>NW_025533628.1:62500-362500 GCF_020615455.1 Coregonus clupeaformis
TATATAGCCTCCCTACTGTTATTTCCATTGACTCTGTCCCAGTACCCCTGTATAGCCTCCCTACTGTATATAGTCCCGGCTGTATATAGCCTCCCTACTGTTATTTTATTTTACTGCTGCTCTGTAGTTATTTGCTTATTTTTTTTGCTTAACACTTTTATTTTATTTTATTTTACTTTGCATTGTTGGTAAGGGCTTGTAAATAAGCATTTCACTGTAATGTCTACACCTGTTGTATTCGGCACTGTGGCAAATTATATTATATTATATTTGATTTGATTTGAGGTAGCCTGGTTAACAGTGTTGGGCCAGTAACAGAAAGGTCACTATATAAAGACAATGAAACCCTATTCACACACACAGAGGGACGACACAGAGAGAGGACACCAGAGGGACACAGAGACAGAGGAACACGGAGGGACACAGAGGGACACAGACACAAAGGGACGACACAGAAGGCCACAGAGGGACACAGAGACAGAGGGACACGGAGGGACATAGAAGGACACAGAGAGCGGGACACAGAGACAGAGGGACACAGACAGTTACAGAGACAGAGGGACACAGAGGGACACAGAGACAGAGGGACACAGCGACAGAGGGACACATAGGGACACAGAGACAGAGGGACACAGAGACAGAGGGACACATAGGGACACAGAGACAGAGGGACACAGAGACAGAGGGACACAGCGACAGAGGGACACATAGGGACACAGAGACAGAGGGACACAGAGACAGAGGGACACAGAGACAGAGGGACACAGAGACAGAGGGACACATAGGGACACAGAGACAGAGGGACACAGAGACAGAGGGACACAGAGACAGAGGGACACATAGGAACACAGAGACAGAGGGACACAGAGGGACACAGAGACAGAGGGACACAGAGACAGAGGGACACAGAGACAGATGGACACAGAGGGACACAGAAGGACACAGAGGGGCACAGAGACAGAGGGACACAGAGACAGAGGGACACAGAGGGACACAGAAGGACACAGAGGGGCACAGAGACAGAGGGACACAGAGACAGAGGGACACAGAAGGACACAGAAGGACACATAGGGACACAGAGACAGAGGGACACAGAAGGACACAGAAGGACACAGAGACAGAGGGACACAGAGACAGAGGGACACAGAAGGACACAGAAGGACACAGAGGGACACAGAGACAGAGGGACACAGAGGGACACAGAGACAGAGGGACACAGAGGGACACAGAGGGACACAGAGGGACACAGAGACAGAGGGACACAGAGACAGAGGGACACATAGGGACACAGAGACAGAGGGACACAGAGGGACACAGAGACAGAGGGACACATAGACAGAGGGACACAGAGACAGAGGGAGAGAGGGACACAGAGGGACACAGAGGAAGGACACAGAGGGACACAGAGACAGAGGGACACAGAGACAGAGGGACACAGAGACAGAGGGACACAGAGGGACACAGAAGGACACAGAGGGACACGGAGACAGAGGGACACAGAGACAGAGGGACACAGAGGGACACAGAAGGACACAGAGGGGCACAGAGACAGAGGGACACAGAGACAGAGGGACACAGAAGGACACAGAAGGACACAGAGGGACACAGAGACAGAGGGACACAGAGACAGAGGGACACAGAAGGACACAGAAGGACGCATAGGGACACAGAGACAGAGGGACACAGAAGGACACAGAGACAGAGGGACACAGAAGGACACAGAGGGACACAGAGACACACCTCACTTCATTCAGACAGACAGATGCGGGGGACTCTATCTCTTTATGTATCTATCTGACAGGGCCTTTGAAACCTGGAGCAATCCACTCAATGTTTCACCTAATATCCACAGACCAAACTGTGTGTTCTTTCTCCATTGTTGATTCTATTGAGCACAATTTGTGAACCATTACACAATACAGGTGGAAATCGATGTACATTCTATTGGTTTTGGGATGGTCTAGGTGATCTACGGGCCGTTGAACCCGATGAGTGTCCATGCTGGTGCATACAGTTGAAATATTTATCACACACTCTCAGAGCTTAGATCATTGCAGGTCATATTGCTTACCGTAAACTCTGTGGGGTTTGTCTTTCTGCTAATGATAAAGGTTTGAATGAACCCACACTGGCGGAGCTCTATAACTGAGCTAAAGATTTTGACGGGCCGCAGCTATTTAATGTTCAATCTGCTGATAGAGGAGTGAAAGACAAGAGCAGAGCTGTGCTGGACAATGTACTAGGCCTACACCCTGCTGATTCAACAGGAAATAGGCTTCTTGGAAATGGAATGTATGTCCTGTATTCACACTCATAACATGGATTTAGTCAATAACCTGTAGGAATACGGTAGAAACCATTGAGCACATTTACAAGGAAATTAATTTTTAACTTAAAAAGGAAGATACACTCTTAGAAAAAAAAAGTGCAATCTAGAACCTTTAAGGGTTCTTTGGCTGTCCACATAGGAGAACCCTTTGAATAACCCTTTTTGGTTGCAGGTAGAACCCGTGGGTTCATGGAACTGGCTGACAAAGAGAACCCTTTGAATAACCTGTGAGGTAGAACCCTTGTGGGTTCCATGTAGAACCCTTTCTACAGAGGGTTCTACATGGAACCCAAAAAGGGTTATTCATGGAACCCTTTTTTCTAAGAGTGTATCTATATTTGTAACTTAACTTTTTTAATTGCCACTAAGGGGATACATAAAGTTGTATTGAACTGAAAAAATGATAAAGAACCTTGACACATCATCATCTTTTCCAGCATCCAGGTCTTGACGCACAGAAGCTGTTAAAATGTCCAAGCAAGTGAATATCTGATGATAACACGACTTTATCACTAAAGTGTCATTACACACTGACATTGACATTTCTACCATCACCTCCTATGAGTCAACAGTTGGTGGGGCATGGGCCCTCATCGTGATTAATGATTAAATGAATATTTTTTTTATCACAAAATATGTTTTTATTAGTAATCAATAAAAATACACTGAGGTTAGAATACATTTCATAAATGCTTTACATTCAAATGAGCAAATTCAACAAACAAACAAGGCCATAATGTTTTTACTGTGGAATGACCCTTTGACGAGGAAATGGTCTGTTCACTTCCATTCATTTTCCGTCCCAGTGCTGGGTTACGTTCAGACTGTCTCGTGGTAGAGCAAAACAAAACTGTTCAGACTCTGCAGACATTTTCGTGAGAAGACAGATTTTCGGGATGTCTCATCATGGTCTGACAAACACACCTGCTACGATAAGTCAATTATGGTCAAGCTGCATCCCATCGACAAAACCGTGCAGCTCAGCCACCTTCCACCACAGATGTGGAAGGCCGAAATCGACGGATGAGGTGGATTGAGACGCAGCCCAGATATCGCTAGCTTAATTAAGAGTCTATGCCAGGGATTCTACTAAGCAAACACATGGAATTGTTTTAAGATGGTCACACCAAGGATCGTTTAGCTATTTGATTTAGTCAAAAAATAAATCGAAAAGGAAGTTTGTTTTAAAGTGTCTGTCCTATATCTGAGAGATATAAGAAAGATCAGGATTTAAAAAATATATATATATTTGTACCCATATTTAATAAAAAATAAATGGCACTAAACTACTTCCATATACTTTCATTGGTGTTTTTAACTGGTACCAGGCTACCTTCAAATAAAATACAATACAATGGTATTTCTCACATGCACCAAATACCGTGAAATGCTTACTTACAAATCTTGTGAGGTTTGTGGGCGTCCTAGAGCAAAACAACCGACTCGTAGTTTGTAGGCCAAAACGTTCCGACGCTAGAGACGTTTTCGTGAGAAGACAATTTTCTGGATGTCTCCTGGTCTGACACACACTGCTGTAGCTCGGACACCTTCCACCACAGATACTCTCTCTCTCGCTTAAACAGATGGATTTTGATCAGGACTTCTGTATTATGCTAATGTCTTTCCGCTAATTGTATTATGCTAATTTAATGCTAAATTAATATTTATTTTTAACTCATAATGACATCAAAACAACATCACAAAATATACAGGTAATTACATACAAAACAAATCTATGTCCCAGAAAGATGCTACAACAATGTTTGGAGTCGGGCTATTGGTCCTCTTCCCGGCCGTCAGTCACCCAGTGGGATAACATCTAGATTGACCTGTAAACTGTGATCTGATGTTCTCATATCGGTGGATTCAGTGGAAACCCCATGTCGTCCTCTATGTCCAGCTCTTGGTCTGTATCATCTGAAATGTCTGACTCTATTTCTCCTTGTGATAGAGGCGACGTGGAACACTGCAACCGATGGGTCATTTCTGTAGGCCGACATCTCTGGTCCCGGCCCGGGCTGAGGTTCACACCTGACTCCGGTCCCTCCTCGCAGTTTCTCCCGGTGCTCTCGTCCTCCAGATCTCTCTTACTGCCGGTAGGGTTCTCCTGGGGACATAACAACAACGGTGACCAATCAGCCACAATATATATTTCACATTGGGTATGCCATTGCTATTGCGCATGACTTTTACGCACAGGCTACTCAAGCACTAAACCTATAATAAATGTCATTTTTTAGCTTGAAATTAGATATAAATAGCCTTTACTTTGGCAACTTTAATCGAAAAGTACATTAAACCCAGTACTCATTTATTCATACCTGCTTCAGTCGCCTCCACTTGGCTCTTCGATTTTGGAACCATGTCTTCACCTGGAAAACAACGTCAACGATATATTTTTTTTAAATGTTAGGCTACTGGATTCTGTGTCAGATAATTTACCTTAGACTATAGGCCTATGTGAAAATCAGTTGAACGAAATGTCTTTAAAAAATATGTAATTGATGATACAGATTAAACGGATGAAACCCAACTGATTACCAAAGTAACCAAAGTGTGAATGCACCAATTAGCAAGTCGCTCTGGATAAGAGCGTCTGCTAAATGACGTAAATGTAAAATGTAAATGTAACCTGAAATGTATAGCGACTGGATGTGGAACCAAATAAAACACGCTGCTGACCTGTCGTTCACTCAGTTGTAACATTTTAGCCAGTCGTTTTCGTTCTGGGGGTGAAAGGTATTTCTGGGTCTCAAACTTCTTTTCCAACTCGATTGTCTGGTCGTTGGAGAATCGGACTTGTCCACCTTTTCTCTTGTGCAGTGGACGCTGAATGAATGGGCTCCATAAAAGTTGTTTACCTTTGAAGACAAAAATAAAAATAATGATTTAATATAGAAAAACATGTTTATACAAATGGGGCAGAATTATATGCTAATATTAGATCTATAAGTAGCCCCAAAAGTTAAATAAATCAAAATAGCTTTCGTTAACTTGATTCGTTTCTCCTCCAGCAGAGGCCTACATGATTCTATGCAAATATTTACAATTATTTCATCTTTCTTGTCAGTTTTTGCAGGCATCCGTTTAACCTCCGTTTTTACGGAAGGCCGTGAGTTGAAACTTGAAACTGAGTGGAGACTAAAACAATGGCAAAATATCCTTCCTGTGTTTCCTGTTGCTTTATCGCACCAGTTTATCTCATTACTAACGGCCTTTCCATCAACATACTGCAATTGATGCTATTTAAAACCGAAACATGTTTTAATCAGCTTATCTAATTTAACTATAACCATAACTTCATAAGAAGACAATAATAATCACCATAACAATAGTTCAATCCTTTAAAACATTTTGGAAAATATATACATATTCCAAAAGGAAAAAAAAAAAAACGATTCATTATACCCCAAAAATATTTTGGTTTTGTGGCACCATGATCAAAACCAGATTTTTTTTATAGGCATAAATTGAATTATTTAATTAATCAAATACATTTGATAAAATAGTGAATTTCAAATAAATTCAAAGTCACCCTAAAGATGTTAAATTGCGTCACTGCATAGGCCTATTTCATGTTTGCAGTTTGATTATTTTAGCAACCATAAAGTCACATTCACCGCAGAGGAAATGAACAATATCAGACAAACGGATCCCGGCTATCAGAAGTCGAGTGTTTCCTGAATGTGTCTGTATTGAGGATGTCGATAAAATAATCAGCATCGTGCACGACTCCCGGGGAAGAGGCTGCTCGAGGCCGCCAGGAAAACATTCAACAGCTTCTGAAAGCAGATTTACTCCTATCGAGAGCTCAAGACTTCCTGTATGAACGGAAAGGGTCAGGCTTGCTGAACAGAGAAGCAGTTCACCCCAGAGCGACACTTTAATGCTGAAATAACAAGTGATTTAGAGCATGTTTCGTCGCAGGATGCATCAGATGTTTGGAACAATAACGATTTTTGCACAAAAAAACTAAAGGCGTTGACTTAAGTGGCACAACACTTTAACAGTTTGCAAATTAAACAGACAACTTAATATGTGTTTAGGCAAATGATGTATAGGCAAATTATGCCTGAAGTAATCAACTATGTTCAAGCATGATACAATGCTTATACATTCTTACCTCTAAAATATACTACCCCTTTAGGATGGAAATCTGCAGCATGCAGGGGAATGAGAATCTAGTTTCAAATCAAGTACATGCACAAACGTTTTATCTCCACATTGCACATAGGTTATTACAGATTTATATTAGTTGTCAACATTAAAAGTATCTTAACGAATTTCAGCAGAAAAATCATCCAAACAAGTAAGAGATTCATATGAGTTCAACTCACCAAGCGGATCGTGCCTGATCAGGGCATGGGTATAGTCCCCCATAGAGCGGTAGAATGGATACAGTGAATTTGCCCCCGAGGCATATGAGGCTGTCAGCGCAGCGTGGTGAGAGAACGCAGGGTGGATCGGTGTCGGTTCATAGATGGGGGTCCGGTACGGAGAGACCAAACTGGTGAAGGATGAGTTCGGAGACGGTAGAGTTGGCGTGGGGACCACCGCTGAAGACTGGGCCGGGGTCTCATTTCTCCCCAGGATGTCTTCTATGTAGAAAGGAGTTGGGTGGACGGGCTGGATAGGGGTCGGCGCGTAAAGAGGAACACCCATGGCCGAAGGCGTTCTGTGTTGGTACTGCATGATTACCTTGCGTAATGCTGCTGAATAATATCTCTATCCAACTATATTATCTTCTGCTGTCAAAGGAAGAACTGTAGGAAACCTATAGGCGCCTCTCTCTCTCTCTCTCCATGAGTAGCTGAGGTTTGTTGGCTGGTGATTGTGACACCAGTTAAGGCTACTTCATATCTCAGCATTAGAGGGAGGAGATAACCGAGCAGGCCACTTCCTGCAGGCACACACACACTGCGATTGGTCCCCTCGCAAATACACTTTATAATTCAATAACATCCAATCATTAGGCTATCCCTTATCTTACCTTAAGCGCCTATGTTAATTAATAAAATAGGCCTGCCCATTTTATCTGTTTTTAATGATGGTATGAACATCTCCTGACGTGTCTATATAAATGGTTCAATAGGCTATTCACGTGGTTTTCCAGATTCAATAGGCTATTCACGTGGTTTACCAGATTCAATAGGCTATTCACGTGGTTTTCAATGTGCGTAAAACGTTGAAAAAAAATCTCCAATCTGGAAAAAGTTAATTATAATGGATTATAATGGAGTAATTTCCTGACTCATTCAGATAAGATATTTGGACTCATCATGCACATTATCACAGACTATTATTACAGATTTAAACCGCAACAATAGATTGTAAAATACAACTGTATCTATGGCAGGTGATTAACTCATGATTTGGATGATTGAAACGATCCTGAGAGTGATTCCTATATCAGTGGGCCCATAGAGATACACTACAATAGCGATAGGCCTTCAGTATAATAGTGTTGTGTGAGTAGGCCTATTATGAATGTTAGTGGCTTTAAATAGCTCACTGAGTAGGCCTACCTGATTATCCCCGCATCGTTTCCTCTTCTCTGTTAAACAGTAATGAATAAATTCCGTTATAACTTCTCTAATGTTTCAGCCGGATCTGCACAATCCCTAAAAGTTATCTGCGCTCTCTCCAATTTAAAACAGAGCCTATGACTATGAGCAGGCCCTAGCCTATATTTTGAACATTTGTGCAATATTTCGCAGCTATTGGGTGTATTCTTTATTCACTGAAGCTACACTTTTGTAACTCGGCTCATTTCAGCTCTTTAACAGTTATTTTGGTCTTGATGCTAATTGTGCGCTGCCGCAACGCTGACATCCCCCCATTGCCAATAGTTCCACTGATAGCTGATTCGATTTTCTTCAAGCGAGTCACTCCAATAAAGGACACTTTCTAACTTTGTAATTTAGATAAAGAGACCCCAAGAATAAACATTGATATGAGAGAAGCGGAGACATATAGCCTCACATGAAAGTCAAATCAGTAGATTGCTAATATTTGGACTTTGACAATCATTGCAGTGAATTGATCGGACTGGCGTCGGACTCCTGTCCAACAACAGCTGATAATTACAGAGAGCAGGGCGGGTGGTTATCGCTGTCTAATATCATCGAGCGGCAGGGACATTGTTGGCGCCACAGGTCCGATTTTAGAGACGTTTTAAAGTTAATGGAGTAAATTAATAGAAATGTTTTAATAAAATAAATTATCATCAAACACCCAACTGTCTCTATTTTAAATATGTGGTATATTATTATAGCCTATCCTATGAATATCCATATGCCGTCTAGGCTACTTTATCCAGTCAATTGTGAGAGAAAGAAAGATGGTGTAGCCACAGGCTTTAGGCCTATAATTTGTAGTGTCACAATTGGATATTCGTTTTCAACAAATCATACAAACTGGGTCTTCAGCGGTGTTATCACCTGATAGGTTCATGGTGCTAAAACTAAGGACTCGTATTATGATGATTAGGCTGCCTACATGTAATTACAGTTTAACTGCCCCCAGATTACCAAGTAACATCATAGATTTTGGACAAAAATGAACTGCTAATGGTTTGCGACCTGCTTTATGCTGCCCGGTCTGCACACACACAGGGCAGCCTATCATGGTTCCCCTGTTCCCCTTTGCGTGCTGGCTGCCTGTGTGATTATGGACCACCTAAACAGAAGGAGCAACACTGCTGCCATCTACAGGAGGATAGATATAGAGCAGACTAGTTGTTATTTCTGAAGTGGAAAAACTGTGTGTAACCGGTGTGAAATGGCTAACTAGTTAGCGGTGCGCGTTAGTAGCGTTTCACTCGCTCTGAGACCTTGAAGTAGTTGTTTCCCTTTGCTCTGCAAGGGCCGCGGCTTTTATGGAGCGACGGGTAACGGTGCTTCAAGGGTGACTGTTGTCGATGTGTGCAGAGGGTCCCTGGTTCAAGCCCAGGTAGGGGCGAGGAGAGGGACGGAAGCAACACTGTTACATGTGCATGAAAAGTAGTCATCTCTTGTTGAATGACAACAAACACTTCATGTTCCCGCTCCTACTAGGAGTAGTACTGTTGACCAATCACCGATGAAGGGGCGTAGACTTCGGCTACCGAATTTCGACTTGCCCCAACAAAAATGTAATGTGCACAAACAGCCGAAAACCCCCCGCCTAAGACCAAGACGAACAAAAACCAGAGCTGTGTTCGAATACCCATACTAACATACTGTATAATACATACTTAATGAGTATATACTACACACTATAAGTTAATTTTAGTATACTGTAAACGAACGGTATCCTTTCATTTGATCGTACTAGCGTGTCGCCTGTCTACCGGAAGTTGATGCTGTTGCTATGCAACCTCTTGCTAGCTTGTTAGCATAACAAATTACTAGCTAGACATTTTACGACTTCGGTTGTGTTCTTAAATGCAATCCGTAGTGCCAGAGTGCGCTCTGGACGTTCGTAAAATCAGAGCGTTGTCAGATTGTCCTTTTGTAAATTCAGAGCGTTTGGCTCTTGGAGTTGGGTGGCAGGTAGCTTAGTGGTTAAGAGCGTTGTGCCAGTAACCGAAAGGTCGCTGGTTCTAATCCCCGAGCCGACTAGGTGAAAAATCTGTTGATGCCTTGAGCAAGGCACTTAACCCTAATTGCTCTGGATAAGAGCGTCTGCTAAATGACTAAAAATGTAAAGTTCAGAGCGCACACTGGACGATCTGGCCGAGGAGTTATGTCCATAATATGGGAGTAGGGTTGATTCGAGCGTTCTAACCTTACAATGGCACCCAAGCTAACTGGCTAACGTTGCTGCTGTAATGATATGCTATGTGGTTCGTAAGGATAGCGTAGCTAACAAATTGTCAGCCAACATAACGTGTAAGGTAACTTATTTGAAAAGTCATTACTGTGAGAGATTTATTATTTTTTATAATTGATGGGATGACTAACTTAGAAAGAATGCATTCTTGACTGGGCTAATGTAGGCTGTGACCCCTGGCAAGCTGTGATTGATGTGAAGAGCTGTTTTAGGGGGTAAAGGGAGATAGGGATTTGTGTCTCCAGATGCTGGAATATACTGGTTCTTTGTGATCTGTGAACCTTCCTTGGACGTAGGAATGGTGTCTTAAGGGAGCTGGCTCTTCTCACTATGACAGGTTGTTATGATATGGACTTATGCCTGGCAACAGGGGTGCATCAACGGATTGACTGAGTAAGTCTAAACCACGCTCAAGTCTTTGCTCTAATTGGTCAGCAGAGAGGTGGGAAATTCTCTCTGTCAGAGTATTTGAGCAACAATCTGAAACAATGGATTTAGTTCTCTGAAGTGCCCTGCGAGGTATTTCAAAGAGCCCGTATATACGAAACATCATATTTACCATTGAAGGTTTTTGCATTAATTAAAATAACTAGTATATCTTAGAAGTCGTGTTGACCTCTTTTGTTCCTAATGCCAGATTTGAATTGACGCAACTTTGACAATTGGTGACCCCGACGTGATCTGGTAGAAGGGACTTCGCTGGGTACTGTCCGGCCCATTGGTCATCTCTTTCATTGGACTGTGTTTCACAAAAAGTCCGGACAACTTAAAGAAGGTAAGCAGATACCTATTGTTAAATAACTAAAGATCTGCAAATTGGCTTTATTCAAATTAATTTTGTGAAACAACTGTCTGATGTAAGTGAACTAAATTATGAAACTATTATGAGTAGATAAGCACAATATTGTGACATGTAAACCTGTGGTGAATGTGATGTTAAAACCTTGGTACCATTGAGTATTATTTATTTGACACATATCCAGAGAGATATGGCTAGGTTCTGAGAAAAATACTGAAGTCCCCAGGCTAGGATCACCAGGGGTGAGAACTGGAGACACAGGGAATTATTGGCTAAGGGCGTTGGCTACTGACACATATCCATCGAGATATGGCTAGGATCAGAGGAGCGCCAAAATTTTAGTTGAGTATTGTTTCTTTGACACATATCCAGAGAGATATGGCTAGGTTCTGAGGAAAATACTGAAGTCTCTGGACCACAAATGGTGGAACTGTGAGATACAGGGATTAATTGAACAAAGTGTAACGTTGTGGCACATATCCACTGAGATACGGCTAGGATCATAACGGGCACTTAAATTTTAGATAGTGTTACGCTACTGACACGTATCAGAGGGCTAGATACAGCTAGAATCAGGGGGACACTGGGTGTTGTTGTATGCATGAGTGCGCGAATGATCACAGATGAAATAAAATAGTGAATAGGGGTTATTAAAAATAATGAACCTGTATATTAAGATGTCTGTGGCTGTCCAAACTGTATAATTTGTGAATAACTGTTGGGTTTGTGGTTGCCTAAATCGTATAACCCGTTAATAACAATTGGGAATATGAAGGTAAAATGATGAATAACTAGTATGACTAAACTGAAATGTTTGAATTGATATAATTAAATTGTAACATTTGATGTTTGACATAGCATAATACTGGTTTTAGATAAGTAAATTGAAGTGATATGGTGTGGCGCTTGATTTGATGTATCAACCATTGGTTAAATAATTGAAACACGTGGGTTTATTCGTTCAATTTACCATTTGATGTGTGGCACTGTAAGAATACTGCTTTCAAACAATTAAGACTGAAATAACCTGGCGCCGAGTTTAACTAATTAGGTGGGAATAATAGATAGATGTACTTTAAATAACTAAATAGCGGACGAATATTACAAATTAAAACGAAAAAAACATGACTACCAGCGAAGAAGCGGAAAGAATATTGAAGGCTCTAAAATCCACACTTGAAACAAACGGAGGAAAAGATGGAAAGGAATGGAGCAGGCGAGGAGAAAAACTCTATAGGGAATGGATAGACGATGGTTGTATACTGTCCCCCGATGGAGTGCCTGTAGAAGGCGAACCAGGGAGAATGCTGGAGACGTTGAAACGGAAAACCCAGAAAGCAGAAGGCGAATGGAAAAAGGAAGGAGAGCCCCGCAGTGGCAAAATTAAAGACGCAATGGAGAAAGCAAAACTAAAGGAGAGGATTGGCCTAGCAATGCTTGGAAAATTGAAGAAACTGTGTGCGGAGAAAAAAGGACAAAAGGAAAGGACCCGTTTATACCCACCCTTACCAACAGCGCCACCACCATATGACGACCACCCAAAAACAATGGCTCCGGTTCTGGATATAGCGGGAAAAGTCCACTATCAACAAAGGACAGATGAGGGGGAAGAAGGAATGTGGGTAAGAAAGAGCGATATGACTGACAGAAGGGGAGAAGTGGACGTACTTTTAAAAGCAGCAAGAGCGCTAGAAAAATGAGTGTTTGAACTGAGTAGAATTGAGGGAGAGACGGGGAACAGATGCGGAACAGAAGGAGGAGGGAGTATTGACGGTGACGGTGAGAGTGAGAAGGAAGAGAGAATGAGCCTAACTGGAGGAAACGTAAGGGGTGGTCTAGCCCAGGGGGAGTGGCAACGAAACAAGGATGCTGAAGAAGGGGAAAGGAGGGAGAGACTTGAGAGACAGAGAGATGAAGAACGACTGGAAGAGTTGAAGATGATAAAAGAGGAAGTACGACACCAGGAAGCTCAATTGCACAAGTTAAAAATGGAGCTCAAAGCGAACAAAAACGGAAGTGAAAGTGAACGCTTACCAGTAAGGGGACACTGTATTGACCTCAGAGACGGGGAAGAGAGTGAGAAGGAAAGAGGAAAACAACAAAAACTCATATGTGGAGCTTTTGATGGAGACATATGGGACAACAATGATGGACCCGCATACCATACCCGAGCCAGGGCCCAGTCCAGAGAGGGACACAAAGGGGGGCAGTACCCATTTAGGGAGACCCCAGGGGGGGTCTCAGTTTACAAGCCATGGTCCCACAGAGACATACAGACCCTGGTGGACAGTCTCCCCCAACCTGAAGAATCTGGACACAGATGGGTGAAGTCTTTTGAGAGTCTCACAGCAGCGGATGAACTCACCATAGGTGATATGGTTACTGTAATGAACAGGTGTATGGGAGACCAGGAATGCAGAGAGATAATGACCTCTGGGGGACTGAGAGGGCAAGTGGGGTCGGCTACAAGATTTGACCCCCACCGCAGTGACGTATGGGATGTCATAAGGAGGAAGTATCCTACCCAGGCCAGACCCGAATTGATGAGAACTCTGACATTGAATGACGATGAAACAATACCAGCATACATGAAGAGGGATAAGTGCCTCTGGAGGCAAGCGTGGAATGAAGAACCAGGAAAAGACACCATGAAACACCTCTTCCTGACAAACTGCCTGGGGGGACTCCCGGATCAGGCTCGAGCTGAATGTGAAAAAGTTGTGGCAATCACAGCAAAATCAATTCCGGAATTTACCGAGATAGCACAACACCATGTGGAACGATGGAGAGAGGGTAAGCGAAAGGAAGAGGATGAACTCAAACAACTTCAGAAAAAGGTTCTGAAGAAGCAACTGACAGAGGACAAGCCAGGAAAACAAATGGTGGTAACCAGTACCCCAACATCTAATCCTACCACTCCTGCACCAGGAAATGATACTGCTGCTGCAGTTACTGCTGTAATACAGGCAATGACGGGAATGATGGCACCTTCTGGTCCTCCTGGATATGGTGCACTCGCATACCAGCAACCCTATGTACCACCACGACAACAGGGATACACCCCTAGATACGCTGACCAAGGGTGTTTTAACTGTGGGATGCATGGCCACCAGGCAAGATATTGTCAGCTCCCAAGACAGGGACAACAAAGAGGGAGGGGTTACATGGGACAGTCCAGAAGACAAGCACCGAGATACCAGCAAGGATGGGGAAACTGGCAAGGAGGAGGAATGCCAGTCCAGCAGCACCAACCACCACAACAGCAGAACCGAAAACAAGACCCAGCAGTGCCTAACGCTGCCTTCCTGCCCAGCATGTCATGGCTGGGTGACGAACACAATTACCAATGAAGCTGCCCAGAAACCCATAAGGATCCCACCACCAACATTTACACTTTCCCACCAGGTTCAGAGCCGGTAGTGACATGTTTGATTGGAGGAAGACAACATAATATGCTGATTGATACAGGATGTACATGGTCTTCTGTACAAGCAACATATCAACTCACTACCAAAACACAAGCTTTCTGGGGCTATTATGAGAAAGCCATACACAGTTCCATTGGAGGTTGTATGGGATGACCAACAGGTTACCCATCAGTTTCTATACAACCCGGAATGCTCAATGGGGCTCATGGGGGAGGGACCTGCTTTCCAAACTGGGATGTAGTATCTATTGTAACCAGGAGGGTCTACATGCATCCATCACGCCCATAGATGATCTCATGCCAGTAATCATGAAAAAACTATCCGACCCCCTCACATGCTATATGTGGGAACACACCTAAACGAGGAAGATGAGGAGGAAGCATATGTTTACTGGCTGAAGCTCATGGATACTGACCCTGATGCTCCCCGAGTATGCAGAGAGTTCCAACTATGGAAGGCCTGGATACAGACCTTAAATGCATACTATCCACCTGAGGACCCTCCGCACATGACAATGAACTATACCAGGGACTTGGATGAAGCATATGATGAAGCCTGGGAGGAGGAAATGGACGATAGGCGCCCGATTGTGACCAGCAATTATATGTACATACTCAAAGAAGGAGTGGCTACCAGCTGCATGGTCATGGATGGAGACGTGGTACTCACAGACAAATGGTTTGCTCTTCCTAGTGATTCTGTGCCGCATGTTACCCTTCTCGTGGGATTTGGATATGAGGCAAGATCTCTGGGACCAGCGGTAAAGGCAGCAAGTTGCCTACGGTGGAACAAAACCTCTTGTTACAACGTGGAAAGCGATTCCTTGAGGGAAATCAAGTATGGAGAATTAAACTCAATGTGGATGATGTGTCAAAACCAGAGGTTGTGAGGAGGTCACGTTACCATGGCAGGGGAGATGACTGATCATCCGGATACTCATAACATTTTCAATCAACTACCAGAGGAACTGTGGACAACAAGTGCTGAAGATGTGGGGCTGGTTGATGTAGAACCAGTGGTTGTCTCCATTCGAGAAGAAAGTGAACTCACTATCCCAGTTCACAAATCTCAATACCCTCTCAGTGAAGAGAAGACGAGGGGAATTGAGCCTACGATATCAGGACTCCAAAAAGGACAGGTTATATATCCAACATGTTCTGTGTGGAATACACCCATTCTTCTAGTAAAGAAAGGTGACACTGGGAAATGGAGGATGGTGCAGGACTTCAGACCAATCAACGAAGTAACTGTACCAGATGTTCGACCTGTACCAGACCCATATCTGGCCTTACAGAACATTTCACCCACCCAAGATTGGTTTACAGTTGTGGATCTCGCCAATGCATTTTTCTGCATCCCATTACATCCAGAGTCCCAGCCACTTTTTGCATTTACCTATAGAGGGCAGCAATTTACGTATTCCCGACTTCCACAAGGCTACCGCGATTCCCCGGGAATCTTCAACGCTATCCTGAAGAGCCACTTGGAAGAACTAACATTACCTGAGGAGGTGACACTACTCCAATTCGTTGATGATCTTCTGTTGGCAGCACCCACAGCTGAGTCTTGTTTGCAGGCCACCAAGTCCCTTCTCCTGTTGGTGGCCAAAAAGGGATACAAGGTAAAGAAAGAGAAAGTGCAGTGCTGTCGGAGAAGTGTCCAGTTCCTGGGAAGAGTGCTGTCAGGGAAGGGACAAGCTGTGTCTGTGGCTCAGAGGACCTCCATCTTGGAACATCCCAAACCTACTACT
This sequence comes from Coregonus clupeaformis, assembly GCF_020615455.1. Lineage (NCBI taxonomy): Eukaryota > Metazoa > Chordata > Actinopteri > Salmoniformes > Salmonidae > Coregonus > Coregonus clupeaformis. The sequence goes on from NW_025533628.1 coordinate 78,619, forward strand.
GTACAACACCTTTTGTCATTTCTTGGCCTTACTGGATATAGCAGAACGCACGTGCCAGAATACTGCCTTAAAGTGGAACCACTGCGGGCAATCTTGAGAGAAGCAGGAAACAGAAACCTCACAGCAGTCCTTAAGTGGACACCGGAGGCAGAGGCAGCTTTAATCCAACTCAAACAGACGCTGGCACAGGCTGAAGCACTGTCCTTACCCGATTACACCACGCCATTCTGTTTGGATGTTTCTGAGCAGGATGGTTATGTACATTCCATCCTGTATCAGAAACAAAAGGGGGAAAGAAGAGTGTTACACTACTATAGCGCCAAACTGGACAACATTGAAACAGGACAGACTGACTGTGCCAGACACATGGCTGCCATTGCAAAAGCTATAGGTAAAACAGCCCACATTGTGATGAGACATCCACTTGAAATCAATACAGATCATGGGGTGACCGCTTTTATAGGCTCCAAACTTTTCACACTATCCAGTAAAAGAAAATCCAGCATAACAAAGGCCATCACTGCAAAGCACATTTCATATGTGACAACAGCAACCAATATGACCGATGGTATGGGTCTTGGAGAACCACATGTCTGTGAGGATAGAGCAGCCAAACAGATCAAAGTCCGAATGGACCTGCAAAACTCACCCTTGGAGGGGAACAAAATCACCCTGTTCACTGATGGATGCTGCTACAGGTCAAAGGACCCAAAGGAAGGAAACACTGCTGCCTATGCAGTGGTGAAACAAGACACAGAAGGAGGACATGAAGTAATGGAAGCAGAGAAACTTGGTCCCAATGAAGCTTCAGCACAGCTAGCTGAATTTAGGGCGTTGAGGAGAGCTCTACAACTAAGTGAAGGAAAGAATATGGACATCTACACAGACTCTGCCTATGCACATGGGATTGCACACATTGATGGACCACAGTGGATGAGGAGAGGATTTGTGACCAGCTCAAATGAGCCCATCAAACACAAGATTGAAGTACAGAAGTTAATTGATGCAATCCAGCTTCCCAAACAAGTGGCAATAATGAAGTGCAAAGGTCACAGCAGAGAAAGCACCAGAGTACGTGAAGGAAATGATCGGGCTGATCAAGCAGCAAAAGATGCAGGAGGATACAATGCCCAGCAGATGGTGCAACGAGCCACTCAAGGACAGGAGGAGTTGACGACAGACACAGTAAGACAGTTGCAAGAAGCAGCAGGCGCTTACGAACAGAACGTATGGAGCAGACAGGGAGCAAGGCAAGACCATCATGGGATTTGGAGATCTCACACAGGAAAAACAGTGGGACCTGCAAAACTCCTCAGATCAATCTTAAGGGAAGAGCATGAGAAGGCTCATGGAGGATGGAAAAGTGTCGCAAAATCAGTTGAGAAAGCATGGTGGCATCCACACATGTTGGACATGGCAAGAGAGACATCAGAGAGCTGTGAAGTGTGCAAACAATACAACAACAAAGTGTCACTTGGAGCAGTGACAGGCAGCTTCCCAATACCTGATGCACCATTTCAAGACATTTGCATAGATTTCACGGACATGGGACAGGACAACAAAGTGGAAGGAAAAAGGTACCTGTTAGTAATGGTGGACTGATTCACCAGATGGGTGGAAGCCATCCCCACAGCAAGAGAAGACGCAAAGGCCGTGATTAAGTGGCTGAGGCGAGACCTCATTCCAAGGTTCGGGGTCCCGCGAATGGTCCGTTCTGACAACGGTACCCATTTCAAGAATAAACACCTAAGGGAGGTAGAGCAGGCCCTAGGAATCACCCACAAGTTTGGGTCAGTGTACCACCCCCAATCGCAGGGACTCGTAGAAAGAGCTAACCAATCGCTGAAACGAAAAATGGCCAAAATCATGGCCGGAACTAAACTGAAATGGGTAGATGCCCTACCCCTTGCTCTAATGTCAATGAGAAATTCACCTGGGTCTGATACCCACTTGACTCCACATGAGCTTATGACAGGACGCAGAATGCCAGGGCCACCAGCAGACAATCTTAGTATGCCTAGGCTAGATATTGCAAAAATCAGATATACAGACTATATGCAGGCACTAATTTCTCTTGTTGAAAGATTTTCTAAACAGGTGGTGGAAGTGCGCACTCCTGCTGTTGAAACCACGGACGAGAACAGAGACATCCTGGTGGGAGATTGGGTGAGAGTGAAGGTGCATTCCAGGAAGTGGACGGAGCCAAGGTGGGAAGGGCCTTTTCAGGTGAAAGAGGTATCAAGTCACTCGCTGAGGGTAAACACGAGTAAGAAGGACGTGTGGTACCACAGAACACATTGTGCCAAAGATATAGTTCCAGGAAGAACTCTAGATCAAGTACAACAGGACTTGGCTGCAGACGGGGAGGATGTTATGGTTACTAGCGGGGCTGGCCCTATGGGGAACAGTGACATCCAGTCAGTATCATAAAATAGTCATTACCTTACAGGAAGGGGAATCTCAAGTGATGTCCCTAGAACCATGTAAGATCTGGTCATGGAGGAATAGGGCTAGTGGAATTGGGGACACTGGTTGCAATTGGAACCAGAAGGAAAACTGTAACAAAATGTATCCCCATGTGTTAAAGAGAGGTACTTATCTGTGTGAGGGAAAGTGGTGTCCATATTGGGATTTTATGATTACAAATGTTGGCACCTTCTGGGAATGGCGTAGAGGCTATCCATATGTATTAGGAGATGCTTCTAAAGCAGCTAGGTTTTCAATGATAAGGGGGTGTGCAGGGGTCAAAAGGGGGGTGCATGTAAAGGCGATGAAATCCTACTAACCATCCAAGACATTAAACTTACAGATGCAGGTGTGTACACCTTAGCAGCAGTACGATCCGGACCAGACACCATGGGTATGTTCACCATCGCGGTCACACCCAAACCTGCAGCTGGGGAGAGACAGACCCAGTTGAACCACATCACCACTCCAGGACCAGCTCAGCTTCAATCCACTAAGGTACCAAACCCCGTTCGGGTGATTAATGTTAGGGATATAACGGACAGCGACCAATTGGGGACAGAAACTGGTTATGAAGGGAAAGAAAATATGTGGTTGGCATACATGAGGTATACGGCTAGGACACTGGTCAGGCAGAATTGTGTTATCTGTGGGCATGCAAGACCTGGGTTGGCAACCCACCCATTCGCTTTAGGAGAAGGGGAAGGATGGCAGTGCATATTGGAAGAGTTCTACCATTCACTGCCAAACACCACCCTGTGCAAAGCCCCTAAGTTTGATTTTCCCTGAGGTTCCCCCACAAAAAGGCACCTGAAGGAGTTCAGGCTTATGGAGGTAATTACAGTTGCATTACTGGAACAGGGTAAGGGTGGTGGTCTCTAAGGGCAGATTCGGGGACAGCTTTTAAATGATGTGTTAACGTAGTGGTAGGCTACGCAGGTAGGTACCACCAGGGGACTGTGCTGTGAATGTAACCATGAACAGCACTTGGCCAGTAGAGGGTAAAACCCAGACAAAAGGGGTGGCTGATGTGAGGTGGATCTGTGGACCAAATAGAAAACTAACCCCGATTCTAAAGGGGGACTGGCAGGGCACGTGTGCATTAGCCAGTTTGATTGTACCTCTGACCATTATTGATGTTTCCTCAGACCAACTTTTGGGCATCGCCCAGCTAGCCCCAGACAGAGAGAGAATGAGGCGGGGGAAACGTAGTGCCCCATGGTCAGCAGGAGAGGAGATCCACTCTAACCTGTTGGGGGTGCCTGTGGGAGTACCATTACAGTTCCAGGCACTCAACAGGAATGATGGGTTGTGGCATTTGTTGCCAATCATAGGACCTGCCATAGATGCTGCTAAACAGCGATCTTGGATAAATTACATCTATTATAACCAACAGCGATTTGTTAACTATACACGCACTGCCCTGACTGGAATGTCGGAACAACTAGAGGCCACCTCTAGGGTGGCTAGGCAAAATAGACTAGCACTTGACATGTTGCTTGCTAACCAAGGGGGTGTGTGTAAGATGTTTGGGGAACAATGCTGTACGTTTATTCCTAACAATACTAGCCCGGACGGGAGCATCACAAAGGCCCTAGTTGGCCTGGATAAATTGTCAGCAGAAATGAAGAGCATGGTTGGAGTGGGGAGTGGTGGGCTGTTCTCCTGGTTAAGTGACTGGTTCGGTAAGTATTCTTCTATGGTGGTTACTGGATTTCTGACCCTAGTAATTGTGTTTTTATTGTTGATGTGTTGTGCTGCTTGTATCATTCCCTGTCTCAGGAAGTCAGTGGTAGGAGTGGTGCGGGTGTCAGGAGTGATGCCGTTGTTGCCGGCCCAGGATGTTGCGGGTGACTCTGCCACTGACTCTGAGACCAAGTTGGATGATCCATGGTTTGCCTAGTAAAATATATACACGCATTTATTTTCAGTTTTTGCTCATTTATTACCTTATGTTTTTACTAACCACTGTGATTGTTTATTCCTCCTGAGGTGAAGGTAAAGGATTCCTGGGTGGCTGGTAGCCAACTCAGTACATGTTAGGTGTAGGGGAGAAATAGAGGGTTAAAATTGTTATTTTTCGTTTATTAACATTTTTTGATGTGATTTAATTTCCATATCCTGTTATACTCAGGGTTGTTTATATTCTGTTCAAACTGTTATTTGGAGTGACACCATAAATGGTGTCAACAAAGGGAATCTTAAATTTTCCCTTTCACATTTTTGGAATCACACCCTAGAGGGTGTCAAAAGGGAGTCAAAATGTACTTCTCTGTTTGTGGTTTATGTTTTAATAGTCTTATGTTTTGTGTTCTATTAATCCTGTGTTTTATGGTTTGATGTTCTTTGATGACTGGTAACAATTTGCAAGTTGGGTGTAAATGGACTGAGGGTTTTAATTTTTTTGTATCATTATGGCCTATTAATAAAAGTGTGATTATTTTTGTTTGTATTGTATTATAATGAATGGCACCCTGTGTTTTCTTATTTTTTGAATCACACCCTAGGGGGTGTGAAAAGAGGGATTGTGAGAGATGTATTATTTTTATAATTGATGGGATGACTAACTTAGAAAGAATGCATTATTGACTGGGCTAATGTAGGCTGTGACAGCTGGCAAGCTGTGGTTGATGTGAAGAGCTGTTTTAGGGGATAAAGGGAGATAGGGATTTGTGTCTCCAGATGCTGGAATATACTGGTTCTTTGTGATCTGTGAACCTTCCTTGGACGTAGGAATGGTGTCTAAGGGAGCTGGCTCTTCTCACTATGACAGGTTGTTATGATATGGACTTGCTGGCAACAGGGGTGCATCAACGGATTGACTGAGTAAGTCTAAACCACGCTCAAGTCTTTGCTCTAATTGGTCAGAAGAGAGGTGGGAAATTCTCTCTGTCAGAGTATTTGAGCAACAATCTGAAACAATGGATTTAGTTCTCTGAAGTGCCCTGCGAGGTATTTCAAAGAGCCCGTATATACGAAACATCATATTTACCATTGAAGGTTTTTGCATTAATTAAAATAACTAGTATATCTTAGAAGTCGTGTTGACCTCTTTTGTTCCTAATGCCAGATTTGAATTGACGCAACTTTGACATTACATTGCTCCACATTTTCTTAACATTTGTCATAATTAGTTAAAGCAATGAATCAAAGTCCGCTGGACTTTGGCTACATATTTACCGCCATTTTCTTCAAATCTGCAAACGATGTGAAGCCACGCCCATTTTAGGAAGAATTGCATTTAGTTTGTATAGCGATTTATATTACTGTTATCTTAAACTTAACTTGTTCTCTGCGATATCGTATAGCATTGGAATCGTGACATTATTTTATATATTTTATTTAACCTTTATTTAACTAAGCAAGTCAGTTAAGGCTAAAGGCCTCCTGCGGGTACTGGGGCTGGGATAGAAAATATTATATATATATATATATATATATATATATATATATATATAAACAAAACACACATCACGACAAGAGAGACACCACAACACTGCATAAAGATAGACCTTTTTAAGTTGTCCCACTTACATTTACATTTTAGTCATTTTAGCAGACGCTCTTATCCAGAGCGACTTACAGTTAGTGCGTGCATACATATATATATTTTTTTATTCATACTGGAATCGAACCCACAACCCTGTCGTTGCAAATGCCATGCTTTACCAACTGAGCTACATCCCTGCCGGCCATTCCCTCCCCTACCCTGGACGACACTGGGCCAATTGTGCGCCGCCCCATGGGTCACTTCTTGACCACCTGGTAAATTGACACCTTTCCCAGGAGACCCAACTCTTTTAAAGTATGTACTTTCGAGGAAAATAGGGAGGTTTCTCGAGGCAAAAAAAAAAAAAGGTTTCTGGAGTCAAACTAAGATTTTTAGAAGGGATTGCATTGCGTGGCGCACCATGACAACGGGAACGTGATTGGTTGACAGTCTGCTGGGCGGAGCGTTATACGTTTTTCTATTCATTTCCAGCTGGGATTCTTCTCTCCTCCTTTTCTAATATGGCTTAACCAACCAAAATCTCTCCAGGGGGGCGGCTGAAAGAGGAAGTTTTCCGGTTTTCAGGATACAGTATTTTGGATAGAATTAGGAATTAGAATACTAGAATCAGTGGCGATTTTAGCGTGTAAATCTTGGTAGGGCAAACTCAACATTTAAAAAAAATGCATGCCAGCAAAGCCACTACACAATACTAAACAATACAATAATTGCACTAAAATGGTGACAAACGGTGCCCACAAACTGTTAGGGTCTACATAAAGCTATCCCAACAGCAGAGCTTTCTTTTCAGCACAATAGAGTGAATCCTTACCACCGCTACACCTGGCGATCAGTGGAGCCTTGTCTGGCAGCGAAACAGTTCATTCAGCCTCATTTACGCTCCTCATCCAACCTGACAGAGCTTGAAAGGATCTGCAGAGAAGAATGGGAGAAACTCCCCAAATACAGGTGTGCCAAGCTTGTAGCGTCCTCTCAAGCTCTGTCAGGTTGGATGGGGAGCGTCGCTGCACAGCTATTTTCAGATCTCTCCAGAGATGTTAGATCGGGCTCAAGTCCGGGCTCTAGCTGGGCCACTCAAGGACATTCAGAGACTTGTCCCGAAGCCCCTCCGACGTTGTCTTGGCTGTGTGCTTAGGGTCGTTGTCCTGTTGGAAGGTGAACCTTCGCCCCAGTCTGAGGCCAAGGCCCTTTTCCCTCGATTGCTCAGTTTGGTCGGGCGGCCAGCTCTAGGAAGAGTATTGTTGGTTCCAAACTTCTTCCATTTAAGAATGATGGAGGCCACTGTGTTCTTGGGGACCTTCAATGCTGCAGAATTTTGGGGACCTTTAAGGCTCCAGATCTGTGCCTCAACACAATCCTGTCTCTGAGCTCTATGGACAATTCCTTTGACCTCATTACTTGGTTTTTGCTCTGACATGCACTGTCAACTGTGGGACCTTATATAGACAGGTGTGTGCCTTTTCAAATCATGTCCAATCAATTTAATTTACCACAGGTGTACTCCAATCAAGTTGTATAAACATCTCAAGGATGATAAATGGAAACAGGATGCACCTGAGCTCAATTTCGAGTATCATAGCAAAGGGTCTGAATACTTATGTAAAGGTATTTCTGTTTATTATTATTAAATACATTTGCAAACATTTCAAAAAACCTGTTTTCGCTTTGTCATTATGGGGTATTGTGTGAGATTGATGAGGATTTATTTTTATTTAATCAATTTTAGAATAAGGCTGTAATGTAACAATATGTGGAAAAAGGGAAGGGGTCTGAATACTTTCCGAATGCGCTGTACATAGGGCAGCAGCCTCTAAGGTGCAGGGTTGAGTAACTGGGTGGTAGCCGGCTAGTGATGGCTATTTAAAAGTCTGATGGCCTTGGGATAGAAGCAGTTTTTCAGTCTCTCTGTCCCAGCTTTGATGCACCTGTACTGACCTCGTCTTCTGGATGATAACGGGGTGAACAGGCCGTGGCTCGGTGGTTGATGTCCTTGATTATCTTTTTGGCCTTCCTGTGACACCGGGTGCTGTAGGTGTCCTGGAGTACGGGCAGTGTGCCCCCGGTGATGCGTTGGGCAGACCGCACCACCCTCTGGAGAGCCCTGCGGTTGCGGGCGGTGCAGGTACCGTACCAGGCGGTGATACAGCCCGACAGGATGCTCTCAATTGTGCATCTGTAGAAGTTTGTGAGGGTCTTAGGGGCCAAGCCGAATTTCTTCAGCCTCCTGAGGTTGAAGAGGCGCTGTTGCGCTTTCTTCACCACACTATCTGTGTGGGTGGACCATTTCAGATTGTCAGTGATGTGTACGCAGAGGAACTTGAAGCTTTCCACCTTCTCCACTGCGGTCCCGTCGATGTGGATAGGGGCGTGCTCCCTCTGCTGTTTTGTTGAAGTTGAGGGAGAGGTTATATTCCTGACACCACTCCGCCAGGGCCCTCAACTCCTCTACTGTTGTGTCGTCTGTAAAGTTGATAATTGAGTTGGAGGCGTGCGTGGCCACGCAGTCATGGGTGAACAGTGAGTACAGGAGGGGGCTGAGCACACACTCTTGTGAGGCCACTGTGTTGAGGATCAGCGTAGTGGAGGTGTTGTTTCCTACCTTCACCACCTGGGGGCGGCCCGTCAGGAAGTCCAGGACCCAGTTGCACAGGGTGGGGTTCAGACCCAGGGCCTCGAGCTTAATGATGAGCTTGGAGGGTACTATGGTGTTGAAGGCTGAGCTGTAGTCAATGAACAGCATTCTTACATAGGTATTCCTCTTGTCCAGATGGGATAGGGCAGTGTGCAATGCGATGGTGATTGCATCGTCTGTGGATCTATTGGGGCGGTAAGCAAATTGAAGTGGGTCTAGGGTGACAGGTAAGGTAGAGGTGATATGATCCTTAAACTAGCCTCTCAAAGCACTTCATGATGACAGAAGTGAGTGCTACCTTTACTGACAATATTTTAGGTTGTCTATAATTCCATTGCTCAATATCTGATAGATCAAATGCCTTACTTTTATTTTCCTGCATAAGTAAAAGCAGTGACAACCCTGAAAAACTGATGTGGGGACAAGATGGCTGCCGGAGAAGATGGCTGCCGTTTTACAGCCCTCTAACCAATTGTACTATTATGTGTGTTTTTCGCGTTATTTGTAATTTATTCTGTACATAATGTTTCTGCCCCCGTCTCTTATAACCAAAAAGAGCTTCTGGATATCAGGACAGCGATTACTCACCTCGTATTGGACGAAGATTTTTTCTTCAACGAGTCGGACGCAAAGGATATCCTACAGACACCCGCCAAGGCCCAAATCCCTGTCATTCGCATGAGGAAGAGACAGAGATATCATGGACGTAGGTCGGGGTGCCTTGTAAGGATCCGACGGCGAGCGAGTAAACTGCCTCTTCTATCAATCCTATTAGCCAATGTTCAATCATTTGAGAATAAATTGGACGACCTAAGATTAAGGTTATCCTACCAACGGGACATTAAAAACTGTAATATCTTATGTTTCACCGAGTCGTGGCTGAACGACGACATGGATAACATACAGCTGGCGGGATATACACTACATCGGCAGGATAGAACGGCTGACTCCGGTAAGACAAGGGGTGGCGGTATGTGTATATTTGTAAACAACAGCTGGTGCATAAAATCTAATACAAAGGAAGTCTTGAGGTTTTGCTCGCCTGAGGTAGAGTATCTCATGATAAGCTGTAGACCACACTATTTACCAAGAGAGTTTTCATCTATATTTTTCGTAGCTGTCTATTTACCACCACAAACCGATGCTGGCACTAAGACCGCACTGAATGAGCTGTATAAGGCCATAAGTAAACAGGAAAACGCTCATCCAGAGGCAGCGCTCCTAGTGGCCGGGGACTTTAATGCAAGGAAACTTAAATCTGTTCTACCTAATTTCTACCAGCATGTTAAATGTGCATCCAGAGGAAAAACAACTCTAGACCACCTTTACTCCACACACAGAGACGCATACAAAGCTCTCCCTCACCCTCCATTTGGCAAATCTGACCATAACTCTATCCTCCTGATTCCTGCTTATAAGCAAAAACTAAAGCAGGAAGCACCAGTGACTCGGTTAATAAGGAAGTGGTCAGATGACGCAGATGCTAAGCTACAGGACTGTTTTACTAGCAAAGACTGGAATATGTTCTGGGATTCTTCCGATAGCATTGAGGAGTACACCACATCAGTCACTGGCTTCATCAATAAGTGCATCGATGACGTCGTGGCCACAGTGACCGTACGTACATACCCCAACCAGAAGCCATGGATTACAGGTAACATCCGCACTGAGCTAAAGGGTAGAGCTTCCGCTTTCAAGGAGCGGGACTCTAACCCAGACACTTATAAGAACTCCCGCTATGCCTTCCGACGAACCATCAAACAGGCAAAGAGTCAATACAGGACTAAGATTTAATCGTACTACACCGGCTCCGACGCTCGTCGGATGTGGCAGGGCTTGAAAACTATTACAGACTACAAAGGGAAGCACATCAGCGAGCTGCCCAGTGACACAAGCCTACCAGACGAGCTAAACCACTTCTATGCTCGCTTCGAGGCAAGTAACACTGAAGCATGCATGAGAGCATCAGCTGTTCCGGATGACTATGTGATCACGCTCTCCGTAGCCGATGTGAGTAAGACTTTTAAGCATTTCAACATTCACAAGGCTGCAGGGCCAGACGGATTACCAGGACATGTACTCCGAGCATGCACTGACCAACTGGCAAGTGTCTTCACAGACATTTTCAACATGTCCCTGACTGAGTCTGTAATACTAACATGTTTCAAGCAGACCACCATAGTCCCTGTGCCCAAGAACACTAAGAAAACCTGCCTAAATGACTACCGACCCGTAGCACTCATGTCTGTAGCCATGAAGTGCTTTGAAAGGCTGGTCATGGCTCACATCAACACCATTATCCCAGAAACCCTAGACCCACTCCAATTTGCATACCGCCCGAACAGGTCCACAGATAATGCAATCTCTATTGCACTCCACACTGCCCTTTCCCACCTGGACAAGAGGAACACCTACGTGAGAATCCTATTCATTGACTACAGCTCAGCGTTCAACACCATAGTGCCCTCAAAGCTCATCACAAAGCTAAGGACCCTGGGACTAAACACCTCCCTCTGCAACTGGATCCTGGACTTCCTGACGGGCCGCCCCCCAGGTGGTAAGGGTAGGTAACAACACATCTGCCACGCTGATCCTCAACACGGGGTGTGTGCTCAGTCCCCTCCTGCACTCCCTGTTCACCCATGACTGCATGGCCAGGCACGACCTTCCGGAGACATTTGAAACCCCACCTCTTTAAGGAATACCTGGGATAGGATAAAGTAATCCTTCTACCCCCCCCACCCCACCCCACAGCGGAGTCACTCACCACCTTCCGGAGACATTTGAAACCCCACCTCTTTAAGGAATACCTGGGATAGGATAAAGTAATCCTTCTACCCCCCAAAAAAAAATTGTAAAGTGGTTATCCCACTGGCTATAGGGTGAATGCATCAATTTGTGAGTCGCTCTGGACTAGAGCGTCTGCTAAATGACGTAAATGTGCCCTTGAGCAAGGCACTTAACCCTAATTGCTCCTGTAAGTCGCTCTGGATAAGAGCGTCTGCTAAATGACTAAAATGTAATGTAAATGTGACTCCAACACCATCATTAAGTTTGTCGACGACACAACAGTGATCACCGACAACAATGAGACAGCCTATAGGGAGGAGGTCAGAGACCTGGACCTGTGGTGCCAGGATAACAACCTCTCCCTCAACGTTATGAAGACAAAGGAGATGATTGTGGACTACAGGAAAAAAAGGTCCTTAGATCAGCTGCACCATCAAGAGCATCCTGACTGGTTGCATCACCACCTGGTATGGCAACTGCTCGGCCTCCGAACGCAAGGCACTACAGAGGGTAGTGCGTATGGCCCAGTACATCTCTGGGGCCATCCAGGACCTCTATACCAGGCAGTGTCAGAGGAAGGCTACCGCACGGCAAGTGGTACCGGAGCGCCAAGTCTAGGTCCAAAAGGCTTCTTAACAGCTTCTATCCCCAAGCCATAAGACTCCTGAACAGCTAATCAAATGGCTACCCGGACTATTTGCAGGTCTGAATTAGCCCCTGATTAGAAGGAGAGGATGAAAAACAGAGGTGTTTCGGCCCTCCAGGACCGGAATTGAAGAACCCTGCCCTACATACAGCCTCCCTACTGTTATTTTATTTTACTGCTGCTCTTTAATCTTTTTATTTTATTTTATTTATTTTATTTTTTACTTATCTATTTTTTACTTAACTTTATTTTCTTAACTGCAATTGTAGGTTAAGGGCTTGTCAGTAAGCATTTCACTGTAATGTCTACACCTGTTGTATTCGGCGCATGTGGCAAATAAAATGTGATTTGATTTGAAAAATAACACACAAAGGCTTAAAACAACTTAGTCTAAAAATCCGCATAGGATAAATTCAGGTTTAGACAATTAAATTGGTAGCTGCAGTGCTCACCTATCCCTCTGTGCCTATCAGTTATTCGAGATAACATTTTAGGACTCAACATTGCATGATTTCTAGCCTGGAAAGCCGCTAGTGTCCGCTATTTACCGGTCTTTTGACGTGGAGATCCGTAAAAAGACATGTAAATACCGCCCACTAGCGGCTGTCCAGGTTACATGATTGCCGACACATTTTCAAATACCCAACACTGGTTCTGAAAACCCAAAAGGCCTCAAATCTAATGAAAAATCCTGTAATATCAAACAACGTCACTTGCTTCAACGGCATGAAGACAGACAAATGTAGTATAACGTTTTGTACTGCTTTTGATTCGGTGTGCTGCTTTAAATGATCTCCCCCCGTGCACAAGAAACGTTGCAAATATATGTTTCCGCCCCCTTAACACAGATTTGTGGTTGGCTCATTTTAGTTCCGCCCTTCTCCCTGGTATATAGTGACAGCTGAGCTAGCGCAATGTATCGCTATTTGAGAAACGTCCAGCGATTTAACTGCAAACTCCAGGCGTTGCAGAGGAACCTAGCCAACACAAAGCACAATCCTGCTGCAGGAGTCATCTTCACATCCTCCAGAATGGTACGTTTTGTCTTTTCGGAGATCGGAGTCAGTTGTTAACCCATCGCAGGCCCGTAAATGACCTTATTAGTTAGCCAAGCTAACTGGCTAGCTAGCCCATTAGTAGTACTAGCTAAAATGAATTAGTAGTTAGCCACCTTGCTAGCTTTACACGAATGCAGTAATGGTGCTTTTAGGACAACCGCAGATAGTTTTTCAAACGAGAAACACAAGTATTCACAGCAATATTCTGGTAGCAAGCAAGCAAGCTAGCTTGTAAGTTGGCTAATGTTATCTTGTCAAGCAAGTAGAAGGTCAAAGTCAGTTTACAATTATCTGCTAGCTAGCTAGCTAGCTAGCTAGCGTGCTAACTGGCCAACTTTCACTGCATACTTGCCAAGTTCACACGGAGTTCAAATCAAATTATATTTGTCACATGCGCCGAATACAACAGGTGTAGACTTTACCGTGAAATGCTTACTGACAAGCCCTTTCCCAACAATACAGACTGAAAAAGTAAAATGTGCTAAATAGGAAATAGTAACACAATAAAATGGCAATAACGAGTCTATTTGGCTTTATTATGGATCCCCATTAGCTGCTGCCAAGGCAGCAGCTACTCTTCCTGAGGTCCAAAATTAAGTAAGTTTATACAATTTTAAATAGTCACCTCAACTTGCTCAATTTCAACATTATTTATTACAGGATTTAGTTGAGGTTTCGGGTTTAGTGAATGATTTGTCCCAAATAGTGGTTTTAGTTTTAGAAATATTTAGGACTAACTTATTCCTTGCCACCCACTCAGAAACTAACTGCAGCTCTTTAAGTGTTGCAGTCATTTCAGTCGCTGTAGTAGCTGACATGTATAGTGTTGAGTCATCCGCATACAGACACTCTGGCTTTACTCAAAGCCAGTGGCATGACATTAGTAAAGATTGAAAAAAGTAAGGGGCCTAGACAGCTGCCCTGGGGAATTCCTGATTCTACCTGGATTATGTTGCAGAGGCTTCCATTACAGAACACCCTCTGTGTTCTGTTAGACAGGTAACTCTTTATCCACAATATAGCAGGGGATGTAAAGCCATAACACTAGGGGTGTAACGATCCATCTACTACATCGATGTATCGATTTATATTCATATGATCCAACTACATCGATCTGTGCTCGGCGAGTTGGCCTTTTGGACAACATATATCGATCTAACATCGTTTTAAAATGTAATAAATCGATTGTATCGATACTAGGAAATAACCCATTGGATTTAAGCACGTCAGACTTTATATGCAGGGGTGCACATAACTGGTACGCAGATACGCAAGCGCGACAAAAATCAGGAATGCGTAATGCCACTTGTGTTACTACGCGCCTTTGCGATTTGACCGATCTTCTCATCTAACCTTACACATGACATGTTGCTTGTCAACTACTGTCAGGGATGTCCAAAAAGCAACAGACATTAAGCAGCTTCTTTGGCGTTTCACCACCTACAAAGAAACGCCAACTGGAGCCAGAGCCGAAGAAAATACTTTTTTCGGAAAAGTGGCTCCAAGATGTGCAGTGGCTTGAAGCTAACGATGAGCGCACTGAAATGTGGTGCAAGATTTGCCGCTCAAATCCACATCTAGCAGACAAAACAGGTGCATTTTATAAAGGCTCAAAGAATTTCAACCATCCTTTATTTGACAAACATGAAAAGAGCAAGGAGCACACGAATGTGGCGCAAGCCATTGCTAAAAGCTAGCCGAGAATAAATGTCCAGTCGCCCACTTGCCAGATGGCGAGACAAGCTGAATGAAGAACAGCGGCAAGCTCTGTTTAATATTTTTCTCTTTCCATACTCCGGCAACATGCTGCGGTTGGAGACTCCCTTGTGCACATTCTGTGCACCGCACACACACTGGAGAATTGCGCGAAATCAGCTGATCGCAACGTTCCTTACTGTGAGACATTTCATCGCTCTAGTGGTCAAGCTGCTGCAGTTTTATTTACAAAAAGGTGGAGCAAAAAAACTGCTGCACTGAATAAAGCTATGTGAAGAAAATGGGATCTCCTTTGTGGAACTGGGTAAGTTTCATAATACCAGATGGTCTGCATGGAGGCATGAAACACTGTTAAAAATATCAAGACTATTGCCAGCCATTAAAATGCAACTGGTTACCAGGTATTTATTTCAGTCACACTGGTTGAATTTTTGGCTAAAAAGGTTACTGAATCGATTTCAAGTCACTGAATCGTTTCGGATCGTATCGTTCTAAATGAACCAATATCGTCCTTGAATCGTATCGACAACCACGAATCGTGATACAAATCGAATCGTTGTTAAAACGAATCGTTACACCCCTACATAACACATACGTTTTTCCAGCAGCAGACTATGATCAATAATGTCAAATGCCGCACTGAAGTCTAACAAATCAGCCCCCGCAATCTTTTTATCATCATCAATTTCTCTCAGCCAATCATCAGTAATTTGTGTAAGTGCTGTGCTTGTTTAATGTCCTTCCCTATAAGCGTGCTAAAAGTCTGTGGTCAATTTGTTTACTGTAAAATAGCATTGTATCTGGTCAAACGCCATTTTTCCCAAAAGTTTACTATTGGCTGGTAACAGGCTGATTGGTCGGCTATTTGAGCCAGTAAAGGGGGCTTTACTATTCTTAGGTAACGGAATGACTTTAGCTTCCCTCCAGGCCTGGGGGAACACACTTTCTAGTAGGCTTAAATTGAAGATCTGGCAAATAGGAGTGGCAATATCGTCCACTATTATCCTCAGTAATTTTCCATCCAAGTTGTCAGACCCCGGTGGCTTGTCATTGTTGATAGACAACCATTTTTTCACCTCTTCCACACTTTCATAATTTGGTCAGATATACTTGGATGTGTAGTGTCAGCAATTGTTGCTGGCATGTCATGCCTAAGTTTGCTAATCTTGCCAATGAAAAAATCATTAAAGTAGTTGGCAATATCAGTTCGTTTTGTGATGAATGAGCCATCTGATTCAATGACTGACGGAGCGGAGTTTGCCTTTTTTCCCACAATTTCATTGAAGGTGCTCCAAAGCTTTTTACTATCATTCTTTGTCATTTATCTTTGTTTCATAGTATAGTTTCTTCTTTTTATTCAGTTTAGTCACATTATTTCTCAATTTGCAATACGTTTGCCAATCGTTTGTGCAGCCAGACTTATTTGCCTCAATACTCTCAACCATACAAGTTTTCAATTCCTCATCAATCCACAGGGATTTAACTGTTTTTACAGTCATTTTCTTAAGGGTGCATGCTTATTAGTAACTGGAATAAGCAATTTCATAAATATGTCAAGTGCAGCGTCTGGTTGCTCCTCATTACACATCACAGACCAACAAGTATTCTTTACATCAACAACATAGGAATCACTACAAAACTTATTGTATGGCATAATTTTCTGGAATTTTCCAAGCTGTTTAAAGGCACAGTCAACTTAGTGTATGTAAAGTTCTGACCCACTGGAATTGTGATACAGTGAATTATAAGTGAAATAATCTGTCTGTAAACAATTGTTGGAAAAATGACTTGTGTCATGCACAAAGTAGATGTCCTAACCGACTTGCCAAAACTATAGTTTGTTAACAAGGAATTTGTGGAGTGGTTGAAAAATGAGTTTTATGTGTATGTACAGTGGGGGAAAAAAGTATTTAGTCAGCCACCAATTGTGCAAGTTCTCCCACTTAAAAAGATGAGAGGCCTGTCATTTTCATCATATGTACACGTCAACTATGACAGACAAATTGAGAGAAAAAAATCCAGAAAATCACATTGTAGGATTTTTAATGAATTTATTTGCAAATTATGGTGGAAAATAAGTATTTGGTCACCTACAAACAAGCAAGATTTCTGGCTCTCACAGACCTGTAACTTCTTCTTTAAGAGGCTCCTCTGTCCTCCACTCGTTACCTGTATTAATGGCACCTGTTTGAACTTGTTATCAGTATAAAAGACACCTGTCCACAACCTCAAACAGTCACACACCAAACTCCACTATGGCCAAGACCAAAGAGCTGTCAAAGGACACCAGAAACAAGATTGTAGACCTGCACCAGGCTGGGAAGACTGAATCTGCAATAGGTAAGCAGCTTGGTTTGAAAAAATCAACTGTGGGAGCAATTATTAGGAAATGGAAGACATACAAGACCACTGATAATCTCCCCTCGATCTGGGGCTCCACGCAAGATCTCACCCCGTGGGGTCAAAATGATCACAAGAACGGTGAGCAAAAATCCCAGAACCACACGGGGGGACCCTAGTGAATGACCTGCAGAGAGCTGGGACCAAAGTAACAAAGCCTACCATCAGTAACACACTACGCCGCCAGGGACTCAAATCCTGCAGTGCCAGACGTGTCCCCCTGCTTAAGCCAGTACATGTCCAGGCCCGTCTGAAGTTTGCTAGAGTGCATTTGGATGATCCAGAAGAGGATTGGGAGAATGTCATATGGTCAGATGAAACCAAAATAGAACTTTTTTGGTAAAAACTCAACTCGTCGTGTTTGGAGGACAAAGAATGCTGAGTTGCATCCAAAGAACACCATACCTACTGTGAAGCATGGGGGTGGAAACATCATGCTTTGGGGCTGTTTTTCTGCAAAGGGACCAGGACGACTGATCCGTGTAAAGGAAAGAATGAATGGGGCCATGTATCGTGAGATTTTGAGTGAAAACCTCCTTCCATCAGCAAGGGCATTGAAGATGAAACGTGGCTGAGTCTTTCAGCATGACAATGATCCCAAACACACCGCCGGGCAACGAAGGAGTGGCTTCGTAAGAAGCATTGGCTAGGCCACTCCAGGACCTTGAAGTCTCAGATCTCAACCCCATAGAAAATCTTTGGAGGGAGTTGAAAGTCCGTGTTGCTCAGCGACAGCCCCAAAACATCACTGCTCTAGAGGAGATCTGCATGGAGGAATGGGCCAAAATACCAGCAACAGTGTGTGAAAACCTTGTGAAGACTTACAGAAAAAGCGTTTGACCTGTGTCATTGCCAACAAAGGGTATATAACAAAGTATTGAGAAACTTTGTTATTGACCAAATACTTATTTTCCACCATAATTTGCAAATAAATTCATTAAAAATCCTACAATGTGATTTTCTGGATTTATTTTTCTCATTTTGTCTGTCATAGTTGACGTGTACCTATGATGAAAATTACAGGCCTCTCTCATCTTTTTAAGTGGGAGAACTTGCACAATTGGTGGCTGACTAAATACTTTTTTTCCCCACTGTAAACTTCCGACTTTAACTGTATATATAACTCAGCAAAAAAAGAAACGTCCTCTCACTGTCAACTGCGTTTATTTTCCACAAACTTTACATGTGTAAATGTTTGTATAAACATAAGATTCAACAACTGAGACATAAAACTGAACAAGTTCCACAGACATGTGACTAACAGAAAGGGAATAATGTGTCCCTGAACAAAGGGGGGGTCAAAATCAAAAGTAACAGTCAGTATCTGGTGTGGCCACCAGCTGCATTAAGAACTGCAGTGCATCTCCTCCTCATGGACTGCACCAGATTTGCCAGTTCTTGCTGTGAGATGTTACCCCACTCTTCCACCAAGGCACCTGCAAGTTCCCAGACGTTTCTGGGGGGAATGGCCCTAGCCCACAACCTCCGATCCAACAGGTTCCGGGCTCTTTGCTGGCCATGGCAGAACACTGACATTCCTGTCTTGCAGGAAATCACGCACAGAACGAGCAGTATGGCTGGTGGCATTGTCATGCTGGAGGGTCATGTAAGGATGAGCCTGCAGGAAGCAAACCACATGAGGGAGGAGGATGTCTTCCCTGTAACGCACAGCGTTGATATTGCCCGCATTGACAACAAGCTCAGTCCGATGATGCTGTGACACACCGCCCCAGACCATGAAGGACCCTCCACCTCCAAATCGATTCCGCTCCAGAGTACAGGCCTCGGTGTAACGGTCATTCCTTCGACGATAAACGCGAATCCGACCATCACCCCTGGTGATACAAAACCGCGACTCGTCAGTGAAGAGCACTTTTTGCCAGTCCGGTCCAGCGATGGTGGGTTTGTGCCCATAGGCGACGTTGTTGCCGGTGATGTCTGGTGAGGACCTGCCTTTACAACAGGCCTACAAGCCCTCTCTCAGCCTATTGCGGACAGTCTGAGCACTGATGGAGGGATTGTGCGTTCCTGGTGTAACATCGGGCAGTTGTTGTTGCCATCCTGTACCTGTCCCGCAGGTGTGATGTTCGGATGTACTGATCCTGTGCAGGTGTTGTTACACGTGGTCTGCCACTGCGAGGACGATCAGCTGTCCGTTCTGTCTCCCTGTAGCGCTGTCTTAGGCGTCTCACAGTACGGACATTGCAATTTATTGCCCTGGCCACATCTGCAGTCCTCATGCCTTTTTGCAGCAGGCCAAGGCACGTTCACGCAGATGAGCAGGGACCCTGGGCATCTTTCTATTGGTGTTTTTCAGAGTCAGTAGAAAGGCCTCTTTAGTGTCCTAAGTTTTCATAACTGTGACCTTAATTGCCTACCGTCTGTAAGCTGTTAGTGTCTTAACGACCGTTCCACAGGTGCATGTTAATTAATTGTTTATGGTTCATTGAACAATCATGGGAAACAGTGTTTAAACCCTTTACAAAGAAGATCTGTGAAGTTATTTGGATTTTTACTCATTATCTTTGAAAGACGGTCCTGAAAAAGGGACGTTTCTTTTTTTGCTGAGATGTATATCTTCGTCTTTTATTGTACTAATGTTGCTGTCCCCACGACAACAAAGTACTTAAATACATGTAATTTTGTCCTTGAAACATTTAATTGAAATACTGTACAGTCGTGGTCAAATGTTTTGAGAGTGATACAAATACTAATTTCACGAAGTCTGCTGCCTCAGTTTTGATGATGGCAATTTGCATATACTCCAGAATGTCATGAAGAGTGATCAGATTAATTGCAAAGTCCCTCTTTGCCATGAAAATGAACTTAATCCCCCAAAAACATTTCCACTTTATTTCAGCCCTGCCACAAAAGGACCAGCTGCCATCTTTTTTTTTTTTTTTAAGTCATTTAGCAGACTCTCTTATCCAGAGCGACTTCCAGGAGCAATTAGGGTTAAGTGCCTTGCTCAAGGGCACATCGACAGATTTTTCACCTAGTCGGCTCGGGGATTAGAACCAGCGACCTTTCGGTTACTGGCACAACGCTCTTACCCACTAAGCTACCTGCCGCCCTATGAGAGAATCATGTCAGTGATTCTCTCATTAACACAGGTGAGAGTGTTGACGAGGACAAGGCTGGAGATCACTCTGTCATGCTGATTGAGTTAGAATAACAGACTGGAAGCTTTAAAAGGAGGGTGGTGCTTGAAATCATTGTTCTTCCTCTGTTAACCATGGTTACCTGCAAGGAAACACGTGCCGTCATCATTGCTTTGCACAAAAAGGGCTTCACAGGCAAGGATATTGCTGCTAGTAAGATTGCACCTAAATCAACCATTTAACCGATCATCAAGAACTTCAAGGAGAGAGGTTCAATTGTTGTGAAGAAGGCGTCAGGGCGCCCAAGAAAGTCCAGCAAGCGCCAGGACCGTCTCCTAAAGTTGATTCAGCTGCGGGATCGGGGCACCACCACTGCAGAGCTCGCTCAGGAATGGCAGCAGGCAGGTGTGAGTGCATCTGCACGCACAGTGAGGCAAATACTTTTGGAGGATGGCCTGGTGTCAAGAAGGGCAACAAAGAAGCCACTTCTCTCCAGGAAAAACATCAGGGACAGACTGATATTCTGCAAAAGGTACAGGGATTGGACTGCTGAGGACTGGGGTAAAGTCGTTTTCTCTGATGAATCCCCTTTCCGATTGTTTGGGGCATCCCAAAAAAAGCTTGTCCGGAGAAGACAAGGTGAGCGCTACCATCAGTCCTGTGTCATGCCAACAGTAAAGCATCCTGAGACCATTCATGTGTTGGGTTGCTTCTCAGCCAAGGGAGTGGGCTCACTCACAATTTTGCCTAAGAACACAGCCATGAATAAAGAATGGTACCAACACATCCTCCGAGAGCAATTTCTCCCAACCATCCAAGAACAGTTTGGTGACGACCAATGCCTTTTCCAGCATGATGCAATAAGGCAAAAGTGATAACTAAGTGGCTCAGGGAACAAAACATTTAAATTTTGGGTCAATGGCCAGGAAACTCCCCGGACCTTAATCCCATTGAGAACTTGTGGTCGATCCTCAAGAGGCGGGTGGACAAACAAAAACCCACAAATTCTGACAAACTCCAAGCATTGATTATACAAGAATGGGCTGCCATCAGTCAGGATGAGGCCCAGATGTTAATTGACAGCATGCCAGGGCGGATTACAGAGGTCTTGAAAAAGAAGGGTCAACACTGCAAATATTGACTCTCTGCATAAACTTAATGTAATTGTCAATAAAAGCCTTTGACACTTATGGAATGCTTGTAATTATACTTCAGTATACCATAGTAACATCTGACAAAAATATCTCATAACACTGAAGCAGCGAACTTTGTGAAGACCAAAACTTTTGACCACGACTGTATAGCTAGCTACTCCTTTTTGAGATTACGCAACTCTAACCAAATAACCATGTAGCTAGCCGTCAAGTAACCCAGACTAACTTTTCATCTTTACTATCTGTCTCAATGTTGTTGTTAAGTCTTCGGAGTACAGAATTGAGGCAGACACCTTTGGAGAGCTGAAGGTGCCAGTTGACAAGTACTATGGGGCTCAGACTGTCAGGTCCACGATGAACTTCAAGATCGGCGGACCGTCGGAGAGAATGCCAGTAAGTTCAGACAAAATATTACTTCATCATTTCAAGTTGTAGGCCTATTGTTGTTGTTGTTGTTGTTGTATAATCATTGTAGCTTGCCCTGAGACATGGCTGTAGATTCCTGTGGCTGTAGTCACCAGTCCCGCCATGTCTTAGGGAATCATTGTAGCTAGCTCTCGCTACAAATTGGACACACATCCTTTTAACATTTCCTGTCCTATTTTCCTAGATTCAGATCAGACTAAAGGTTACTTCAAGTACAGTGCCTTGCAAAAGTATTCATCCCCCTTGGCGTGTTTCCTATTTTGTTGCATTACAACCTGTAATTTAAATGGATTTTATTCTGATTTCATGTAATGGACATACACAAAATAGTCCAAATTGGTGAAGTGAAATGAAAATAATCACTTGTTTCAAATAAAATGAAAGTGGTGCGTTCATATGTACTCACCCCCTTTGTTATGAAGCCCCTAAATAAGATCTGGTGCAACCAATTACCTTCAGAAGTCACATAATTAGTTAGATTGCACACAGGTGGACTTTATTTAATATATATACACCTGTTCTGAAAGGCCCCAGAGTCTGCAACACCACTAAGCAAGGGGCACCACCAAGCAAGCGGCACCATGAAGATCAATGAGCTCTCCAAACAGGTCAGGGACAAAGTTGTGGAGAAGTACAGATCAGGGTTGGGTTATAAAAAAAAAAAATATCGGAAACATTTAACATCCCACAGAGCACCATTTAAATCCAATATAAAAAAATGGAAAGAATATGGCACCACAACAAACCTGCCAAGAGAAGGCCGCCCACCAAAACTCACGGACCAGGCAAGGAGGGCATTAATCAGAGAGGCAACAAAGAGACCAAAGATAACCCTGAAGGAGCTGCAAAGCTCCACAGAGGAGATTGGAGTATCTGTCCATAGGACCACTTTAAGATGTACACTCCACAGAGCTGGGCTTTACGGAAGAGTGGCCAGAAAAAAATAAGCAAACACGTTTGGTGTTCACCAAAAGGCATGTGGGAGACTCCCCAAACATATGGAAGAAGGTACTCTGGTCAGATGAGTCTAAAATTGAGCTTTTTGGCCATCAAGGAAAACGCTATGTCTGGCACAAACCCAACACCTCTCATCACCACGAGAACACCATCCCCAAAGTGAAGCATGGTGGTGGCAGCGTCATGCTGTGGGAATGGCAGGGACTGGGAAACTGGTCATAATTGAAGGAATGATCGATGCCGCTAAATACAGGGAAGTTCTTGAGGGAAACCTGTTTCAGTCTTCCAGAGATTTGAGACTGGGACGGAGGTTCACCTTCCAGCAGGACAATAACCCTAAGCATACTGCTAAAGCAACACTCGAGTGGTTTAAGGGGAAACATTTAAATGTCTTGGAATGGCCTAGTCAAAGCCCAGACCTCAATCCAATTGAGAATCTGTGGTATGACTTAAAGATTGCTGTACACCAGCGGAACCCATCCAACTTGAAGGAGCTGGAGCAGTTTTGCCTTGAAGAATGGGCAAAAATCCCAGTGGCTACATGTGCCAAGCTTATAGAGACATACCCCAAGAGACTTGCAGCTGTAATTGCTGCAAAGGTGAGCTCTACAAAGTATTGACTTTGGGGGGGGTGAATAGTTATGACGCTCAAGTTTTTTGTTTATTTCTTGTTTGTTTCACAAGAAAAAATATTTTGCATCTTCAAAGTGGTAGGCATGTTGTGTAAATCAGATTATACAAACCCCCCTAAAAATCAATTTTGATTCCAGGTTGTAAGGCAACAAAATAGGAAAAATGCCAAGGGGGGTGAATACTTTCGCAAGCCACTGTATCATGTGTATCCTTGTGTAGAGTCCAATCTTTGTAGCTACACATGTCCTCACAGCTGCTTTCCTTCGTATTCACCAGATCCAGGTGATCAAAGCGTTTGGTATTCTGAAGAGGGCTGCTGCGGAGGTGAACAAGGACTATGGACTGGACCCGAAGCTGGCTGAGGCCATCGTGCAGGCTGCTGATGAGGTGCCTAAAGCAGGGTGAACAGGGAAACTAACAAAAACACCACAGGAGAGAGCAGGGGGTTGCATGACTCTCTCAACTTTGTGAGTTCCCAGATTAGACATCAGCCTAGCCCCGGGTGCCTGTCTGTTTCTGCTAACATTAGGCTAGACTGCTGTAGAGAATAGCTTTTGATACAGTACTGAACACAAGCAGAGCACTAGACCTTGCTACCTAGCCTGGTCCCAGACCTGTTTGTGCTGTTGGCAAGACGGCACAAACAGATCTGGGATCAAGCTATTCGCTGGCTACATTAGACCTACTAGTTACATTTATCCATGGTGCCCTCCTTGTACTAATGAATGCCTTGGTATTGATTTAATGCTCAGGTGGTACTTGGTACTGGTCTTGATAATGCTTTTGATACAATACTGAACAATTGAATGACCTAAATGTAACGTTATAGCCAGTGTTCGCCTCGTCCCAGAAGGTCCTAAACATGGTGCAGCAATGACAATAGGAGTTGGCAAGACGGCACAGACAGATGCTGGACCAGGCTAAGGCATGTGGGCCTCAATGTACTAACGGATGTCCATGTTCCTTGGACCAGGCTAAGGCATGTGGGCCTCAATGTACTAACGGATGTCCATGTCCCTTGGACCAGGCTAAGGCATGTGGGCCTCAATGTACTAACGGATGTCCATGTCCCTTTACCAGGCTAAGGCATGCAGGCCTCCCTGTACTGATGTCCATGTCCCTTGGACCAGGCTAAGGCATGCATGCCTCCCTGTACTGATGTCCATGTCCCTTTACCAGGCTAAGGCATGCAGGCCTCCCTGTACTGATGTCCATGTCCCTTTACCAGGCTAAGGCATGCAGACCTCCCTGTACTGATGTCCATGTCCCTTTACCAGGCTAAGGCATGCAGGCCTCCCTGTACTGATGTCCATGTCCCTTTACCAGGCTAAGGCATGCAGGCCTCCCTGTACTGATGTCCATGTCCCTTTACCAGGCTAAGGCATGCAGGCCTCCCTGTACTGATGTCCATGTCCCTTTACCAGGCTAAGGCATGCAGGCCTCCCTGTACTGATGTCCATGTCCCTTTACCAGGCTAAGGCATGCAGGCCTCCCTGTACTGATGTCCATGTCTCTTTACCAGGCTAAGGCATGCAGGCCTCCCTGTACTGATGTCCATGTCCCTTTACCAGGCTAAGGCATGCAGGCCTCCCTGTACTGATGTCCATGTTCCTTTACCAGGCTAAGGCATGCAGGCCTCCCTGTACTGATGTCCATGTCCCTTGGACCAGGCTAAGGCATGCAGGCCTCCCTGTACTGATGTCCATGTCCCTTGGACCAGGCTAAGGCATGCAGGCCTCCCTGTACTGATGTCCATGTCCCTTGGACCAGGCTAAGGCATGCAGGCCTCCCTGTACTGATGTCCATGTCCCTTTCAGGCTAGGGCATGCAGGCCTCCCTGTACTGATGTCCATGTTCCTTTACCAGGCTAAGGCATGCAGGCCTCCCTGTACTGATGTCCATGTCCCTTTACCAGGCTAAGGCATGCAGGCCTCCCTGTACTGATGTCCATGTCCCTTTACCAGGCTAAGGCATGCAGACCTCCCTGTACTGATGTCCATGTCCCTTTACCAGGCTAAGGCATGCAGGCCTCCCTGTACTGATGTCCATGTCCATTTACCAGGCTAAGGCATGCAGGCCTCCCTGTACTGATGTCCATGTCCCTTTACCAGGCTAAGGCATGCAGGCCTCCCTGTACTGATGTCCATGTCCCTTTACCAGGCTAAGGCATGCAGGCCTCCCTGTACTGATGTCCATGTCCCTTTACCAGGCTAAGGCATGCAGGCCTCCCTGTACTGATGTCCATGTCCCTTTACCAGGCTAAGGCATGCAGGCCTCCCTGTACTGATGTCCATGTCCCTTTACCAGGCTAAGGCATGCAGGCCTCCCTGTACTGATGTCCATGTTCCTTTACCAGGCTAAGGCATGCAGGCCTCCCTGTACTGATGTCCATGTCCCTTTGACCAGGCTAAGGCATGCAGGCCTCCCTGTACTGATGTCCATGTCCCTTTACCAGGCTAAGGCATGCAGGCCTCCTGTACTGATGTCCATGTTCCTTTACCAGGCTAAGGCATGCAGGCCTCCCTGTACTGATGTCCATGTCCCTTTACCAGGCTAAGGCATGCAGGCCTCCCCTGTACTGATGTCCATGTTCCTTTACCAGGCTAAGGCATGCAGGCCCTCCCTGTACTGATGTCCATGTCCCTTTACCAGGCTAAGGCATGCAGGCCTCCCTGTACTGATGTCCATGTCCCTTTACCAGGCTAAGGCATGCAGGCCTCCCTGTACTGATGTCCATGTTCCTTTACCAGGCTAAGGCATGCAGGCCTCCCTGTACTGATGTCCATGTCCCTTGGACCAGGCTAAGGCATGCAGGCCTCCCTGTACTGATGTCCATGTCCCTTTCCAGGCTCAAGGCATGCAGGCCTCCCTGTACTGATGTCCATGTCCCTTTACCAGGCTAAGGCATGCAGGCCTCCCTGTACTGATGTCCATGTCCCTTTACCAGGCTAAGGCATGCAGGCCTCCCCTGTACTGATGTCCATGTCCCTTTACCAGGCTAAGGCATGCAGGCCTCCCTGTACTGATGTCCATGTCCCTTTACCAGGCTAAGGCATGCAGGCCTCCCTGTACTGATGTCCATGTCCCTTTACCAGGCTAAGGCATGCAGGCCTCCCTGTACTGATGTCCATGTCCCTTTACCAGGCTAAGGCATGCAGGCCTCCCTGTACTGATGTCCATGTCCCTTTACCAGGCTAAGGCATGCAGGCCTCCCTGTACTGATGTCCATGTCCCTTTACCAGGCTAAGGCATGCGGGCCTCCCTGTACTGATGTCCATGTCCCTTTACCAGGCTAAGGCATGCGGGCCTCCCTGTACTGATGTCCATGTCCCTTTACCAGGCTAAGGCATGCGGGCCTCCCTGTACTGATGTCCATGTCCCTTTACCAGGCTAAGGCATGCAGGCCTCCCTGTACTGATGTCCATGTCCCTTTACCAGGCTAAGGCATGCAGGCCTCTCCTGTACTGATGTCCATGTCCCTTTACCAGGCTAAGGCATGCAGGCCTCCCTGTACTGATGTCCATGTCCCTTTTACCAGGCTAAGGCATGCAGGCTCCCTGTACTGATGTCCATGTCCCTTTACCAGGCTAAGGCATGCAGGCCTCCCTGTACTGATGTCCATGTCCCTTTACCGGGCTAAGGCATGCAGGCCTCCCTGTACTGATGTCCATGTCCCTTTACCAGGCTAAGGCATGCAGGCCTCCCCTGTACTGATGTCCATGTCCCTTTACCAGGCTAAGGCATGCAGGCCTCCCTGTACTGATGTCCATGTCCCTTTACCAGGCTAAGGCATGCAGGCCTCCCTGTACTGATGTCCATGTCCCTTTACCAGGCTAAGGCATGCAGGCCTCCCTGTACTGATGTCCATGTCCCTTTACCAGGCTAAGGCATGCAGGCCTCCCTGTACTGATGTCCATGTCCCTTTACCAGGCTAAGGCATGCAGGCCTCCCTGTACTGATGTCCATGTCCCTTTACCAGGCTAAGGCATGCAGGCCTCCCTGTACTGAAGTCCATGTCCCTTTACCAGGCTAAGGCATGCAGGCCTCCCTGTACTGATGTCCATGTCCCTTTACCAGGCTAAGGCATGCAGGCCTCCCTGTACTGATGTCCATGTCCCTTTACCAGGCTAAGGCATGCAGGCCTCCCTGTACTGATGTCCATGTCCCTTTACCAGGCTAAGGCATGCAGGCCTCCCTGTACTGATGTCCATGTCCCTTTACCAGGCTAAGGCATGCAGGCCTCCCTGTACTGATGTCCATGTCCCTTTACCAGGCTAAGGCATGCAGGCCTCCCTGTACTGATGTCCATGTCCCTTTACCAGGCTAAGGCATGCAGGCCTCCCTGTACTGATGTCCATGTCCCTTACCAGGCTAAGGCATGCGGGCCTCCCTGTACTGATGTCCATGTCCCTTTACCAGGCTAAGGCATGCGGGCCTCCCTGTACTGATGTCCATGTTCCTTTACCAGGCTAAGGCATGCAGGCCTCCCTGTACTGATGTCCATGTCCCTTTACCAGGCTAAGGCATGCAGGCCTCCCTGTACTGATGTCCATGTCCCTTTACCAGGCTAAGGCATGCGGGCCTCCCTGTACTGATGGCCATGTCCCTTTACCAGGCTAAGGCATGCGGGCCTCCCTGTACTGATGTCCATGTCCCTTTACCAGGCTAAGGCATGCAGGCCTCCCTGTACTGATGTCCATGTCCCTTTACCAGGCTAAGGCATGCAGGCCTCCCTGTACTGATGTCCATGTCCCTTGGACCAGGCTAAGGCATGCAGGCCTCCCTGTACTGATGTCCATGTTCCTTTACCAGGCTAAGGCATGCAGGCCTCCCTGTACTGATGTCCATGTCCCTTTACCAGGCTAAGGCATGCAGGCCTCCCTGTACTGATGTCCATGTCCCTTTACCAGGCTAAGGCATGTGGGCCTCAATGTACTAACGGATGTCCATGTCCCTTTACCAGGCTAAGGCATGCAGGCCTCCCTGTACTGATGTCCATGTCCCTTTACCAGGCTAAGGCATGTGGGCCTCAATGTACTAACGGATGTCCATGTCCCTTTACCAGGCTAAGGCATGCAGGCCTCCCTGTACTGATGTCCATGTCCCTTTACCAGGCTAAGGCATGCAGGCCTCCCTGTACTGATGTCCATGTCCCTTTACCAGGCTAAGGCATGCAGGCCTCCCTGTACTGATGGCCATGTCCCTTTACCAGGCTAAGGCATGCAGGCCTCCCTGTACTGATGTCCATGTCCCTTTACCAGGCTAAGGCATGCAGGCCTCCCTGTACTGATGTCCATGTCCCTTTACCAGGCTAAGGCATGCAGGCCTCCCTGTACTGATGTCCATGTCCCTTTACCAGGCTAAGGCATGCAGGCCTCCCTGTGCTGATGTCCATGTCCCTTTACCAGGCTAAGGCATGCAGGCCTCCCTGTACTGATGTCCATGTCCCTTTACCAGGCTAAGGCATGCAGGCCTCCCTGTACTGATGTCCATGTCCCTTTACCAGGCTAAGGCATGCAGGCCTCCCTGTACTGATGTCCATGTCCCTTTACCAGGCTAAGGCATGCAGGCCTCCCTGTACTGATGTCCATGTCCCTTTACCAGGCTAAGGCATGCAGGCCTCCCTGTACTGATGTCCATGTTCCTTTACCAGGCTAAGGCATGTGGGCCTCCCTGTACTGATGTCCATGTCCCTTTACCAGGCTAAGGCATGCAGGCCTCCCTGTACTGATGTCCATGTCCCTTGGACCAGGCTAAGGCATGTGGGCCTCAATGTACTAACGGATGTCCATGTCCTTACCAGGCTAAGGCATGCAGGCCTCCCTGTACTGATGTCCATGTCCCTTTGACCAGGCTAAGGCATGCAGGCCTCTCCCTGTACTGATGTCCATGTCCTTTACTCAGGCTAAGGCATGCAGGCCTCCCTGTACTGATGTCCATGTCCCTTTACCAGGCTAAGGCATGCAGGCCTCCCTGTACTGATGTCCATGTCCCTTTACCAGGCTAAGGCATGCAGGCCTCCTGTACTGATGTCCATGTCCCTTTACCAGGCTAAGGCAGTGCAGGCCTCCCTGTACTGATGTCCATGTCCCTTGGACCAGGCTAAGGCATGCAGGCCTCCCCTGTACTGATGTCCATGTCCCTTTACCAGGCTAAGGCATGCAGGCCTCCCTGTACTGATGTCCATGTCCCTTTACCAGGCTAAGGCATGCAGGCCTCCCTGTACTGATGTCCATGTCCCTTTACCAGGCTAAGGCATGCAGGCCTCCTGTACTGATGTCCATGTCCCTTTACCAGGCTAAGGCATGCAGGCCTCCCTGTACTGATGTCCATGTCCCTTTACCAGGCTAAGGCATGCAGGCCTCCCTGTACTGATGTCCATGTCCCTTTACCAGGCTAAGGCATGCAGGCCTCCCTGTACTGATGTCCATGTCCCTTTACCAGGCTAAGGCATGCAGGCCTCCCTGTACTGATGTCCATGTCCCTTTACCAGGCTAAGGCATGCAGGCCTCCCTGTACTGATGTCCATGTCCCTTTACCAGGCTAAGGCATGCAGGCCTCCCTGTACTGATGTCCATGTTCCTTTACCAGGCTAAGGCATGTGGGCCTCCCTGTACTGATGTCCATGTCCCTTTACCAGGCTAAGGCATGCAGGGCCTCCCTGTACTGATGTCCATGTCCCTTTTACCAGGCTAAGGCATGCGGGCCTCCCTGTACTGATGTCCATGTCCCTTTACCAGGCTAAGGCATGTGGGCCTCCCTGTACTGATGTCCATGTCCCTTTACCAGGCTAAGGCATGCAGGCCTCCCTGTACTGATGTCCATGTCCCTTTACCAGGCTAAGGCATGCAGGCCTCCCTGTACTGATGTCCATGTCCCTTTACCAGGCTAAGGCATGCAGGCCTCCCTGTACTGATGTCCATGTCCCTTGGACCAGGCTAAGGCATGCAGGCCTCCCTGTACTGATGTCCATGTCCCTTTACCAGGCTAAGGCATGCAGGCCTCCCTGTACTGATGTCCATGTTCCTTTACCAGGCTAAGGCATGCAGGCCTCCCTGTACTGATGTCCATGTCCTTTACCAGGCTAAGGCATGCGGGCCTCCTGTACTGATGTCCATGTCCCTTTACCAGGCTAAGGCATGCAGGCCTCCCTGTACTGATGTCCATGTTCCTTTACCAGGCTAAGGCATGCAGGCCTCCCTGTACTGAAGTCCATGTCCCTTTACCAGGCTAAGGCATGCGGGCCTCCCTGTACTGATGTCCATGTCCCTTTACCAGGCTAAGGCATGCAGGCCTCCCTGTACTGATGTCCATGTCCCTTTACCAGGCTAAGGCATGCAGGCCTCCCTGTACTGATGTCCATGTCCCTTTACCAGGCTAAGGCATGCAGGCCTCCCTGTACTGATGTCCATGTCCCTTTACCAGGCTAAGGCATGCAGGCCTCCCTGTACTGATGTCCATGTCCCTTTACCAGGCTAAGGCATGCAGGCCTCCCTGTACTGATGTCCATGTTCCTTTACCAGGCTAAGGCATGCAGGCCTCCCTGTACTGATGTCCATGTCCCTTGGACCAGGCTAAGGCATGCAGACCTCCCTGTACTGATGTCCATGTCCCTTTACCAGGCTAAGGCATGCAGGCCTCCCTGTACTAACGGATGTCCATGTCCCTTTACCAGGCTAAGGCATGCAGGCCTCCCTGTACTGATGTCCATGTCCCTTTACCAGGCTAAGGCATGCAGGCCTCCCTGTACTGATGTCCATGTCCCTTTACCAGGCTAAGGCATGCAGGCCTCCCTGTACTGATGTCCATGTCCCTTTACCAGGCTAAGGCATGCAGGCCTCCCTGTACTGATGTCCATGTTCCCTTTACCAGGCTAAGGCATGCAGGCCTCCCTGTACTGATGTCCATGTCCCTTTACCAGGCTAAGGCATGCAGGCCTCCTGTACTGATGTCCATGTCCCTTTACCAGGCTAAGGCATGCAGGCCTCCCTGTACTGATGTCCATGTCCTTTACAGGCTAAGGCATGCAGGCCTCCCTGTACTGATGTCCATGTCCCTTTACCAGGCTAAGGCATGCAGGCCTCCCCTGTACTGATGTCCATGTCCCTTTACCAGGCTAAGGCATGCAGGCCTCCCTGTACTGATGTCCATGTTCCTTTACCAGGCTAAGGCATGCAGGCCTTCCTGTACTGATGTCCATGTCCCTTTACCAGGCTAAGGCATGCAGGCCTCCCTGTACTGATGTCCATGTCCCTTTACCAGGCTAAGGCATGCAGGCCTCCCTGTACTGATGTCCATGTTCCTTTACCAGGCTAAGGCATGCAGGCCTCCCTGTACTGATGTCCATGTCCCTTTACCAGGCTAAGGCATGCAGGCCTCCCTGTACTGATGTCCATGTCCCTTTACCAGGCTAAGGCATGCAGGCCTCCCTGTACTGATGTCCATGTTCCTTTACCAGGCTAAGGCATGCAGGCCTCCCTGTACTGATGTCCATGTCCCTTGGACCAGGCTAAGGCATGCAGGCCTCCCTGTACTGATGTCCATGTCCCTTGGACCAGGCTAAGGCATGCAGGCCTCCCTGTACTGATGTCCATGTCCCTTTACCAGGCTAAGGCATGCAGGCCTCCCTGTACCGATGTCCATGTCCTGATCAGGCTAAGGCATGCAGGCCTCCCTGTACTGATGTCCATGTCCCTTTACCAGGCTAAGGCATGCAGGCCTCCCTGTACTGAAGTCCATGTTCCTTTACCAGGCTAAGGCATGCAGGCCCTGTACTGATGTCCATGTCCCTTGACCAGGCTAAGGCATGCAGGCCTCCCTGTACTGATGTCCATGTCCCTTTACCAGGCTAAGGCATGCAGGCCTCCCTGTACTGATGTCCATGTCCCTTTACCAGGCTAAGGCATGCAGGCCTCCCTGTACTGATGTCCATGTCCCTTTACCAGGCTAAGGCATGCAGGCCTCCTGTACTGATGTCCATGTCCCTTTACCAGGCTAAGGCATGCAGGCCTCCCTGTACTGATGTCCATGTCCCTTTACCAGGCTAAGGCACGCAGGCCTCCCTGTACTGATGTCCATGTCCCTTTACCAGGCTAAGGCATGCAGGCCTCCCTGTACTGATGTCCATGTCCCTTTACCAGGCTAAGGCATGCAGGCCTCCCTGTACTGAAGTCCATGTTCCTTTACCAGGCTAAGGCATGCAGGCCTCCCTGTACTGATGTCCATGTCCCTTTACCAGGCTAAGGCATGCAGGCCTCCCTGTACTGATGTCCATGTCCCTTTACCAGGCTAAGGCATGCAGGCCTCCCTGTACTGATGTCCATGTCCCTTTACCAGGCTAAGGCATGCAGGCCTCCCTGTACTGATGTCCATGTCCCTTTACCAGGCTAAGGCATGCAGGCCTCCCTGTACTGATGTCCATGTCCCTTTACCAGGCTAAGGCATGCAGGCCTCCCTGTACTGATGGCCATGTTCCTTTACCAGGCTAAGGCATGCAGGCCTCCCTGTACTGATGTCCATGTCCCTTTACCAGGCTAAGGCAGCAGGCCTCCCTGTACTGATGTCCATGTCCCTTTACCAGGCTAAGGCATGCAGGCCTCCCCTGTACTGAAGTCCATGTCCCTTTACCAGGTGGCAGCTGGTAAGCTGGATGACCACTTCCCTCTGGTTGTGTGGCAGACCGGGTCAGGAACTCAGTCCAACATGAACGTCAACGAGGTGATCAGCAACAGGGCCATCGAGATCCTGGGAGGGAAGCTGGGGAGCAAGGACCCGGTGCACCCCAACGACCACGTCAACAAAAGCCAGGTAGGCTAACCGTTCAGAAACGCTCTTTCATTTCATTCAAAATGTTGAAGAAGGAAATAAACTGTTTTTCCACCACTACTGTGATTGACAAGATAAGAAGTAGCTAGTGACCATGTTTTATTTGGACCTTCAGAAGGGTAACAGATTGCAGTGTTTGCAGCAATTCGTTTGAAAGGTTTATTCATGATATCTGAAAAGCTCAGGCAAAGAGTTTAAATATCAATCAGTCTGTATTTAATGTAAATTGTTGGGTCTTGCAGAGTATTTGAATGGACCTGTCCTCTACTCTTGCAGAGCTCCAACGATACGTTCCCCACAGCCATGCACATCGCAGCAGCCAAAGAGGTCCACGAGGTTCTGCTCCCCGGCCTACAACACCTCCACGATGCCCTGCACGCCAAGGCTGTGGAGTTCAAAGACATCATCAAGATCGGACGCACACACACACAGGATGCTGTGCCGTTGTCTCTGGGACAGGTACAGTACATAGACACACAGGATGCTGTGCCGTTGTCTCTAGGACAGGTACAGTACATAGACACACAGGATGCTGTGCCGTTGTCTCTGGGACAGGTACAGTACATAGACACACAGGATGCTGTGCCGTTGTCTCTAGGACAGGTACAGTACATAGACACACAGGATGCTGTGCCGTTGTCTCTAGGACAGGTACAATACATAGACACACAGGATGCTGTGCCGTTGTCTCTAGGACAGGTACAATACATAGACACACAGGATGCTGTGCCGTTGTCTCTAGGACAGGTACAATACATAGACACACAGGATGCTGTGCCGTTGTCTCTAGGACAGGTACAATACATAGACACACAGGATGCTGTGCCGTTGTCTCTAGGACAGGTACAATACATAGACACACAGGATGCTGTGCCGTTGTCTCTAGGACAGGTACAATACATAGACACACAGGATGCTGTGCCGTTGTCTCTAGGACAGGTACAATACATAGACACACAGGATGCTGTGCCGTTGTCTCTAGGACAGGTACAATACATAGACACACAGGATGCTGTGCCGTTGTCTCTAGGACAGGTACAATACATAGACACACAGGATGCTGTGCCGTTGTCTCTGGGACAGGTACAATACATAGACACACAGGATGCTGTGCCGTTGTCTCTAGGACAGGTACAATACATAGACACACAGGATGCTGTGCCGTTGTCTCTAGGACAGGTACAATACATAGACACACAGGATGCTGTGCCGTTGTCTCTGGGACAGGTACAATACATAGACACACAGGATGCTGTGCCGTTGTCTCTAGGACAGGTACAATACATAGACACACAGGATGCTGTGCCGTTGTCTCTAGGACAGGTACAGTACATAGACACACAGGATGCTGTGCCGTTGTCTCTAGGACAGGTACAGTACATAGACACACAGGATGCTGTGCCGTTGTCTCTAGGACAGGTACAATACATAGACACACAGGATGCTGTGCCGTTGTCTCTAGGACAGGTACAGTACATAGACACACAGGATGATGTGCCGTTGTCCCTGGGACAGGTCACACACATCTCATAATGTCTTTATGTTGTAGGACGCAGTTTAACGCTCTCTAACTGAAGACACTATGTCTCTGATGATCATGATGTTGCTGATTGATTCATTTAGCTGTGGCCAGTGTCATGTTATGTCATGCTATAACCTCTGTGCCTCTCTCTGTGATATGGTGTTGTCACGATACCAGAATTTTGACTCCGATACCAGGTTCAGTATCATGATACTCGATACCAAAATGATAGCATGGCAAAGAAAGAAGCTTTTCGCTGTCAAAATCGCACTTTATTAAGTTTTGTAAAATAAATGTCCACTGGATTGATGCAAATAATCCTGACTCTGCCAGGTCGGCACAGGCTGCTTAGTAGTTCGCTTTTAATGGAGAAGGTTTTTTGGGAAAGCCTTTCCATCTCCAGCAGACTGTTATCATTAGCATGCTAACGGCTACACATTTACATTTAAGTCATTTAGCAGACGCTCTTATCCAGAGCGACTTACACATTGGTGCATTCACCTTAGGATAGCCAGTGGGACAACCACCTTTTTATTTTATTTTATGGGGGGGTGGGGGAGGGGGGGGTAGAAGGAGACATACGCGAACCGTACACACAGACACAGAGGGGTGTCCCTTGTCGTTGCCTCTTGAGAAAGCTGCAGGGAATACGAATAACTGTTTATGGCTTATGAGAAACTTGGACAAATTAATACATTTCAATGCATTTAGTTGATTTCCAAACGTGAGACACATTTGATAGAAGAAACGAAAGTACAAAATTCTTGTACTGAACCGTTTTTTTCATGTTGTATTGAAAAAGTAGCGCTGTTTCGGTGCAACACTAGTGTGATAACATATTAGTCTGCTAGATGTCAAACTGTCCTATATGAGCTATTTGAAATGTATTCCTACCAGTCCACTAACTGCCCTATATGAGCTATTTGAAATGTATTCCTACCAGTCCACTAACTGTCCTATATGAGCAGAACAGCAAACCAAGAGCTATTTGAAACTATCAAAATTTGAAAGTATTCACCAGTCCACCTGTCCATGAGCTATTTGAAATGTATTCCTAACAACTGAAGATATTGAAAACCAGTCCACTAACTGCCCTATATGAGCTATTTGAAATGTGTTCCTACCAGTCCACTAACTGCCATATGAGCTATTTGAAATGTATTCCTACCAGTCCACTAACTGCCCTGTCTCTCTGCGTTTTGCAGGAGTTCAGTGGGTACGTGCAGCAGGTAAAGTACAGTATGGAGCGAGTGAAGGCAGCCATGCCCAGAATATATGAGCTGGCAGCAGGGGGCACTGCAGTGGGAACAGGCCTCAACACACGCATCGGCTTCGCTGAGAAAGTAGCAGCTACTGTCACTTCTCTCACAGGTACAGGAGGCTACACACCCCCCACCCCCCCTCTCTCACAGGTACAGGAGGCTACCCCCCCCACCCCCTGTTTCATAATGGGTATGATAGTCATGTCTGGTCCATGTTGTGTCCCCCAGGGCTCTGTACTAGGTCCTCTTTAATGTCTCACTACTGGTGTCCCCCAGGGCTCTGTACTAGGTCCTCTTTAATGTCTCACTACTGGTGTCCCCCAGGGCTCTGTACTAGGTCCTCTTTAATGTCTCACTACTGGTGTCCCCCAGGGCTCTGTACTAGGTCCTCCATTATATCTCACTACTGGTGTCCCCCAGGGCTCTGTACTAGGTCCTCCATTATATCTCACTACTGGTGTCCCCCAGGGCTCTGTACTAGGTCCTCCATTATATCTCACTACTGGTGTCCCCCAGGGCTCTGTACTCTGTCCTCCATTATATCTCACTACTGGTGTCCCCCAGGGCTCTGTACTAGGTCCTCCATTATGTCTCACTACTGGTGTCCCCCAGGGCTCTGTACTAGGTCCTCTTTAATGTCTCACTACTGGTGTCCCCCAGGGCTCTGTACTCTGTCCTCTTTAATGTCTCACTACTGGTGTCCCCCAGGGCTCTGCACTAGGTCCTCTTTAATGTCTCACTACTGGTGTCCCCCAGGGCTCTGTACTAGGTCCTCCATTATGTCTCACTATTGGTGTCCCCCAGGGCTCTGCACTAGGTCCTCTTTAATGTCTCACTACTGGTGTCCCCCAGGACTCTGTACTAGGTCCTCTTTAATGGCTCACTACTGGTGTCCCCCAGAGCTCTGTACTAGGTCCTCTTTAATGTCTCACTACTGGTGTCCCCCAGGACTCTGTACTCTGTCCTCCTTTATGTCTCACTACTGGTGTCCCCCAGGGCTCTGTACTCTGTCCTCCATTATGTCTCACTACTGGTGTCCCCCAGGACTCTGTACTAGGTCCTCTTTAATGTCTCACTACTGGTGTCCTCCAGGGCTCGGTACTAGGTCCTCTTTAATGTCTCACTACTGGTGTCCCCCAGGGCTCTGCTCTAGGTCCTCTTTAATGTCTCACTACTGCTGTCCCCCAGGGCTCTGTACTAGGTCCTCTTTAATGTCTCACTACTGCTGTCCCCCAGGGCTCTGTACTAGGTCCTCTTTAATGTCTCACTACTGGTGTCCCCCAGGGCTCTGTACTCTGTCCTCTTTAATGTCTCACTACTGCTGTCCCCCAGGGCTCTGTACTAGGTCCTCTTTAATGTCTCACTACTGGTGTCCCCCAGGGCTCTGTACTAGGTCCTCTTTAATGTCTCACTACTGCTGTCCCCCAGGGCTCTGTACTAGGTCCTCTTTAATGTCTCACTACTGGTGTCCTCCAGGGCTCTGTACTAGGTCCTCTTTAATGTCTCACTACTGGTGTCCTCCAGGACTCTGTACTAGGTCCTCTTTAATGTCTCACTACTGGTGTCCTCCAGGGCTCTGTACTAGGTCCTCTTTAATGTCTCACTACTGGTGTCCCCCAGGGCTCTGTACTCTGTCCTCTTTAATGTCTCACTACTGGTGTCCTCCAGGGCTCTGTACTAGGTCCTCTTTAATGTCTCACTACTGGTGTCCCCCAGGGCTCTGTACTCTGTCCTCTTTAATGTCTCACTACTGCTGTCCCCCAGGGCTCTGTACTAGGTCCTCTTTAATGTCTCACTACTGGTGTCCCCCAGGGCTCTGTACTCTGTCCTCTTTAATGTCTCACTACTGCTGTCCCCCAGGGCTCTATACTAGGTCCTCTTTAATGTCTCACTACTGGTGTCCCCCAGGGCTCTGTACTAGGTCCTCTTTAATGTCTCACTACTGCTGTCCTCCAGGACTCTGTACTAGGTCCTCATTAATGTCTCACTACTGGTGTCCCCCAGGGCTCTGTACTAGGTCCTCTTTAATGTCTCACTACTGGTGTCCTCCAGGGCTCTGTACTAGGTCCTCTTTAATGTCTCACTACTGGTGTCCTCCAGGGCTCTGTACTAGGTCCTCTTTAATGTCTCACTACTGGTGTCCCCCAGGGCTCTGTACTCTGTCCTCTTTAATGTCTCACTACTGGTGTCCTCCAGGGCTCTGTACTAGGTCCTCTTTAATGTCTCACTACTGGTGTCCCCCAGGGCTCTGTACTCTGTCCTCTTTAATGTCTCATTACTGGTGTCCTCCAGGACTCTGTACTAGGTCCTCATTAATGTCTCACTACTGGTGTCCTCCAGGGCTCTGTACTAGGTCCTCTTTAATGTCTCACTACTGGTGTCCCCCAGGGCTCTGTACTAGGTCCTCTTTAATGTCTCACTACTGGTGTCCTCCAGGGCTCTGTACTCTGTCCTCTTTAATGTCTCACTACTGGTGTCCCCCAGGACTCTGTACTAGGTCCTCTTTAATGTCTCATTACTGCTGTCCCCCAGGGCTCTGTACTCTGTCCTCCATTATGTCTCACTACTGGTGTCCCCCAGGGCTCTGTACTAGGTCCTCTTTAATGTCTCACTACTGGTGTCCTCCAGGGCTCTGTACTCTGTCCTCCATTATGTCTCACTACTGGTGTCCCCCAGGACTCTGTACTAGGTCCTCTTTAATGGCTCACTACTGGTGTCCCCCAGGGCTCTGTACTCTGTCCTCCATTATGTCTCACTACTGGTGTCCTCCAGGGCTCTGTACTCTGTCCTCCATCATGTCTCACTACTGGTGTCCCCCAGGACTCTGTACTAGGTCCTCTTTAATGGCTCACTACTGGTGTCCCCCAGGGCTCTGTACCCTGTCCTCCATTATGTCTCACTATTGGTGTCCCCACAGGGCTCTGCACTAGGTCCTCTTTAATGTCTCACTACTGGTGTCCCCCAGGGCTCTGTAATAGGTCCTCTTTAATGTCTCACTACTGGTGTCCCCCAGGGCTCAGTACTAGGTCCTCTTTAATGTCTCACTACTGGTGTCCCCCAGGGCTCAGTACTAGGTCCTCTTTAATGTCTCACTACTGGTGTCCCCCAGGGCTCTGTACTAGGTCCTCTTTAATGTCTCACTACTGGTGTCCCCCAGGGCTCTGCACTAGGTCCTCTTTAATGGCTCACTACTGGTGTCCCCCAGGGCTCTGTACTAGGTCCTCTTTAATGTCTCACTACTGGTGTCCCCAGGGCTCTGTACTCTGTCCTCTTTAATGTCTCACTACTGGTGTCCCCCAGGACTCTGTACTAGGTCCTCTTTAATGTCTCACTACTGGTGTCCCTAGGGCTCTGTACTCTGTCCTCTTTAATGTCTCACTACTGCTGTCCTCCAGGACTCTGTACTCTGTCCTCTTTAATGTCTCACTATTGGTGTCCCCCAGGGCTCTGTACTAGGTCCTCTTTAATGTCTCACTACTGGTGTCCCCCAGGGCTCAGTACTAGGTCCTCTTTAATGTCTCACTACTGGTGTCCTCCAGGGCTCTGTACTAGGTCCTCTTTAATGTCTCACTACTGGTGTCCCCCAGGACTCTGTACTAGGTCCTCTTTAATGTCTCACTACTGGTGTCCTCCAGGGCTCTGTACTAGGTCCTCATTAATGTCTCACTACTGGTGTCCCCCAGGACTCTGTACTAGGTCCTCTTTAATGTCTCACTACTGGTGTCCCCCAGGGCTCTGTACTCTGTCCTCTTTAATGTCTCACTACTGGTGTCCTCCAGGGCTCTGTACTAGGTCCTCTTTAATGTCTCACTACTGGTGTCCTCCAGGGCTCTGTACTAGGTCCTCTTTAATGTCTCACTACTGGTGTCCCCAGGGCTCTGTACTCTGTCCTCTTTAATGTCT
The DNA here is from genome assembly GCF_020615455.1 of Coregonus clupeaformis. Lineage (NCBI taxonomy): Eukaryota > Metazoa > Chordata > Actinopteri > Salmoniformes > Salmonidae > Coregonus > Coregonus clupeaformis. The sequence goes on from NW_025533628.1 coordinate 118,621, forward strand.
CACTACTGGTGTCCCCCAGGACTCTGTACTAGGTCCTCATTAATGTCTCACTACTGGTGTCCCCCAGGGCTCTGTACTCTGTCCTCTTTAATGTCTCACTACTGGTGTCCCCCAGGGCTCAGTACTAGGTCCTCATTAATGTCTCACTACTGGTGTCCCCCAGGACTCTGTACTAGGTCCTCATTAATGTATCTCTACTGGTGTCCCCCAGGGCTCAGTACTAGGTCCTCTTTAATGTCTCACTACTGGTGTCCCCAGGGACTCTGTACTAGGTCCTCTTTAATGTCTCACTATTGGTGTCCCCCAGGGCTCTGTACTAGGTCCTCTTTAATGTCTCACTACTGGTGTCCTCCAGGGCTCTGTACTAGGTCCTCTTTAATGTCTCACTACTGGTGTCCCCCAGGACTCTGTACTAGGTCCTCATTAATGTCTCACTACTGGTGTCCCCCAGGGCTCAGTACTAGGTCCTCTTTAATGTCTCACTACTGGTGTCCTCCAGGACTCTGTACTCTGTCCTCTTTAATTTCTCACTACTGGTGTCCTCCAGGGCTCTGTACTAGGTCGTCTTTAATGTCTCACTACTGGTGTCCCCCAGGGCTCTGTACTCTGTCCTCTTTAATGTCTCACTACTGGTGTCCCCCAGGACTCTGTACTAGGTCCTCATTAATGTCTCACTACTGGTGTCCCCCAGGACTCTGTACTAGGTCCTCATTAATGTCTCACTACTGGTGTCCCCCAGGACTCTGTACTAGGTCCTCATTAATGTCTCACTACTGGTGTCCCCCAGGGCTCAGTACTAGGTCCTCTTTAATGTCTCACTACTGGTGTCCTCCAGGACTCTGTACTCTGTCCTCTTTAATGTCTCACTACTAGTGTCCCCCAGGGCTCTGTACTAGGTCCTCTTTAATGTCTCACTACTGGTGTCCTCCAGGGCTCAGTACTAGGTCCTCTTTAATGTCTCACTACTGGTGTCCTCCAGGACTCTGTACTCTGTCCTCTTTAATGTCTCACTACTAGTGTCCCCCAGGGCTCTGTACTAGGTCCTCTTTAATGTCTCACTACTGGTGTCCTCCAGGGCTCTGTACTAGGTCCTCTTTAATGTCTCACTACTGGTGTCCCCCAGGGCTCAGTACTAGGTCCTCTTTAATGTCTCACTACTGGTGTCCTCCAGGACTCTGTACTCTGTCCTCTTTAATGTCTCACTACTAGTGTCCCCCAGGGCTCTGTACTAGGTCCTCTTTAATGTCTCACTACTGGTGTCCTCCAGGGCTCTGTACTAGGTCCTCTTTAATGTCTCACTACTGGTTTCCCCCAGGGCTCTGTACTCTGTCCTCTTTAATGTCTCACTACTGGTGTCCCCCAGGACTCTGTACTAGGTCCTCTTTAATGTCTCACTACTGGTGTCCTCCAGGGCTCAGTACTAGGTCCTCTTTAATGTCTCACTACTGGTGTCCTCCAGGACTCTGTACTCTGACCTCTTTAATGTCTCACTACTAGTGTCCCCCAGGGCTCTGTACTAGGTCCTCTTTAATGTCTCACTACTGGTGTCCTCCAGGGCTCTGTACTAGGTCCTCTTTAATGTCTCACTACTGGTGTCCCCCAGGGCTCAGTACTAGGTCCTCTTTAATGTCTCACTACTGGTGTCCTCCAGGACTCTGTACTCTGTCCTCTTTAATGTCTCACTACTAGTGTCCCCCAGGGCTCTGTACTAGGTCCTCTTTAATGTCTCACTACTGGTGTCCTCCAGGGCTCTGTACTAGGTCCTCTTTAATGTCTCACTACTGGTTTCCCCCAGGGCTCTGTACTCTGTCCTCTTTAATGTCTCACTACTGGTGTCCCCCAGGACTCTGTACTAGGTCCTCTTTAATGTCTCACTACTGGTGTCCCCCAGGGCTCTGTACTGTTTAATGTCTCACTACTGGTGTCCCCCAGGACTCTGTACTAGGTCCTCATTAATGTCTCACTACTGGTGTCCCCCAGGACTCTGTACTAGGTCCTCATTAATGTATCTCTACTGGTGTCCCCCAGGGCTCAGTACTAGGTCCTCTTTAATGTCTCACTACTGGTGTCCCCCAGGGCTCTGTACTAGGTCCTCTTTAATGTCTCACTACTGGTGTCCCCCAGGGCTCTGTACTAGGTCCTCTTTAATGTCTCACTACTGGTGTCCCCCAGGGCTCAGTACTAGGTCCTCTTTAATGTCTCACTACTGGTGTCCCCCAGGGCTCTGTACTAGGTCCTCTTTAATGTCTCACTACTGGTGTCCTCCAGGGCTCTGTACTAGGTCCTCTTTAATGTCTCACTACTGGTGTCCCCCAGGGCTCTGTACTAGGTCCTCTTTAATGTCTCACTACTGGTGTCCTCCAGGGCTCTGTTCTAGGTCCTCTCCTGTTTTCTCTGTACACCAAGTCACTTGGTTGTGTCAGAGGGTTCGAATTGTGTTGTTGTGGCTACAGTTCTCCCTCCCAGCTGTTATCATAAGTCATACATTACATACACTGTCAGCCTTTAATGTTCTATTGTTATCAAGACCTGTCTACATGATGTCATAACCTGTCTCCAGGTCTGCCTTTCGTGACGGCTCCCAACAAGTTTGAGGCTCTGGCGGCCCACGATGCTCTGGTGGAGCTGAGCGGAGCGTTGAACACGGTGGCCGTCAGTATGATGAAGATCGCCAATGATATCCGCTTCCTGGGGTCCGGGCCCCGCTCTGGCCTGGGAGAACTCTGTCTGCCTGAGAACGAGCCAGGTAGCAGCATCATGCCTGGTAAGTAGGTTAGGGTTAGGGGTTAGGGTTTGGGCCCGACTCTGGCCTGGGAGAACTCTGTCTGTCTGAGAACGAGCCTGGTAGCAGCATCATGCCTGGTGAGTTTCCATAGTCTGGTTTTCACCATAGTTGTCAAGCATAACACAATATAGTTCACTGTCAGTAGGAAAGGAGTGAAGGAGATCTCTGAAAGAGTGAACAGTATTTGGACATGCCGTAGAAGGCATAGTACCCAAGTTATTGTGCTCTTCTATATACAGTGGGGAGAACAAGTATTTGATACACTGCCGATTTTGCAGGTTTTCCTACTTACAAAGCATGTAGAGGTCTGTAATTTTTTATCATAGGTACTCTTCAACTGTGAGAGACGGAATCTAAAACAAAAATCCAGAAAATCACATTGTATGATTTTTAAGTAATTAATTATTATTATTTATTTGTTTAAATCGGCAGTGTATCAAATACTTGTTCTCCCCACTGTATGTGTCCCAGTGGTTTTGCATTCGCTAAGTGGAACAGAGCTGCATGATCCCACGTGTCTCCCAGCTGTTCTGAATCGTCCATCTAGGCCGGGTCAGGTTTCAGGGCTTATTTCTGTCCAGGCCTTTTCTTCTTCCTGCTCCTTGACCTCTACTTCAGCAAGACATGGTATAGAGACTATCTAGCTACCCACAACCTGCCTTTATTCAGGGACCTGCAACAATAACATGTTGACGTACTTCTGGCTGTTTTGAAAGGGTAAGGAACCTATGCTCATGACAGGAAGTGATCGTGCTCATGGAATTATTACACACGTTTCTACTGAAGACAGACCTGACATTCTTGAGAGCCTTGAAAGCTGTGCTGTGCTGTCCAGTGTTTACCCTCCCATCAGAAGGAGTGTTGTTGACCTCTGCACAGCTCTATTGTTGTGGGATTTCAAACCGGTTGTGATTTGAGCTAGTGTGTAATGTCCTACCTTGGAATGTTGACTTATGTGTGTGTGTGTTTTAACCATGGGGTTTTAACTAAGATGTGTTTTAACCATGGGGTTTTAACTAAGATGTATTTTAACCATGGGGTTTTAACTAAGATGTATTTTAACCATGGGGTTTTAACTAAGATGTATTTTAACCATGGGGGTTTAACTAAGATGTATTTGAACGTATATCTTCCAGGGAAAGTTAACCCCACCCAGTGCGAGGCCATGACCATGGTAGCAGCCCAGGTTATGGGAAACAACGTGGCTGTGACCATCGGAGGCAGTAATGGACACTTTGAGCTTAACGTCTTCAAGCCAATGATGGTAAGAACTGATATTACCATCAACTAAGACAATACTAATAGGCCAGTTTTGCCATCGATAAAATGCAATTGTGTTCGTTGTCCGTAGCTTATGCCTGCCTATACCATAACCCCACCGCCACCATGGGGCACTCTGTTCACAATGTTGACATCAGCAAATCGCTCGCCCACACAACTCTATTCGTATATATATCGCAAGGCACTACAGAGGGTAGTGTGTACGGCCCAGTACATCACTGGGGCCAAGCTTCCTGCCATCCAGGACCTCTATACCAGGCGGTGTCAGAAGATGGCCCAGAAAATTGTCAAAGACTCCAGCCACCCTAGTCATAGACTGTTCTCTCTGCTACCGCACGGCAAGCGGTACCGGAGTGCCAAGTCTAGGTCCAAAAGGCTTCTTAACAGCTTCTACCCCCAAGCCATAAGACTCCTGAACAGCTAATCATGGCTACCCGGACTATTTGCATTTGCCCCCCCCCCACCCCACCCCCTCTTTTACGCTGCTGCTACTCTGTTAATTATCTATGCATAGTCACTTTAACTCTACCTACATGTACATATTACCTCAATTACCTTGACTAACCAGTGCCCCAGCACATTGACTCTGTCCCGGTACCCCCTGTATATAGCCTCCCTACTGTTATTTTTACTGCTGCTCTTTAATTACTTGTTACTTTTATTTCGTATTTTATTTTGTATTTTTTTTGTGATTTGTAATTTTTTTTAAATGTGGCTTGTCAGTCAGCATTTCTCTAAGGTATACCTACACCTGCTGTATTCAGCGCATGTGACACATTTACATTTGATTTATACTTTTACTCAAGTATGACAATTGGGTACTTTTCCCAGCACTGGTATAAAACAATGATTAGATGGGAGAGGCGGGACTTGACTGAGATGCTTCCCCCCCCCCTGTCAGTGGTTAACAGGAGACTTGCAGCGCATCAAGCGTATAAAATATAACAATTTTAGCGTCGGGCTCCGCAGACACCTGCAGGCAGTTTGGATGAAATGAGATTGAATCAGTGAGTAAATGTATTTTGCAACACATCCTGTTTGGTCAGCAAGTAGGTGGTTGTCGGGAAGCCTGGTCCCAGATCTGTTCCCAAGACCGCACAAACAGATCTGGGACCAGGCTAGTTGGCAGGTAGCTGGGTCATAATCGTAACTCCTCCCCTCTCCCGTCCTCACAGATTAACATGGTGTTGAACTCAGCCAGGCTGCTGGGGGACGCCTCAGTCATACTTTAACTCGTCCTCTCTCCTCCTCCCAGATAAAGAACGTGTTGAACTCAGCCAGGCTGCTGGGGGACGCCTCAGTCATACTTTAACTCGTCCCTCTCTCCTCCTCCCAGATAAAGAACGTGTTGAACTCCAGCCAGGCTGCTGGGGGACGCCTCAGTCATACTTTAACTTCGTCCTCTCTCCTCCTCCCAGATAAAGAACGTGTTGAACTGAGCCAGGCTGCTGGGGGACGCCTCAGTCATACCTTTAACTCGTCCTCTCTCCTCCTCCCAGATAAAGAACGTGTTGAACTCAGCCAGGCTGCTGGGGGACGCCTCAGTCATACTTTAACTCGTCCCTCTCTCCTCCTCCCAGATAAAGAACGTGTTGAACTCAGCCAGGCTGCTGGGGGACGCCTCAGTCATACTTTAACTCGTCCTCTCTCCTCCTCCCAGATAAAGAACGTGTTGAACTCAGCCAGGCTGCTGGGGGACGCCTCAGTCATACTTTAACTCGTCCTCTCTCCTCCTCCCAGATAAAGAACGTGTTGAACTCAGCCAGGCTGCTGGGGACGCCTCAGTCATACTTTAACTCGTCCTCTCTCCTCCTCCCAGATAAAGAACGTGTTGAACTCAGCCAGGCTGCTGGGGGACGCCTCAGTCATACTTTAACTCGTCCTCTCTCCTCCTCCCAGATAAAGAACGTGTTGAACTCAGCCAGGCTGCTGGGGGACCCCTCAGTCATACTTTAACTCGTCCTCTCTCCTCCTCCCAGATAAAGAACGTGTTGAACTCAGCCAGGCTGCTGGGGGACGCCTCAGTCATACTTTAACTCGTCCTCTCTCCTCCTCCCAGATAAAGAACGTGTTGAACTCAGCCAGGCTGCTGGGGGACGCCTCAGTCATACTTTAACTCGTCCTCTCTCCTCCTCCCAGATAAAGAACGTGTTGAACTCAGCCAGGCTGCTGGGGGACGCCTCAGTCATACTTTAACTCGTCCTCTCTCCTCCTCCCAGATAAAGAACGTGTTGAACTCAGCCAGGCTGCTGGGGGACGCCTCAGTCATACTTTAACTCGTCCTCTCTCCTCCTCCCAGATAAAGAACGTGTTGAACTCAGCCAGGCTGCTGGGGGACGCCTCAGTCATACTTTAACTCGTCCTCTCTCCTCCTCCCAGATAAAGAACGTGTTGAACTCAGCCAGGCTGCTGGGGGACGCCTCAGTCATACTTTAACTTCGTCCTCTCTCCTCCTCCCAGATAAAGAACGTGTTGAACTCAGCCAGGCTGCTGGGGGACGCCTCAGTCATACTTTTAACTCGTCCTCTCTCCTCCTCCCAGATAAAGAACGTGTTGAACTCAGCCAGGCTGCTGGGGGACGCCTCAGTCATACTTTAACTCGTCCTCTCTCCTCCTCCCAGATAAAGAACGTGTTGAACTGAGCCAGGCTGCTGGGGGACGCCTCAGTCATACTTTAACTCGTCCCTCTCTCCTCCTCCCAGATAAAGAACGTGTTGAACTCAGCCAGGCTGCTGGGGGACGCCTCAGTCATACTTTTAACTCGTCCTCTCTCCTCCTCCCAGATAAAGAACGTGTTGAACTGAGCCAGGCTGCTGGGGGACGCCTCAGTCATACTTTAACTCGTCCTCTCTCCTCCTCCCAGATAAAGAACGTGTTGAACTCAGCCAGGCTGCTGGGGGACGCCTCAGTCATACTTTAACTCGTCCCTCTCTCCTCCTCCCAGATAAAGAACGTGTTGAACTCAGCCAGGCTGCTGGGGGACGCCTCAGTCATACTTTAACTCGTCCCTCTCTCCTCCTCCCAGATAAAGAACGTGTTGAACTCAGCCAGGCTGCTGGGGGACGCCTCAGTCATACTTTAACTCGTCCTCTCTCCTCCTCCCAGATAAAGAACGTGTTGAACTCAGCCAGGCTGCTGGGGGGACCCCTCAGTCATACTTTAACTCGTCCTCTCTCCTCCTCCCAGATAAAGAACGTGTTGAACTCAGCCAGGCTGCTGGGGGACGCCTCAGTCATACTTTAACTCGTCCTCTCTCCTCCTCCCAGATAAAGAACGTGTTGAACTCAGCCAGGCTGCTGGGGGACGCCTCAGTCATACTTTAACTCGTCCTCTCTCCTCCTCCCAGATAAAGAACGTGTTGAACTCAGCCAGGCTGCTGGGGGACGCCTCAGTCATACTTTAACTCGTCCTCTCTCCTCCTCCCAGATAAAGAACGTGTTGAACTGAGCCAGGCTGCTGGGGGACGCCTCAGTCATACTTTAACTCGTCCTCTCTCCTCCTCCCAGATAAAGAACGTGTTGAACTCAGCCAGGCTGCTGGGGGACGCCTCAGTCATACTTTAACTCGTCCTCTCTCCTCCTCCCAGATAAAGAACGTGTTGAACTCAGCCAGGCTGCTGGGGGACGCCTCAGTCATACTTTAACTCGTCCTCTCTCCTCCTCCCAGATAAAGAACGTGTTGAACTCAGCCAGGCTGCTCGGGGACGCCTCCGTCTCCTTCACTGATAACTGTGTGGTGGGCATTGAAGCTAACATCGACAGGATCAACAAACTCATGAACGAGTCCTTGATGCTGGTCACCGCCCTCAACCCACACATAGGTATGTGTTGTAGCACTGAATCTGCTTCAAAGGTTTTTTTTATTTTTTTTATTTAACCTTTATTTAACTGGGCAAGTCCGTTAAGAACAAATTCTTATTTACAATGACGGCCTACACCGGCCAAACCCGGACGACGCTGGGCCAATTGTGCGCCGCCCCCCGTATGGACATACAGGGACCTGCAAGTGCAGGGTACAAGAAGTCAAGTCATGAAAGAGATCTAGATACCTGCACACTGTTGATTTGCTCCAGCAGTGTTTTTGTGCAGAATACAACTGCAGGAGAAATCAACAGGTTATCTATCTGTCTTTCGCTTGTAACCACATCTAACCACTAGAGGGCAGTAACTTACAGTCCCAAGTTCAGCAGTGCTGACATTCACCAGACTGTAATGTGAGTATTGGAAAGGAGATGTTTTGCTCTACAGCACAGTGAGTCTGTTTAAACCCTTCACTGCTTCTACACAATCCATCAACGAACAGTGACTTGGGCATTAAAACACTGATGGCAGCAGCCAGTCAGTGCTTTTAGAGAACACTAAATAAATGTCAGTGTTCAGTGTTGTGATAAATGGTGTTGTGGACGTCATTTAGCAGACGCTCTTATCCAGAGCGACTTTGGTGCATTCACCTTAATTCATCATAGTTCCAGCTCAGTGCCTTTGGTAAGGAGGGCCAAGGTGTGTCTGAAATGTCACCCTATTCCCTATGTAGTGCTCTACTTTTGACCTCCTCCCCCCCCGTCAGTCACAGTGGTTAACAGGAGTTGGCATTAACATTTTTGACATGCGTTTTTCTGGATTTTTTTGTTGTTATTCTGTCTCTCACTGTTCAAATAAACCTACCATTAAAATTATAGACTGATCATGTCTTTGTCAGTGGGCAAACGTACAAAATCAGCAGGGGATCAAATACTTTTTTCCCCTCACTGTAGTTGAGGAAGTAGAAGGTGGTGGTTTGTCATCGGTCTGAATTGAATCCCTTCTCTCTATCTTCTCAATAGGTTACGACAAAGCTGCTAAGATTGCCAAGACAGCCCACAAAGAGGGAGGAAACCTCAAGGAAACTGCTATCAAGCTAGGATACCTGACAGCAGAAGAGTTTGACGCGTGGGTCAAGCCACATGAGATGCTGGGACCCAAGTAGAACACAACACGCTGCAGAATGTCTATGGTTAGAAATGTCTTTGTACAAATAAAATCTTTTTTTTTTGGTTGAAACACATTGCTGTACTTTATTTGACCAGTTTAAGTTGCTGAGAACACGTCCTCATTTACAGCAACGACCTGGGAAGAGTTCCAGGGGAGAGGAGGGGATGGATGAGCCAATTGGAAGCTGTTCCACAGGCCTGATCTATGGACAGATGACTGCTGATCGGGGACACACAATTCGTATTCAGTTAACTATTTTCAGTGAAGGCCAGTGGATGAAATGGTAAAAATGGTTTCTTTCTCATCTAACTATAATAACTATTTTGAGACTGTCACCAAGGATACATGGTATCCTTCAGAAAGATGTTCAGCTATTATCTTGGTCATTTAATGACTTCCCTTGCATTTCCAGGAATATGACATTCACGATTCTGAGAAAGATGATGTGCCATTAGATCAAGGAAGAGTATATTTTAAATCGTTTTTGTGAAATCTTCAGTATCACATTTTGTCCACCTGTAATAATTGACCTACCGCTAGTTTGGGACGCCAACCCACGCACACCCCAGGCCAAGTCACCTTGCCTCCCGATGAAAGTGATTGTTCTGGGGACAGGACAGTTGGGCAACACCAGCTCTACCAGAGAGCCAAGGGACAGTTGCATGTTGCCTGAAGGTGTTTTGTTTTGCCGAAGGACGCTACAATTGAAGGCTCTTACAGAGCTATGCCTTGATGTACTGTTCCCTTTTTGCCATGTAAAGAAAAATAAAAAAATACAATAATTCATCATGTTGCCTCAAACCCTGCTTTCTGAGTTTGTATTCATCCAAACTGATTTAAAATAAGCCGTCTACTCAATCATCAACCGTCATATCCTAAACCTTTAGAAGAGGCTTCACAGTCAACCTCTATGACATGAAGCGTTGCCATTTCCAGCCCAACCTTTAGAAGAGGCTTCACAGTCAACATCTGACATGAAGCGTTGCCATTTCCAGCCCAACCTTTAGAAGAGGCTTCACAGTCAACATCTATGACATGAAGCGTTGCCATTTCCAGCCCAACCTTTAGAAGAGGCTTCACAGTCAACATCTATGACATGAAGCGTTGCCATTTCCAGCCCAACCTTTAGAAGAGGCTTCACAGTCAACATCTATGACATGAAGCGTTGCCATTTCCAGCCCAACCTTTAGAAGAGGCTTCACAGTCAACAGCTATGACATGAAGCGTTGCCATTTCCAGCCCAACCTTTAGAAGAGGCTTCACAGTCAACAGCTATGACATGAAGCGTTGCCATTTCCAGCCCAACCTTTAGAAGAGGCTTCACAGTCAACCTCTATGACATGAAGCGTTGCCATTTCCAGCCCAACCTTTAGAAGAGGCTTCACAGTCAACATCTATGACATGAAGCGTTGCCATTTCCAGCCCAATCCTCCCTGCGCTGCTCTGGTCTCAGTCACAGCTCTGCCTGTCCTGAATCCCCTGCCCTGGTTGCTGTAGGCCAGTGTTTCCCTGGTCCCCCTGTGTTTCCCTGGTCCCCCTGTGTTTCCCTGGTCCTCCTGTGTTTCCCTGGTCCCCCTGTGTTTCCCTGGTCCCCCTGTGTTTCCCTGGTCCTCCTGTGTTTCCCTGGTCCTCCTGTGTTTCCCTGGTCCCCCTGTGTTTCCCTGGTCCCCCTGCGTTTCCCTGGTCCCCCTGTGTTTCCCTGGTCCCCTGTGTTTCCCTGGTCCTCCTGCGTTTCCCTGGTCCTCCTGTGTTTCCCTGGTCCTCCTGTGTTTCCCTGGTCCTCCAGTGTTTCCCTGGTCCCCCTGTGTTTCCCTGGTCCCCTGTTTCCCTGGTCCTCCTGTGTTTCCCTGGTCCTCCTGTGTTTCCCTGGTCCTCCTGTGTTTCCCTGGTCCTCCTGTGTTTCCCTGGTCCTCCTGTGTTTCCCTGGTCCTCCTTTGTTTCCCTGGTCCCCCTGTTTCCCTGGTCCTCCTGTGTTTCCCTGGTCCCCCTGTGTTTCCCTGGTCCCCCTGTGTTTCCCTGGTCCTCCTGTGTTTCCCTGGTCCCCCAGTGTTTCCCTGGTCCCCCAGTGTTTCCCTGGTCCCCCAGTGTTTCCCTGGTCCTCCAGTGTTTCCCTGTGTTTCCCTGGTCCCCCTGTGTTTCCCTGTGTTTCCCTGGTCCCCCTGTTTCCCTGGTCCCCCTGTGTTTCCCTGGCCCCCCTGTGTTTCCCTGGCCCTCCTGTGTTTCCCTGGTCCTCCTGTGTTTCCCTGGTCCCCCTGTGTTTCCCTGGTCCCCCTGTGTTTCCCTGTGTTTCCCTGGTCCCCCTGTTTCCCTGGTCCCCCTGTGTTTCCCTGGCCCCCCTGTGTTTCCCTGGCCCTCCTGTGTTTCCCTGGTCCTCCTGTGTTTCCCTGGTCCCCCTGTGTTTCCCTGGTCCCCCTGTGTTTCCCTGTGTTTCCCTGGTCCTCCTGTGTTTCCCTGGTCCCCCTGTGTTTCCCTGGTCCTCCTGTGTTTCCCTGGTCCCCCAGTGTTTCCCTGGTCCCCCAGTGTTTCCCTGGTCCTCCAGTGTTTCCCTGTGTTTCCCTGGTCCCCCTGTGTTTCCCTGTGTTTCCCTGGTCCCCCTGTTTCCCTGGTCCCCCTGTGTTTCCCTGGCCCCCCTGTGTTTCCCTGGCCCTCCTGTGTTTCCCTGGTCCTCCTGTGTTTCCCTGGTCCCCCTGTGTTTCCCTGGTCCCCCTGTGTTTCCCTGGTCCTCCTGTGTTTCCCTGGTCCCCCTGTGTTTCCCTGGTCCTCCTGTGTTTCCCTGGTCCCCCTGTGTTTCCCTGGTCCTCCTGTGTTTCCCTGGTCCCCCAGTGTTTCCCTGGTCCCCCAGTGTTTCCCTGGTCCCCCTGTGTTTCCCTGGTCCCCCTGTGTTTCCCTGGTTCCCCTGTGTTTCCCTGGTCCCCCTGTGTTTCCCTGGTCCTCCTGTGTTTCCCTGGTCCCCCTGTGTTTCCCTGGTCCTCCTGTGTTTCCCTGGTCCCCCAGTGTTTCCCTGGTCCCCCTGTGTTTCCCAGTGTTTCCCTGGTCCTCCTGTGTTTCCCTGGTTCCCCTGTGTTTCCCTGGTCCCCCTGTGTTTCCCTGGTCCTCCTGTGTTTCCCTGGTCCCCCTGTGTTTCCCAGTGTTTCCCTGGTCCTCCTGTGTTTCCCTGGTCCCCCTGTGTTTCCCTGGTCCCCCTGTGTTTCCCTGGTCCTCCTGTGTTTCCCTGGTTCCCCAGTGTTTCCCTGGTCCCCCTGTGTTTCCCAGTGTTTCCCTGGTCCTCCTGTGTTTCCCTGGTCCTCCTGTGTTTCCCTGGTCCTCCTGTGTTTCCCTGGTCCCCCTGTGTTTCCCTGGTCCTCCTGTGTTTCCCTGGTCCTCCTGTGTTTCCCTGGTCCCCCTGTGTTTCCCTGGTTTCCCTGGTCCTCCAGTACCCCCAACAGTACACCGTTTTATTGTAACCCTGGACAAGCCCAGCTGATGCAACTTGTCAACTAATCAACAAGCCCTCAATGAGTTGAATCAGGTGTGTTTGTCAACGGCTATAACGAAAATGTGTAACCACAAATAACAGCCACCCTGTGTTTTCTAAACGTGGATATCAACTTTGCCACTTCAGCATGCTTCTGTGGCAGAGTCGATGCCACGCAGGGTACAGGCCAGAAGGTTGAGGGTTCGCCGACCACGACAGACGAGCTCACTCCCTGCCTGTTTCATTACACTTTAATCAGCCGGCTGCAGACGATGATTCAGCTAGGGGGAAATCACATTTTCAACATTTTGATGCCATATTTTCCACCAACAGGTTTCTGTGCCAATGCACCACACAACCAATAAACAAAGCATACCGACTTCGGGCACTTCAATATCATGGTTTGTGTGTTTCAACACCACAATAAATAGACTATGTCAATCTGGACAAACAGAATTGTTAACAAATAAAAAAAAATGTAAAATCTTATTTACATAAGTATTCAGACCCTTTGCTATGAGACTCGAAATTGAGCTCCGGTGCATCCTGTTTCCATTCATCATCCTTAAGATGTTTCTACAACTTGATTGGAGTCCACCTGTGGTCAATTCAATTGATTGGACATGATTTGGAAAGGCACATAACCGTCTATATAAGGTCCCACAGTTGACTGTGCATGTCAGAGCAAAAACCAAGACATGAGGTCAAAGGAATTGTGGGTAGACCTCCGAGACAGGATTGTGTCGAGGCACAGATCTGGGGAAGGGTACCAAAACATTTCCGCAGCATTGAAGGTCCCCAAGAACACAGTGGCCTCCATCATTCTTAAATGGAAGAAGTTTGGAACCACCAAGACTCTTCCTAGAGCTGGCCGCCCGGCCAAACTGAGCAATCGGGGGAGAAGGGCCTTGGTCAGGGAGGTGACCAAGAACCCGATGGTCACTCTGACAGAGCTCAAGACTTCCTCTGTAGAGATGGGGGAACCTTCCAGAAGGACAACCATCTCTGCAGCACTCCAACAAACAGGCCTTTATGGTAGAGTAGCCAGACGGAAGCCACTCCTCAGTAAAAGGCACATGACAGCCCGCTTGGAGTTTGCCAAAAGGCACCTAAAGACTCTCAGACCATGAGAAACAAGATTCTCTGGTCTGATAAAACCAAGATTGAACTCTTTGGCCTGAATGCCAAGCGTCACGTCTGGAGGAAACCTGGCACCATCCCTAAGGTGAAGCATGGTGGTGGCAGCATCATGCTGTGGGGATGTTTTTCTGAGGTAGGGACTGGGAGACTAGTCAGGATCGAAGGAAAGATGAACGGAGCAAAGTATAGAGAGATCCTTGATGAAAACCTGCTCCAGAGCTCAGACTGGGCCGAAGGTTCACCTTCCAACAGGACAACGACCCTAACCAAGACAACGCAGGAGTGGCTTCGGGACAAGTTTCTGAATGTCCTTGAGTGGCCCAGCCAGAGCCCGGACTTGAACCCGATCTAACATCTCTGGAGAGACCTGAAAATAGCTGTGCAGCAACGCTCCCCATCCAAACTGACAGAGCTTGAGAGGGTCTGCAGAGAAGAATGGGAGAAACTCCCCAAATACAGGTGAGCCAGGCTTGTAGCGTCATACCCAAGAAAACTCAAGGCTGTAATCGCTACCAAAGCTGCTTCAGCAAAGTACTGAGTAAAGGGTCTGAATATTTATGTAAAAATGTCTAAACCTGTTTTTGCTTTGTCATTATGGGGTATTGTATGTAGATTGATGAGGGAAAAAAACAATTTCATCATTTTTAGAATAAGGCTGTAACGTAACAAAATCTGGAAAAAGTCTGAATACTTTCCAAATGCACTGTACCTGTCTGTCAGCACCATAATCCTACTACCTCTCTGGACTAACTAATGGGGATAGACCTGTCTGTCAGCACCATAACTAATGGGGATAGACCTGTCTGTCAGCACCATAACTAATGGGGATAGACCTGTCTGTCAGCACCATAACTAATGGGGATATACCTGTCTGTCAGCACCATAATCCTACTACCTCTCTGGATTAACTAATGGGGATAGACCTGTCTGTCAGCACCATAATCCTACTACCTCTCTGGACTAACTTATGGGGATAGACCTGTCTGTCAGCACCATAACTTATGGGGATAGACCTGTCTGTCAGCACCATAACTAATGGGGATAGACCTGTCTGTCAGCACCATAACTAATGGGGATAGACCTGTCTGTCAGCACCATAACTAATGGGGATAGACCTGTCTGTCAGCACCATAACTAATGGGGATAGACCTGTCTGTCAGCACCATAACTAATGGGGATAGACCTGTCTGTCAGCACCATAACTAATGGGGATAGACCTGTCTGTCAGCACATGGAGACAGAGAGGGCTCTGTCCCAAATGGTACCCTATTCACGGCCCACAGGGTTCTGGTCGAAAGTAGTACACTATATATGGAATAGGGTGCCATTTGGGACACAGTTAGTCTAGGAGAGATGAGGAGAGGAAGAGTGACATGTAGGAGAGCTGCAGGTATCTCCCCTGGGGAAGGACTTAGCTTAGACCTCCAGAGCTGTGGCAGGAGAGCTGCTGGTATCTCCCCTGGGGAAGGACTTAGCTCAGACCTCCAGAGCTGTGGCAGGAGAGCTGCTGGTATCTCCCCTGGGGAAGGACTTAGCTTAGACCTCCAGAGCTGTGGCAGGAGAGCTGCTGGTATCTCCCCTGGGGAAGGACTTAGCTCAGACCTCCAGAGCTGTGGCAGGAGAGCTGCTGGTATCTCCCCTGGGGAAGGACTTAGCTTAGACCTCCAGAGCTGTGGCAGGAGAGCTGCTGGTATCTCCCCTGGGGAAGGACTTAGCTCAGACCTCCAGAGCTGTGGCAGGAGAGCTGCTGGTATCTCCCCTGGGGAAGGACTTAGCTTAGACCTCCAGAGCTGTGGCAGGAGAGCTGCTGGTATCTCCCCTGGGGAAGGACTTAGCTTAGACCTCCAGAGCTGTGGCAGGAGAGCTGCTGGTATCTCCCCTGGGGAAGGACTTAGCTTAGACCTCCAGAGCTGCAGGTATCTCCCCTGGGGAAGGACTTAGCTTAGACCTCCAGAGCTGTGGCAGGAGAGCTGCTGGTATCTCCACTGGGGAAGGACTTAGCTTAGACCTCCAGAGCTGCAGGTATCTCCCCTGGGGAAGGACTTAGCTCAGACCTCCAGAGCTGTGGCAGGAGAGCTGCTGGTATCTCCCCTGGGGAAGGACTTAGCTTAGACCTCCAGAGCTGTGGCAGGAGAGCTGCTGGTATCTCCACTGGGGAAGGACTTAGCTTAGACCTCCAGAGCTGCAGGTATCTCCCCTGGGGAAGGACTTAGCTTAGACCTCCAGAGCTGTGGCAGGAGAGCTGCTGGTATCTCCCCCTGGGGAAGGACTTAGCTTAGACCTCCAGAGCTGTGGCAGGAGAGCTGCTGGTATCTCCCCTGGGGAAGGACTTAGCTCAGACCTTGGGGAAGGACTTAGCTCAGACCTCCAGAGCTTAGCATGCAACCCAAATGGCACCCTATTCCCTATATAGTACACTTATTTTGACCGCGATCCGTAGGGCTCTGGGCGAAAGTATTCCACTATATAGGGAATAGGGTGTGTTTGGATGCACCCCCTGGCTCTGATAGGGTGTGATTTTGGATGCACCCCCTGGCTCTGATAGGGTGTGATTTTGGATGCACCCCTGGCTCTGTTAGGGTGCGATTTTGGATGCACCCCCTGGCTCTGTTAGCTGGACCCCAGGTGAGCTCTATTGACTGTGGACTAGCTGATTAGGAGAGGAGGCATTAGCAAGTCATGCCCTTTCTGGCAGAAGCTTGTTCATTAGTATGGAATATACAGTAGAATACCTGTTCAATTCTCATTGCCTGCCCTTAGCCACAACCACAGGCATATTTCAATATTGATGCTTTATTCATTGACACAAAGCTATGCAAATTGCCGTGTTCAGGTTATACACAATCTGATGTTTTTCCCCATTTGAAATATTTTAGCTTTTGGGGAGATGTCAAAGATTTCCTTGATTTACATTTTTTACATTTTAGTCATTTAGCAGACGCTCTTATCCAGAGCGACTTACAGTTAGTGAGTGCATACATTTTTCATACTGGCCCCCCATGGGAATCGAACCCACAACCCTGGCGTTGCAAATCCCCTACTCTACCAACTGAGCTACAGGAGGTAGTAGAATAAACACGGTGTGGGTCCTAAACCTCAACGCATTCTCATTCAACACATCTAGCAGTCAGTCCAGCACCATTCAACACATCTAGCAGTCAGTCCAGCACCATTCAACACATCTAGCAGTCAGTCCAGCACCATTCAACACATCTAGCAGTCAGTCCAGTCCAGCACCATTCAACACATCTAGCAGTCAGTCCAGCACCATTCAACACATCTAGCAGTCAGTCCAGCACCATTCAACACATCTAGCAGTCAGTCCAGCACCATTCAACACATCTAGCAGTCAGTCCAGCACCATTCAACACATCTAGCAGTCAGTCCAGCACCATTCAACACATGTAGCAGTCGGTCCAGCACCATTCAACACATCTAGCAGTCAGTCCAGTCCAGCACCATTCAACACATCTAGCAGTCAGTCCAGCACCATTCAACACATCTAGCAGTCAGTCCAGCACCATTCAACACATCTAGCAGTCAGTCCAGCACCATTCAACACATCTAGCAGTCAGTCCAGCACCATTCAACACATCTAGCAGTCAGTCCAGCACCATTCAACACATCTAGCAGTCAGTCCAGCACCATTCAACACATCTAGCAGTCAGTCAGTCCAGCACCATTCAACACATCTAGCAGTCAGTCCAGTCCAGCACCATTCAACACATCTAGCAGTCAGTCCAGCACCATTCAACACATCTAGCAGTCAGTCAGTCCAGCACCATTCAACACATCTAGCAGTCAGTCCAGCACCATTCAACACATCTAGCAGTCAGTCCAGTCCAGCACCATTCAACACATCTAGCAGTCAGTCCAGCACCATTCAACACATCTAGCAGTCAGTCCAGCACCATTCAACACATCTAGCAGTCAGTCCAGCACCATTCAACACATCTAGCAGTCAGTCCAGCACCATTCAACACATCTAGCAGTCCAGTCCAGCACCATTCAACACATCTAGCAGTCAGTCCAGCACCATTCAACACATCTAGCAGTCAGTCCAGCACCATTCAACACATCTAGCAGTCAGTCCAGCACCATTCAACACATCTAGCAGTCAGTCCAGCACCATTCAACACATCTAGCAGTCAGTCCAGCACCATTCAACACATCTAGCAGTCAGTCCAGCACCATTCAACACATCTAGCAGTCAGTCCAGCACCATTCAACACATCTAGCAGTCAGTCCAGCACCATTCAACACATCTAGCAGTCAGTCCAGCACCATTCAACACATCTAGCAGTCAGTCCAGCACCATTCAACACATCTAGCAGTCAGTCCAGCACCATTCAACACATCTAGCAGTCAGTCCAGCACCATTCAACACATCTAGCAGTCAGTCCAGCACCATTCAACACATCTAGCAGTCAGTCCAGCACCATTCAACACATCTAGCAGTCAGTCCAGCACCATTCAACACATCTAGCAGTCAGTCCAGCACCATTCAACACATCTAGCAGTCAGTCCAGCACCATTCAACACATCTAGCAGTCAGTCCAGCACCATTCAACACATGTAGCAGTCAGTCCAGCACCATTCAACACATGTAGCAGTCAGTCCAGCACCATTCAACACATCTAGCAGTCAGTCCAGCACCATTCAACACATCTAGCAGTCAGTCCAGCACCATTCAACACATCTAGCAGTCAGTCCAGCACCATTCAACACATCTAGCAGTCAGTCCAGCACCATTCAACACATCTAGCAGTCAGTCCAGCACCATTCAACACATCTAGCAGTCAGTCCAGCACCATTCAACACATCTAGCAGTCAGTCCAGCACCATTCAACACATCTAGCAGTCAGTCCAGCACCATTCAACACATCTAGCAGTCAGTCCAGCACCATTCAACACATCTAGCAGTCAGTCCAGCACCATTCAACACATCTAGCAGTCAGTCCAGCACCATTCAACACATCTAGCAGTCAGTCCAGCACCATTCAACACATCTAGCAGTCAGTCCAGCACCATTCAACACATCTAGCAGTCAGTCCAGCACCATTCAACACATCTAGCAGTCAGTCCAGCACCATTCAACACATCTAGCAGTCAGTCCAGCACCATTCAACACATCTAGCAGTCAGTCCAGCACCATTCAACACATCTAGCAGTCAGTCCAGTCCAGCACCATTCAACACATCTAGCAGTCAGTCCAGCACCATTCAACACATCTAGCAGTCAGTCCAGCACCATTCAACACATCTAGCAGTCAGTCCAGTCCAGCACCATTCAACACATCTAGCAGTCAGTCCAGTCCAGCACCATTCAACACATCTAGCAGTCAGTCCAGCACCATTCAACACATCTAGCAGTCAGTCCAGCACCATTCAACACATCTAGCAGTCAGTCCAGCACCATTCAACACATCTAGCAGTCAATCCAGCACCATTCAACACATCTAGCAGTCAGTCCAGCACCATTCAACACATCTAGCAGTCAGTCCAACACCATTCAACACATCTAGCAGTCAGTCCAGTCCAACACCATTCAACACATCTAGCAGTCCAGTCCAGCACCATTCAACACATCTAGCAGTCAGTCCAGCACCATTCAACACATCTAGCAGTCAGTCCAGCACCATTCAACACATCTAGCAGTCAGTCCAGTCCAGCACCATTCAACACATCTAGCAGTCAGTCCAGTCCAGCACCATTCAACACATCTAGCAGTCAGTCCAGCACCATTCAACACATCTAGCAGTCAGTCCAGCACCATTCAACACATCTAGCAGTCAGTCCAGCACCATTCAACACATCTAGCAGTCAGTCCAGCACCATTCAACACATCTAGCAGTCAGTCCAGCACAATTCAACACATCTAGCAGTCAGTCCAGCACCATTTAACACATCTAGCAGTCAGTCCAGCACCATTCAACACATCTAGCAGTCAGTCCAGCACCATTCAACACATCTAGCAGTCAGTCCAGCACCATTCAACACATCTAGCAGTCAGTCCAGCACCATTCAACACATCTAGCAGTCAGTCCAGCACCATTCAACACATCTAGCAGTCAGTCCAGCACCATTCAACACATCTAGCAGTCAGTCCAGCACCATTCAACACATCTAGCAGTCAGTCCAGCACCATTCAACACATCTAGCAGTCAGTCCAGCACCATTCAACACATCTAGCAGTCAGTCCAGCACCATTCAACACATCTAGCAGTCAGTCCAGCACCATTCAACACATCTAGCAGTCAGTCCAGTCCAGCACCATTCAACACATCTAGCAGTCAGTCCAGCACCATTCAACACATCTAGCAGTCAGTCCAGCACCATTCAACACATCTAGCAGTCAGTCCAGCACCATTCAACACATGTAGCAGTCAGTCCAGCACCATTCAACACATCTAGCAGTCAGTCCAGTCCAGCACCATTCAACACATCTAGCAGTCAGTCCAGCACCATTCAACACATCTAGCAGTCAGTCCAGCACCATTCAACACATCTAGCAGTCAGTCCAGCACCATTCAACACATCTAGCAGTCAGTCCCGCACCATTCAACACATCTAGCAGTCAGTCCAGCACCATTCAACACATCTAGCAGTCAGTCCAGCACCATTCAACACATCTAGCAGTCAGTCCAGTCCAGCACCATTCAATCAATCAATCAATCAATTTTATTTTATATAGCCCTTCTTACATCAGCTAATATCTCGAAGTGCTGTACAGAAACCCAGCCTAAAACCCCAAACAGCTAGTAATGCAGGTGTAGAAGCACGGTGGCTAGGAAAAACTCCCTAGAAAGGCAAAACCTAGGAAGAAACCTAGAGAGGAACCAGGCTATGAGGGGTGGCCAGTCCTCTTCTGGCTGTGCCGGGTGGAGATTATAACAGAACCATGCCAAGATGTTCAAAAATGTTCATAAGTGACAAGCATGGTCAAATAATAATCAGGAATAAATCTCAGTTGGCTTTTCATAGCCGATCATTAGAGTTTAAAACAGCAGGTCTGGGACAGGTAGGGGTTCCATAACCGCAGGCAGAACAGTTTAAACTGGAATAGCAGCAAGGCCAGGCGGACTGGGGACAGCAAGGAGTCACCACGGCCGGTAGTCCCGACGTATGGTCCTAGGGCTCAGGTCTCTCAGTTGGCTTTTCATAGCCGATCATTTAGAGTTGAAAACAGCAGGTCTGGGACAGGTAGGGGTTTCGTAGCCGCAGGCAGAACAGTTGAAACTGGAATAGCAGCAAGGCCAGGCGGACTGGGGACAGCAAGGTGTCATCATGCCCGGTAGTCCTGACGTATGGTCCTAGGGCTCAGGTTCTCAGAGAGAAAGAGAGAACGAGAGAATTAGAGAGAGCATACTTAAATTCACACAGGACACTGGATAAGACAGGAGAAGTACTCCAGGTATAACCAACTAACCCCAGCCCCCGCGACATAAACTACTGCAGCATAAATACTGGAGGCTGAGACAGGAGCGGTCCGGAGACACTGTGGCCCCATCCGAAGAAACCCCCGGACAGGGCCAAACAGGAAGGATATAACCCCACCCACTCCGAAGAAGCCCGCCCACTAGAGGGATATCCCCAACCACCAACTTACAATCCTGAGACAAGGCCGAGTATAGCCCACAGAGGTCTCCACCACAGCACAAACCAAGGGGGGGCGCCAACCCAGACAGGAAGATCACGTCAGTAACTCAACCCACTCAAGTGACGCACCCCTCCCAGGGACGGCATGAAAGAGCACCAGCAAGCCAGTGACTCAGCCCCTGCAACAGGGTTAGAGGCAGAGAACCCCAGTGGAGAGGGGAACCGGCCCGGCAGAGACAGCAAGGGCTGTTCGTTGCTCCAGCCTTTCCGTTCACCTTCACACTCCTGGGCCAGACTACACTCAATCATATGACCTACTGAAGAGATAAGTCTTCAGTAAAGACTTAAAGGTTGAGACCGAGTCTGCGTCTCTCACATGGGTAGGCAGACTGTTCCATAAAAATGGAGATCTATAGGAGAAAGCCCTGCCTCCCGCTGTTTGCTTAGAAATTCTAGGGACAATTAGGAGGCCTGCGTCTTGTGACCGTAGCGTACGTATTGGTATGTACGGCAGGACCAACTCGGAAAGATAGGTAGGAGCAAGCCCATGTAACGCTTTATAGGTTAACAGTAAAACCTTGAAATCAGCCCTTGCCTTAACAGGAAGCCAGTGTAGGGAAGCTAGCACTGGAGTAATATGATCAAATTTCTTGGTTCTAGTCAGGATTCTAGCAGCCGTATTTAGCACTAACTGAAGTTTATTTAGTGCTTTATCCGGTAGCCGGAAAATAGAGCATTGCAGTAGTCTAATCTAGAAGTAACAAATGCATGGATTAATTTTTCTGCATCATTTTTGGACAGAAAATTTCTGATTTTTGCAATGTTACGTAGATGGAAAAAAGCTGTCCTTGAAACAGTCTTGATATGTTCGTCAAAAGAGAGATCAGGGTCAAGAGTAACGCCTAGGTCCTTCACAGTTTTATTTGAGACGACTTTACAACCATCAAGATGAATTGTCAGATTTAACAGAAGATCTCTTTGTTTCTTGGGACCTAGTACAAGCATCTCTGTTTTGTCCGAGTTTAAAAGTAAAAAAGTTTTCAGCCATCCACTTCCTTATGTCTGAAACACAGGCTTCTAGCGAGGGCAATTTTGGGGCTTCACCATGCTTCATTGAAATGTACAGCTGTGTGTCATCCGCATAGCAGTGAAAGTTAACATTATGTTTTCGAATAACATCCCCAAGAGGTAAAATATATAGTGAAAACAATAGTGGTCCTAAAACGGAACCTTGAGGAACACCGAAATGTACAGTTGATTTGTCGGAGGACAGACCATTCACAGAGACAAACTGATATCTTTCCGACAGGTAGGATCTAAACCAGGCCAGAACTTGTCCGTGTAGACCAATTTGGGTTTCCAGTCTCTCCAAAAGAATGTGGTGATCGATGGTGTCAAAGGCAGCACTAAGGTCTAGTAGCACAAGGACAGATGCAGAGCCTCGGTCTGACGCCATTAAAAGGTCATTTACCACCTTCACAAGTGCAGTCTCAGTGCTATGATGGGGTCTAAAACCAGACTGAAGCATTTCGTATACATTGTTTATCTTCAGAAAGGCAGTGAGTTGCTGCGCAACAGCTTTTTCTAAAATTTTTGAGAGGAATGGAAGATTCGATATAGGCCGATAGTTTTTTATATTTTCCGGGTCAAGGTTTGGCTTTTCAAGAGAGGCTTTATCACTGCCACTTTTAGTGAGTTTGGTACACATCCGGTGGATAGAGAGCTGTTTATTATGTTCAACATAGGAGGGCCAAGCACAGGAAGCAGCTCCTTCAGCAGTTTAGTAGGAATAGGATCCAGTATGCAGCTTGAAGGTTTAGAGGCCATGATTATTTTCATCATTGTGTCAAGAGATATAGTACTAAAACACTTAAGTGTCTCTCCCGATCCCAGGCCCTCGCAGAGCTGTGCAGATCCAGGACAGCTAAGCCCTGGAGGAATACGCAGATTCAAAGAGGAGTCCGTAATTTGCTTTCTAATGGTCATGATCTTTTCCTCAAAGAAGTTCATGAGTTTATCACTGCTGAAGTGAAAACCATCCTCTCTTGGGGAATGCTGCTTTTTAGTTAGCTTTGCAACAGTATCAAAAAGAAATTTTGGATTGTTCTTATTTTCCTCGATTAATTTGGAAAAGTAGGATGATCGAGCAGCAGTGAGGGCTCTTCGGTACTGCACGGTACTGTCTTTCCAAGCTAGTCGGAAGACTTCCAGTTTGGTGTGGCGCCATTTCCGTTCCAATTTCCTGGAAGCTTGCTTCAAAGCTCGGGTATTTTCTGTATACCAGGGAGCTAGTTTCTTATGACAAATGTTTTTCGTTTTTAGGGGTGCAACTGCATCTAGGGTATTGCGCAAGGTTAAATTGAGTTCCTCAGTTAAGTGGTTAACTGATTTTTGTCCTCTGACGTCCTTGGGTAGGCAGAAGGAGTCTGGAAGGGCATCAATGAATTTTTGTGTTGTCTGAGAATTTATAGCACGACTTTTGATGCTCCTTGGTTGGGGTCTGAGCAGATTATTTGTTGCGATTGCAAACGTAATAAAATGGTGGTCCGATAGTCCAGGATTTTGTGGAAAAACATTAAGATCTACAACATTTATTCCATGGGACAAAACTAGGTCCAGAGTATGACTGTGGCAGTGAGTAGGTCCAGAGACATGTTGGACAAAACCCACTGAGTCGATAATGGCTCCGAAAGACTTTTGGAGTGGGTCTGTGGACTTCTCCATGTGAATATTAAAATCACCAAAAATTAGAATATGATCTGCTATGACTACAAGGTCTGATAGGAATTCAGGAAACTCAGAGAGGAACGCTGTATATGGCCCAGGAGGCCTGTAAACAGTAGCTATAAAAGTGATTGAGTAGGCTGCATAGATTTCATGACTAGAAGCTCGAAAGATGAAAACGTCATTTTTTTTTTTGTAAATTGAAATTTGCTATCGTAAATGTTAGCAACACCTCCGCCTTTGCGGGATGCACGGGAATATGGTCACTAGTGTAACCAGGAGGTGAGGCCTCATTTAACACAGCAAATTCATCAGGCTTAAGCCATGTTTCAGTCAGGCCAATCACATCAAGATTATGATCAGTGATTAGTTCATTGACTATGACTGCCTTTGAAGTGAGGGATCTAACATTAAGTAACCCTATTTTGAGATGTGAGGTATCACGATCTCTTTCAATAATGGCAGGAATGGAGGAGGTCTTTATCCTAATAAGATTGCTAGGGTGAACACATTCAACACATCTAGCAGTCAGTCCAGCACCATTCAACACATCTAGCAGTCAGTCCAGCACCATTCAACACATCTAGCAGTCAGTCCAGTCCAGCACCATTCAACACATCTAGCAGTCAGTCCAGTCCAGCACCATTCAACACATCTAGCAGTCAGTCCAGCACCATTCAACACATCTAGCAGTCAGTCCAGCACCATTCAACACATCTAGCAGTCAGACCAGTCCAGCACCATTCAACACATCTAGCAGTCAGTCCAGCACCATTCAACACATCTAGCAGTCAGTCCAGCACCATTCAACACATCTAGCAGTCAGTCCAACACCATTCAACACATCTAGCAGTCAGTCCAGCACCATTCAACACATGTAGCAGTCAGTCCAGCACCATTCAACACATGTAGCAGTCAGTCCAGCACCATTCAACATATCTAGCAGTCAGTCCAGCACCAATCAACACATGTAGCAGTCAGTCCAGCACCATTCAACACATCTAGCAGTCAGTCCAGTCCAGCACCATTCAACACATCTAGCAGTCAGTCCAGCACCATTCAACACATCTAGCAGTCAGTCCAGCACCATTCAACACATCTAGCAGTCAGTCCAGCACCATTCAACACATCTAGCAGTCAGTCCAGCACCATTCAACACATCTAGCAGTCAGTCCAGCACCATTCAACACATCTAGCAGTCAGTCCAGCACCATTCAACACATCTAGCAGTCGGTCCAGCACCATTCAACACATCTAGCAGTCAGTCCAGCACCATTCAACACATGTAGCAGTCAGTCCAGCACCATTCAACACATCTAGCAGTCAGTCCAGCACCATTCAACACATCTAGCAGTCAGTCCAGCACCATTCAACACATCTAGCAGTCAGTCCAGCACCATTCAACACATCTAGCAGTCAGTCCAGCACCATTCAACACATCTAGCAGTCAGTCCAGTCCAGCACCATTCAACACATCTAGCAGTCAGTCCAGCACCATTCAACACATCTAGCAGTCAGTCCAGCACCATTCAACACATCTAGCAGTCAGTCCAGCACCATTCAACACATCTAGCAGTCCAGTCCAGCACCATTCAACACATCTAGCAGTCAGTCCAGCACCATTCAACACATCTAGCAGTCAGTCCAGCACCATTCAACACATCTAGCAGTCAGTCCAGCACCATTCAACACATCTAGCAGTCAGTCCAGCACCATTCAACACATCTAGCAGTCAGTCCAGCACCATTCAACACATCTAGCAGTCAGTCCAGCACCATTCAACACATCTAGCAGTCAGTCCAGCACCATTCAACACATCTAGCAGTCAGTCCAGCACCATTCAACACATCTAGCAGTCAGTCCAGCACCATTCAACACATCTAGCAGTCAGTCCAGCACCATTCAACACATCTAGCAGTCAGTCCAGCACCATTCAACACATCTAGCAGTCCAGTCCAGCACCATTCAACACATCTAGCAGTCAGTCCAGCACCATTCAACACATCTAGCAGTCAGTCCAGCACCATTCAACACATCTGCAGTCAGTCCAGCACCATTCAACACATCTAGCAGTCAGTCCAGCACCATTCAACACATCTGCAGTCAGTCCAGCACCATTCAACACATCTAGCAGTCAGTCCAGCACCATTCAACACATCTAGCAGTCAGTCCAGCACCATTCAACACATCTAGCAGTCCAGTCCAGCACCATTCAACACATCTAGCAGTCAGTCCAGCACCATTCAACACATCTAGCAGTCAGTCCAGCACCATTCAACACATCTGCAGTCAGTCCAGCACCATTCAACACATCTAGCAGTCAGTCCAGCACCATTCAACACATCTGCAGTCAGTCCAGCACCATTCAACACATCTAGCAGTCAGTCCAGCACCATTCAACACATCTAGCAGTCAGTCCAGCACCATTCAACACATCTAGCAGTCAGTCCAGCACCATTCAACACATCTAGCAGTCAGTCCAGCACCATTCAACACATGTAGCAGTCAGTCCAGCACCATTCAACACATCTAGCAGTCAGTCCAGTCCAGCACCATTCAACACATCTAGCAGTCAGTCCAGCACCATTCAACACATCTAGCAGTCAGTCCAGCACCATTCAACACATCTAGCAGTCAGTCCAGCACCATTCAACACATCTAGCAGTCGGTCAGTCCAGCACCATTCAACACATCTAGCAGTCAGTCCAGCACCATTCAACACATCTAGCAGTCAGTCCAGCACCATTCAACACATCTAGCAGTCAGTCCAGCACCATTCAACACATCTAGCAGTCAGTCCAGCACCATTCAACACATCTAGCAGTCAGTCCAGCACCATTCAACACATGTAGCAGTCAGTCCAGCACCATTCAACACATGTAGCAGTCAGTCCAGCACCATTCAACACATCTAGCAGTCAGTCCAGCACCATTCAACACATCTAGCAGTCAGTCCAGTCCAGCACCATTCAACACATCTAGCAGTCAGTCCAGCACCATTCAACACATCTAGCAGTCAGTCCAGCACCATTCAACACATCTAGCAGTCAGTCCAGCACCATTCAACACATCTAGCAGTCAGTCCAACACCATTCAACACATCTAGCAGTCAGTCCAGCACCATTCAACACATCTAGCAGTCAGTCCAGCACCATTCAACACATCTAGCAGTCAGTCAAGTCCAGCACCATTCAACACATCTAGCAGTCAGTCCAGCACCATTCAACACATCTAGCAGTCAAGTCCAGCACCATTCAACACATCTAGCAGTCAGTCCAGCACCATTCAACACATCTAGCAGTCAGTCCAGCACCATTCAACACATCTAGCAGTCAGTCCAGTCCAGCACCATTCAACACATCTAGCAGTCAAGTCCAGCACCATTCAACACATCTAGCAGTCAGTCCAGCACCATTCAACACATGTAGCAGTCAGTCCAGCACCATTCAACACATCTAGCAGTCAGTCCAGCACCATTCAACACATCTAGCAGTCAGTCCAGTCCAGCACCATTCAACACATCTAGCAGTCAGTCCAGCACCATTCAACACATGTAGCAGTCAGTCCAGTCCAGCACCATTCAACACATCTAGCAGTCAGTCCAGCACCATTCAACACATCTAGCAGTCAGTCCAGCACCATTCAACACATCTAGCAGTCAGTCCAGCACCATTCAACACATCTAGCAGTCAGTCCAGTCCAGCACCATTCAACACATCTAGCAGTCAGTCCAGTCCAGCACCATTCAACACATGTAGCAGTCAGTCCAGCACCATTCAACACATCTAGCAGTCAGTCCAGTCCAGCACCATTCAACACATCTAGCAGTCAGTCCAGCACCATTCAACACATCTAGCAGTCAGTCCAGCACCATTCAACACATCTAGCAGTCAGTCCAGTCCAGCACCATTCAACACATCTAGCAGTCAGTCCAGCACCATTCAACACATCTAGCAGTCAGTCCAGCACCATTCAACACATCTAGCAGTCAGTCCAACACCATTCAACACATCTAGCAGTCAGTCCAGCACCATTCAACACATGTAGCAGTCAGTCCAGCACCATTCAACACATGTAGCAGTCAGTCCAGCACCATTCAACACATCTAGCAGTCAGTCCAGCACCATTCAACACATGTAGCAGTCAGTCCAGCACCATTCAACACATCTAGCAGTCAGTCCAGTCCAGCACCATTCAACACATCTAGCAGTCAGTCCAGCACCATTCAACACATCTAGCAGTCAGTCCAGCACCATTCAACACATCTAGCAGTCAGTCCAGCACCATTCAACACATCTAGCAGTCAGTCCAACACCATTCAACACATCTAGCAGTCAGTCCAGCACCATTCAACACATCTAGCAGTCAGTCCAGCACCATTCAACACATCTAGCAGTCAGTCCAGCACCATTCAACACATCTAGCAGTCAGTCAAGTCCAGCACCATTCAACACATCTAGCAGTCAGTCCAGCACCATTCAACACATCTAGCAGTCAAGTCCAGCACCATTCAACACATCTAGCAGTCAGTCCAGCACCATTCAACACATCTAGCAGTCAGTCCAGCACCATTCAACACATCTAGCAGTCAGTCCAGTCCAGCACCATTCAACACATCTAGCAGTCAAGTCCAGCACCATTCAACACATCTAGCAGTCAGTCCAGCACCATTAAACACATGTAGCAGTCAGTCCAGCACCATTCAACACATCTAGCAGTCAGTCCAGCACCATTCAACACATCTAGCAGTCAGTCCAGTCCAGCACCATTCAACACATCTAGCAGTCAGTCCAGCACCATTCAACACATGTAGCAGTCAGTCCAGTCCAGCACCATTCAACACATCTAGCAGTCAGTCCAGCACCATTCAACACATCTAGCAGTCAGTCCAGCACCATTCAACACATCTAGCAGTCAGTCCAGCACCATTCAACACATCTAGCAGTCAGTCCAGTCCAGCACCATTCAACACATGTAGCAGTCAGTCCAGCACCATTCAACACATCTAGCAGTCAGTCCAGTCCAGCACCATTCAACACATCTAGCAGTCAGTCCAGCACCATTCAACACATCTAGCAGTCAGTCCAGCACCATTCAACACATCTAGCAGTCAGTCCAACACCATTCAACACATCTAGCAGTCAGTCCAGCACCATTCAACACATCTAGCAGTCAGTCCAGTCCAGTCCAGCACCACTGTTTTTTTGCTTCTCCGGCTTGTCAGAGTACAACCTAGCTGGGGAAATGCTTGGTTCTGGGCAGGCAGATTCTGGTATAGCAGGGATTGTCTGGCTCTGGACTGGCAGAGCATAGCCCCCTGGCTGTCTTACACATCGGTCAGTGCTATCTCGGATCCTTGGGACGTCCCTATCCTAAACCCTAACCTTAACCTTAACCCTTACCTTAAACATTTTACATTTAAACTTCAATGGGGTCCCGGATAGCACAGACACTTACATATCACCCAGACAGGCTGTTCCATGGTGTCCTTGAGTCTTAACCCTTGACTAAACAGTAGCCTCCTGTTGCCATAGATACATCAAA
This sequence comes from Coregonus clupeaformis, assembly GCF_020615455.1. Lineage (NCBI taxonomy): Eukaryota > Metazoa > Chordata > Actinopteri > Salmoniformes > Salmonidae > Coregonus > Coregonus clupeaformis. Next base: position 148,116 of record NW_025533628.1, read on the forward strand.
CACAAGTGTGTTTCCTAGAATGTAAGTCTGAAGTGGTCCCCAAGTAATACTTTATCCAAAATACTGTGATTCCAAGAAGTGGCCGATGAGAGATGAAAATGAATACCAACAGGAGATGAAAGTTTAACATCTCCTGTGATTATTTTGTCATCATCATGGAACGACAGGAGTTTGTAGGCAGTTGGCGCTAAATCATCACTTCAAGTGCTGATATTGTTGCTTACACACACACAAGATGCATGTCTTGGATTCAAGATCCTAAATGGCCTGGCTCCTCCCCCTCCACTTAGTACTTTTGTTAAACAGAAAACCCAAACCCATGGCAGCAGATCCACAAGGTGCTGCCATGAGAGGTGACTGTGTAGTTCCCTTAAGGAAAAGCACCTTTAGTCAATCTGCTTTCTCTGTGAGAGCTTCCCATGTCTGGAATACACTGCCATCAGACACACACAACTGCCCCACCTATCACACCTTCACAGAGAACATAAAGACAAGGCTGAAGGCCAATCAGACCAGTGAACATAAAGACATGGCTGAAGGCCAATCAGACCAGTGAACATAAAGACATGGCTGAAGGCCAATCAGACCAGTGAACATAAAGACATGGCTGAAGGCCAATCAGACCAGTGAACATAAAGACATGGCTGAAGGCCAATCAGACCAGTGAACATAAAGACAAGGCTGAAGGCCAATCAGACCAGAGAACATAAAGACATGGCTGAAGGCCAATCAGACCAGTGATCATAAAGACATGGCTGAAGGCCAATCAGACCAGTGAACATAAAGACAAGGCTGAAGGCCAATCAGACCAGTGAACATAAAGACATGGCTGAAGGCCAATCAGACCAGTGAACATAAAGACATGGCTGAAGGCCAATCAGACCAGTGAACATAAAGACATGGCTGAAGGCCAATCAGACCAGTGAACATAAAGACATGGCTAAAGGCCAATCAGACTTGTGAACATAAAGACATGGCTGAAGGCCAATCAGACCAGAGAACATAAAGACATGGCTGAAGGCCAATCAGACCAGTGAACATAAAGACATGGCTGAAGGCCAATCAGACCAGTGAACATAAAGACATGGCTGAAGGCCAATCAGACCAGTGAACATAAAGACATGGCTGAAGGCCAATCAGACCAGTGAACATAAAGACATGGCTGAAGGCCAATCAGACCAGTGAACATAAAGACATGGCTGAAGGCCAATCAGACCAGTGAACATAAAGACATGGCTGAAGGCCAATCAGACCAGTGAACATAAAGACAAGGCTGAAGGCCAATCAGACCAGAGAACATAAAGACATGGCTGAAGGCCAATCAGACCAGTGATCATAAAGACATGGCTGAAGGCCAATCAGACCAGTGAACATAAAGACAAGGCTGAAGGCCAATCAGACCAGTGAACATAAAGACATGGCTGAAGGCCAATCAGACCAGTGAACATAAAGACATGGCTGAAGGCCAATCAGACCAGTGAACATAAAGACATGGCTGAAGGCCAATCAGACCAGTGAACATAAAGACATGGCTAAAGGCCAATCAGACTTGTGAACATAAAGACATGGCTGAAGGCCAATCAGACCAGAGAACATAAAGACATGGCTGAAGGCCAATCAGACCAGTGAACATAAAGACATGGCTGAAGGCCAATCAGACCAGTGAACATAAAGACATGGCTGAAGGCCAATCAGACCAGTGAACATAAAGACATGGCTGAAGGCCAATCAGACCAGTGAACATAAAGACATGGCTGAAGGCCAATCAGACCAGTGAACATAAAGACATGGCTGAAGGCCAATCAGACCAGTGAACATAAAGACATGGCTGAAGGCCAATCAGACCAGTGAACATAAAGACATGGCTGAAGGCCAATCAGACCAGTGAACATAAAGACAAGGCTGAAGGCCAATCAGACCAGAGAACATAAAGACATGGCTGAAGGCCAATCAGACCAGTGATCATAAAGACATGGCTGAAGGCCAATCAGACCAGTGAACATAAAGACATGGCTGAAGGCCAATCAGACCAGAGAACATAAAGACATGGCTGAAGGCCAATCAGACCAGTGAACATAAAGACATGGCTAAAGGCCAATCAGACCAGAGAACATAAAGACATGACTGAAGGCCAATCAGACCAGTGAACATAAAGACATGGCTGAAGGCCAATCAGACCAGTGAACATAAAGACATGGCTGAAGGCCAATCAGACCAGTGAACATAAAGACAAGGCTGAAGGCCAATCAGACCAGAGAACATAAAGACATGGCTGAAGGCCAATCAGACCAGTGATCATAAAGACATGGCTGAAGGCCAATCAGACCAGTGAACATAAAGACATGGCTGAAGGCCAATCAGACCAGTGAACATAAAGACATGGCTGAAGGCCAATCAGACCAGTGAACATAAAGACATGGCTGAAGGCCAATCAGACCAGTGAACATAAAGACATGGCTGAAGGCCAATCAGACCAGTGAACATAAAGACATGGCTGAAGGCCAATCAGACCAGTGAACATAAAGACAAGGCTGAAGGCCAATCAGACCAGAGAACATAAAGACATGGCTGAAGGCCAATCAGACCAGTGATCATAAAGACATGGCTGAAGGCCAATCAGACCAGTGAACATAAAGACAAGGCTGAAGGCCAATCAGACCAGTGAACATAAAGACATGGCTGAAGGCCAATCAGACCAGTGAACATAAAGACATGGCTGAAGGCCAATCAGACCAGTGAACATAAAGACATGGCTGAAGGCCAATCAGACCAGTGAACATAAAGACATGGCTAAAGGCCAATCAGACTTGTGAACATAAAGACATGGCTGAAGGCCAATCAGACCAGAGAACATAAAGACATGGCTGAAGGCCAATCAGACCAGTGAACATAAAGACATGGCTGAAGGCCAATCAGACCAGTGAACATAAAGACATGGCTGAAGGCCAATCAGACCAGTGAACATAAAGACATGGCTGAAGGCCAATCAGACCAGTGAACATAAAGACATGGCTGAAGGCCAATCAGACCAGTGAACATAAAGACATGGCTGAAGGCCAATCAGACCAGTGAACATAAAGACATGGCTGAAGGCCAATCAGACCAGTGAACATAAAGACATGGCTGAAGGCCAATCAGACCAGTGAACATAAAGACAAGGCTGAAGGCCAATCAGACCAGAGAACATAAAGACATGGCTGAAGGCCAATCAGACCAGTGATCATAAAGACATGGCTGAAGGCCAATCAGACCAGTGAACATAAAGACAAGGCTGAAGGCCAATCAGACCAGTGAACATAAAGACATGGCTGAAGGCCAATCAGACCAGTGAACATAAAGACATGGCTGAAGGCCAATCAGACCAGTGAACATAAAGACATGGCTGAAGGCCAATCAGACCAGTGAACATAAAGACATGGCTGAAGGCCAATCAGACCAGTGAACATAAAGACATGGCTGAAGGCCAATCAGACCAGTGAACATAAAGACATGGCTGAAGGCCAATCAGACCAGTGAACATAAAGACATGGCTGAAGGCCAATCAGACCAGTGAACATAAAGACATGGCTGAAGGCCAATCAGACCAGTGAACATAAAGACATGGCTGAAGGCCAATCAGACCAGTGAACATAAAGACATGGCTGAAGGCCAATCAGACCAGTGAACATAAAGACATGGCTGAAGGCCAATCAGACCAGTGAACATAAAGACATGGCTAAAGGCCAATCAGACTTGTGAACATAATCCCTAGCTGTGTATTGCCGCTTTCCATGTCTGTAGCTTGTGAGGTGTGGAAACACTGTTGCTTTTATGTATTTTGTTTTGTTGCTTGTTCTATATTGCTCTGTCTGCATGCTACGTGTTGCTTGTTCTGTTTCTCTGTCTGCGTGCTACGTGTTGCTTGTTCTGTTTCTCTGTCTGCGTGCTACGTGTTGCTTGTTCTATGTTGCTCTGTCTGCGTGCTGCGTGTTGCTTGTCCTATGTTTCTCTGTCTGTGTGCTACGTGTTGCTTGTTCTGTTGCTCTGTCTGCGTGTTGCTTGTTCTGTTTCTCTGTCTGCGTGCTACGTGTTGCTTGTTCTATGTTGCTCTGTCTGCGTGCTGCGTGTTGCTTGTCCTATGTTTCTCTGTCTGTGTGCTACGTGTTGCTTGTTCTGTTTCTCTGTCTGCGTGCTACGTGTTGCTTGTTCTGTTTCTCTGTCTGCGTGCTACGTGTTGCTTGTTCTATGTTGCTCTGTCTGTGTGCTGCGTGTTGCTTGTCCTATGTTTCTCTGTCTGTGTGCTACGTGTTGCTTGTTCTGTTGCTCTGTCTGCGTGCTACGTGTTGCTTGTTCTGTTTCTCTGTCTGCGTGCTACGTGTTGCTTGTTCTATGTTGCTCTGTCTGCGTGCTGCGTGTTGCTTGTCCTATGTTTCTCTGTCTGTGTGCTACGTGTTGCTTGTTCTGTTGCTCTGTCTGCGTGTTGCTTGTTCTGTTTCTCTGTCTGCGTGCTACGTGTTGCTTGTTCTATGTTGCTCTGTCTGCGTGCTGCGTGTTGCTTGTCCTATGTTTCTCTGTCTGTGTGCTACGTGTTGCTTGTTCTGTTGCTCTGTCTGCGTGCTACGTGTTGCTTGTTCTGTTTCTCTGTCTGCGTGCTACGTGTTGCTTGTTCTATGTTGCTCTGTCTGTGTGCTGCGTGTTGCTTGCTCTGTCTGCGTGCTACGTGTTGCTTGTTCTATGTTGCTCTGTCTGCGTGCTACGTGTTGCTTCTTCTGTTTCTCTGTCTACGTGCTACGTGTTGCTTGTTCTGTTGCTCTGTCTGCGTGCCCTGTGTTGCTTGTTCTGTTGTTCTGTCTGCGTGCTACGTGTTGCTTGTTATATGTTGCTCTGTCTGTGTGCTGCGTGTTGCTTGTTCTATGATTCTCTGTCTGCGTGCTGCTTGTTCTATGATTGTCTGCGTGCTGCGTGTTGCTTGTTCTATGTTGCTCTGTCTGCGTGCTACGTGTTGCTTGTTCTATGTTTCTCTGTCTGCGTGCTATGTGTTGCTTGTTCTATGTTTCTCTGTCTGTGTGCTACATGTTGCTTGTCCTATGTTACTCTGTCTGCATGCTACGTGTTGCTTGTTCTATGTTTCTCTGTCTGCGTGCTACGTGTTGCTTGTTCTGTTGCTCTGTCTGCATGCTACATGTTGCTTGTTTTATGTTTCTCTGTCTGCGTGCTACGTGTTGCTTGTCCTATGTTTCTCTGTCTGTGTGCTGCGTATTGCTTGTTCTGTTCCTTGTCTGCGTGCTACGTGTTACTTGTTCTGTTTCTGTCTGTGTGCTACGTGTTGCTTGTTCTGTTTCTCTGTCTGTGTGCTATGTGTTGCTTGTTCTATGTTGCTCTGTCTGCGTGCTACGTGTTGCTTGTTATGTTGCTCTGTCTGCGTGCTACGTGTTGCTTGTTCTATGTTTCTCTGTCTGCGTGCTACGTGTTGCTTGTTCTATGTTTCTCTGTCTGTGTACTACGTGTTGCTTGTCCTATGTTTCTCTGTCTGCGTGCTTTGTGTTGCTTGTTCTGTTTCTCTGTATGCGTGCTACGTGTTGCTTGTTCTATGTTTCTCTGTCTGCGTGTTGCTTGTCCTATGTTTCTCTGTCTGTGTGTTGCGTGTTGCTCTGTCTGCGTGCTACGTGTTGCTTGTTATGTTTCACTGTCTGTGCTACGTGTTGCTTGTCCTATGTTACTCTGTCTGCATGCTACGTGTTGCTTGTCCTATGTTTCTCTGTCTGTGTGCTACGTGTTCTATGTTTCTCTGTCTGCATGCTACGTGTTGCTTGTTCTGTTTCACTGTCTGCGTGCTACATGTTGCTTGTTCTATGTTGCTCTGTCTGCGTGCTACGTGTTGCGTGTCCTATGTTTCTCTGTCTACGTGCTACGTGTTGCTTGTTATATGTTTCTCTGTCTGTGTGCTACGTGTTGCTTGTCCTATGTTTCTCTGTCTGCGTGCTACGTGTTGCTTGTCCTATGTTGCTCTGTCTGCGTGCTTTGTGTTGCTTGTTCTGTTGCTCTGTCTGCATGCTACGTGTTGCGTGTCCTATGTTTCTCTGTCTGTGTGCTACGTGTTGCTTGTCCTATGTTGCTCTGTCTGCGTGCTTTGTGTTGCTTGTTCTGTTCCTCTGTCTGCGTGCTACGTGTTGCTTGTTCTATGTTGCTCTGTCTGCGTGCTACGTGTTGCGTGTTCTATGTTTCTCTGTCTGCGTGCTACGTGTTGCTTGTCCTATGTTTCTCTGTCTGTGTGCTGCGTATTGCTTGTTCTGTTCCTTGTCTGCGTGCTACGTGTTACTTGTTTTGTTTCTGTCTGTGTGCTACTGCTACGTGTTGCTTGTTCTGTTTCTCTGTCTGTGTGCTATGTGTTGCTTGTTCTATGTTGCTCTGTCTGCGTGCTACGTGTTGCTTGTTCTGTTTCTCTGTCTGCGTGCCACGTGTTGCTTGTTCTATGTCTCTCTGCATGTTGCTCACTGCTCATTGTTTGTCTGTATTGTAATGGTTTTTAGTAACCTGCCCAGGGACTACGGTTGAAAATTAGCCGGCTGGCTAAAACCGACACTTTTACTGAAACGTTCATTTGTGTGTGTGTGTGTGTGTGTGTGTGTGTGTGTGAGAGAGAGAGAGAGAGAGAGAGAGAGCCCAATCCTCTGAAGTGATATGTATTCTAGTTCCATAGCTGAGTGCCCTGAGGCTAGAACATCACGCTCCTCTACCCAATCCTCAGGAGTCAATTAACTATTTGTCTTCACTTCCGTTTTGTTTGGACAGATGTTGACTCCACCTAGACACAGGGGACATACTAGCTAAGATGTACAGACAGTAAACTCTTTGATGATACCTTTGTAATTCATGTGTTACATGTTTTCAATGATTCATGATGTGTGAAGCCTATACCCTTTTACAATTTTAGTAATTTAGCCGATGCTCTTATACAGAGCGACTTACAGTTAGGGCATTCATCTTCAGATCACCATTGGGGAAAACCACGTCACTCATAGTAAATCATCTTTTCCTCAATAAAGTAGCTATCAGCAAAGTCTGAGCCAGTAAGAGGTAAAATAGTCAGGAGCGAGGAGTTAGGTCACGAAAAGGCTTTTTAACATAAAAATGTAAATTAAAGTGCACTCTTTTCCCTTTGAAATTATCTTCATACATGTTCAATATAACACCTTGGCCTACAAAATAACATAATAAGCCATAAACCTTATCTATTGTTTATTGTAGAGGCAGTATTATTAGAAGGTTACATTCATTTGTTCTTTGAGATATGTGGCTGGCAGGCTGTGGAGAGGAGGAGGGAGGATGGAGGTAGATGCCTTTTTAACCGTGCAGTTGCCAAGGCGGCTCGAGATTACCAACGGCTCGATGCGCGTTCACGTGCTGGTTGTGAGCGCGCCCCCGCCAGCCCCGCCCCCGTCACAGAGAGGAGGCGAAGCGAGAGGGAAGGCAGACAGGCCCCAACTCTGACTTCTCCAGCAGGTGACATTTTTTTCGCTTACCAGTGAGGACATTTTGAATGGAGGTCTATGAGAGGTTGTCGAATTTTGTTAACAAAAAATGTAATGGCTTATTTGCTACGTGTGGCTTATTTGATCAAATAGAAATGTCGTAATGATTAGGTTATTACGAGTGTACTGATATAAGTAAGACACGTGACATCAGGGCAACTTTGAGAAAAAACACTATATATCGGAGTTGTGCCTGGTCGTCACTAGTTATCACAGCCACAAAGTCATAAACTCCGCATATTTCTACAATTTATGTTCTTAAAATTTGATTTCAAACCTAACCCTAACCACACTGCTAACCTTATGCCTAACCTTAAATTAAGACCAAAAAGTTAAAAAATATATATATAATAGCCATTTTGACTTTGTGGCTGTGGTAACCGTTGTGCCTGTTGTTCATACGGGTATCTGCCCTCTCATTGGCTAGAATGCTCCCACCTGATCTTGCCTCCTCCCGACTGCCTTCCATTTTTGAAGACATTTATTTTCATCGTTAGAGCGGCCACTAGAGTATCTGGCCAAGATAATGGAGAATCTGTGCCATCAAGCTCCGTTCGAGTGTGTGGAGAGAAGAGAAGATAACAGAGGACGGGTAGAGAGAGTGCCACAGTCTGACTGCAAGCATCGATAGGAAGAGCGCCATATTTCCATCATTTCCAATGAATTATCATCACATTCCTTCGACTGCCAACTGACAACCTGATTTGAGGGTCTCTATCGGAACACAGGGACTTCTTCCTTACGGGCTGTGGTCGGGTAGGATACACCTCAAATATCTCTCGTGGTTTAACTAGCAACACGTCTTGTTTTCTCCTCGGAGAACGTACTGGAATAACATATATCTAGATAGCATAGCCGTAGCTGCATAGCGCTCCTCACGGTAGCTTTAGGAGCTGTCCCCGGTCCTGGAACCGCTAACAGCTCTAAAACATTACTGGCTTCCCCCCCACTTTTTTTTTTTTTTCATTTAAAGAAAAAACAAGTATTGTGTGGGTTATCTATCTACACCAAAGATACGTTTTTCACTGAAAGGTTCATGATTTTGCATGCTTTTATTCTAAAACTCGATTATTTCTAAAAACCAAATACCGTAATTTTAATCATAAAATGAAACAGAAGAGTGATTGGGTGTAGGCTATCCTCAATAGGTAACATCATTCCAGTTCATGAACAGTATCCTGTAAGGTTAGTCGACAATCCTTGTTAACACACTAACAAGGCGCTAACAGAGCTTCCGTAGCCTACTCCAGCCGATCTAAACACACTGAAGACCAGCCAGCTGATATTTATCTGCTCTTTCCCCCCCGTCTCTTTCAGGACTACTTCACACTGCCAGGTAGATCACCTTAAAGCCATGGCGCAGACAAACAGTTACGACCAGAGCAGCAATGGAGTGGCTGATGAACCCCCCAACATGCTGGTGTACAGAAAGGTCAGAAAGACATCTCCACGGTCCCCTGCCCAAATTGTTCAGGTGGTGTTGGTGCTATTTTCCAAAATGGAACGATAACTCATAGATACCTGTCTTCTATTGGACGGTCATGTCTTGGGTTTTCGGTATCATAGAATCAGGAGTTGGCGTGCGTGACTCCAGTAGTTAGTCATCTAAAGTCTTAGGGGCGCAGGATACAAAAGGGACTGGAAAAGGATTTGGGTTTTAGATATCAAATCAAATCAAATCAAATTGTATTCGTCACATGCGCCGAATACAACAGGTGTAGACCTTACAGGGAAATGCTTACTTACGAGCCCTTACAATCTTCTAAGCTGAAGTAAGTTTTGGACTTGGGGTATTGCTTGGCTAGCCTGAGAGTCATTCTGTTTGTGATATCATGCTAACTGCTTGTCACTTATTGTCATGCCATAATGACAGCAGTGGAGTTGGCAGAGCACAAACAGATCTGGGACCAGGCTTATTGTCATGCCATAATGACAGCAGTGGAGTTGGAAAGAGCACACACAGATCTGGGACCAGGCTTATTGTCATGACAGCAGTGGAGTTGGCAAGAGCATAAACAGATCTGGGACCAGGCTTATTGTCATGCCATAATGACAGCAGTGGAGTTGGCAGAGCACAAACAACTGGGACCAGTGTCATGACAGCAGTGGAGTTGGCAGAGCACAAACAGATCTGGGACCAGGCTATTGCTTATCTGCTGGGTGGTCTGAAAGAGGCTCCAAGGTTATCTAAAGCCTATTGATTTAACCTTTGTTTATTGTACCACAAATCTATAGCATGTTATTGCTGCTCTGTGTTCACATTCAATGCTTTGTTTTTTTTAAAGAAACTCCTGATCGCTTACTGACCATGTGTTGAAACAGAATCTTAAATCATGGTCTGACTATGAAGGCACCTTGGTTTGGTGTTGAAGTAGACTCCGACTCCGACTCTATTCCCTACATAGTGCACTACTTCTGACCAGAGAGGTCCGGGCCCAGTTTCCCGAAAGCATCCTAAGGCTAAGTTCATTGTTAGAACCTTCGTAGGGAGCGTCGTTAAATCTCAGAGCAGTTTCCCAAAACCATCGTTAGTAAAGTTGCTCTTAAACGCTTTTTATTTGGCGACTGCCTCAGACCACCTTCTGCATCACTTCATACACAGAAGATCTCTGCTAAACATAGAACCAAGCTGGTTATCGGTCTCTGTGACCGCTGATAACTTGGGAATGAAGTTCACTACGAATGAAAAAGTTGCCAATGTCTTTGCAATTGAACAAGCGAAGGATAAAAAATATGCTTCAAATTGAAAACCGAGATGACTGCATAAAAAAGTCAATAGGCTTGTTGGGAAAGTATTCAGACCCCTTGACCTTTTCCACATTTTGTTACGTTACAGCCTTATTTTAAAATGGATTAAAATAAAAAAAACATCCTCAGCAATCTACACACAATACCCCATAATGACAACGCGAACACAGGTTTTTAGAAATTTTAGCAAATTTATTTAAAAAAACAACAACAACCTTATTTACATAAGTATTCAGACTCTTTGCTATGAGACTCGAAATTGAGCTCAGGTGCATCCTGTTTCCATTGATCATCCTTGAGATGTTTCTACAACTTGATTGGAGTCCACCTGTGGTAAATTCAATTGATTGGACATGATTTGGAAAGGCACACACCTGTCTATATAAGGTCCCACAGTTGACGGTGAATGTCAGAGCAAAAACCAAGCCATGAGGTTGAAGGAATTGCCGTAGAGCTCCGAGACAGGATTGTGTCGAGGTACAGATCTGGGGAAGGGTACCAAAACATTTCTGCAGCATTGAAGGTCCGCAAGAACACAGTGGCCTCCATCATTCTTAAATGGAAGAAGTTTGGAACCACCAAGACTCTTCCTAGAGCTGGCCGCCCGGCCAAACTGAGCAATCGGGGGAGAAGGGCCTTGGTCAGGGAGGTGACCAAGAACCTGATGGTCACTCTGACAGAGCTCTAGAGTTCCTCTGTGGAGATGGGAGAACCTTCCAGAAGGACAACCATCTCTGCAGCACTCCACCAATCAGGCCTTTATGGTAGAGTGACCAGACGGAAGCCACTCCTCAGTAAAAGGCACATGTCAGCCCGCTTGGAGTTTGCCAAAAGGCACTTAAAGGACTCTCAGACCATGAGCAACAAGATTCTCTGGTCTGATGAAACCAAGATTGAACTCTTTGGCCTGAATGCCAAGCATCAGGTCTGGAGGAAACCTGGCACCATCCCTACAGTGAAGCATGGTGGTGGAAGCATCATGCTGTGGGGATGTTTTTCAGCGGCAGGGACTGGGAGACTAGTGAGGATCGAGGAAAAGATGAAAGGAGCAAAGTACAGAGATCCTTGATGAAAACCTGCTCCAGAGCGCTCAGGACCTCAGACTGGGGTGAAGGTTCACCTTCCAACAGGACAACGACCCTAAGCACACAGCCAAGACAACGGAGTGGCTTCGGGACAAGTCTCTGAATGTCCTTGAGTTGGCTAGCCAGAGCCTGGACTTGAACCTGATCGAACATCTCTGGAGAGACCTGAAAATAGCTGTGCAGCAACGCTCCCCATCCAACCTGACAGAGCTTGAGAGGATCTGCAGAGAAGAATGGGAGAAACTCCCCAAATACAGGTGAGCCAAGCTTTTAGCGTCATCCCCAAGAAGACTCGAGGCTGTAATCACTGCCAAAGGTGCTTCAACAAAGTACTGAGTAAAGGGTCTGAATACTTATGTAAATGTGATATTTAAGTTTTTAATTTTTTATACATTTGCTAAAATTTCTAAAAACCTGTTTTTGCTTTGTCATTATGGGGTATTTTGTGTAGATTGATGAGGGGGAAAAAAACTATTTAATCCATTTTAGAATAAGGCTGTAACGTAACAACATGTGGAAAAGGTCAAGGGGTCTAAAAACTTTCCGAAGGTACTGTATGTTTAAATCATATTGAAATAAATGTATTGAGTTCTGTTTGTAGGCTACACTGTCTGTAGTTTTCGCCTCGATATACAGTATTTAATGATGTGTAACGTGCGCAATGATGTGCCAAAGGAATCTGTGATTGAGTGCATTAATAAAGGGTAAGCGTTAGAATAAGCCGCCTCAATATTTGCAGCCATTAGGTGATAATCTCTCTAGGAGCTGATCCGTCATCAGTATTGTGGAATAATTCTAATGTTAAGGTAAGATTTGAATGGAGAAAGCTGATCCTAGAGCAGTGCTGCCTTTCAACAGGCTCCAACGACACACCTAGTGACCGTTCTCTCTGCGTGGTGTTTTTCTGTTGATCCTATCAGTATCTACAGGCTCCAACGACACACTTAGTGACCGTTCTCTCTGCGTGGTGTTTTTCTGTTGATCCTATCAGTATCTACAGGCTCCAACGACACACTTAGTGACCGTTCTCTCTGCGTGGTGTTTTTCTGTTGATCCTATCAGTATCTACAGGCTCCAACGACACACTTAGTGACCGTTCTCTCTGCGTGGTGTTTTTCTGTTGATCCTATCAGTATCCATACGCTCCAACGACACACTTAGTGACCGTTCTCTCTGCGTGGTGTTTTTCTGTTGATCCTATCAGTATCCATACGCTCCAACGACACACTTAGTGACCGTTCTCTCTGCGTGGTGTTTTTCTGTTGATCCTATCAGTATCCATACGCTCCAACGACACACTTAGTGACCGTTCCCTCTGCGTGGTGTTTTTCTGTTGATCCTATCAGTATCCATACGCTCCAACGACACACTTAGTGACCGTTCTCTCTGCGTGGTGTTTTTCTGTTGATCCTATCAGTATCCATACGCTCCAACGACACACTTAGTGACCGTTCTCTCTGCGTGGTGTTTTTCTGTTGATCCCATCAGTATCTACAAGCTCCAACGACACACCTAGTGACCGTTCTCTCTGCGTGGTGTTTTTCTGTTGATCCTATCAGTATCTACAGGCTCCAACGACACACTTAGTGACCGCTCTCTTTGCGTGGTGTTTTGGGAAACACATGTTACATCGTGGGCCGTTGTAGGAAAGATGCATCGTTAAGCCTAAATTCCATGGCTATGGGGAAACCAGGCCCAGGTCAAAGGTCGTGCACTCTGTAGAGAATAGGGTGTCACTAGGGATGTAGACAGTGTAACCAGGGCTGTCCAATCACTGCAGAGGGACGTAGAGAGTGTGACCAGGGCTGTCCAATCACTGCAGGAGGGGACGTAGAGGGTGTAACCAGGGCTGTCCAATCACTGCAGAGGGACGTAGAGGGTGTGACCAGGGCTGTCCAATCACTGCAGGAGGGGACGTAGAGGGTGTGACCAGGGCTGTCCAATCACTGCAGAGGGACGTAGAGAGTGTGACCAGGGCTGTCCAATCACTGCAGGAGGGACGTAGAGAGTGTGACCAGGGCTGTCCAATCACTGCAGAGGGACGTAGAGAGTGTGACCAGGGCTGTCCAATCACTGCAGGAGGGACGTAGAGAGTGTGACCAGGGCTGTCCAATCACTGCAGGAGGGACGTAGAGAGTGTGACCAGGGCTGTCCAATCACTGCAGAGGGACGTAGAGAGTGTGACCAGGGCTGTCCAATCACTGCAGAGGGACGTAGAGAGTGTGACCAGGGCTGTCCAATCACTGCAGGAGGGGAGGGAGAAGGGAGGCGGTCTCACTGCCTGTCTGTGGGAATGAGGCGTATGCTCATATGCTCTACTCATGTTCTACTGATTCATTACTGGGCCAGTCAGAACTTCTTAGTAATCAGGTGGTTTCATGCCAGTTGGGATTAGACTGAAGGAAATCAGGTGGTTTCATTCCAGTTGGGATTAGACTGAAGGAAACCAGGTGGTTTCATTCCAGTTGGGATTAGACTGAAGGAAATCAGGTGGTTTCATTTCAGTTGGGATTAGACTGAAGGGAAATCAGGTGGTTTCATTCCAGTTGGGATTAGACTGAAGGAAATCAGGTGGTTTCATTCCAGTTGGGATTAGACTGAAGGATATCATGTGGTTTCATTCCAGTTGGGATTAGACTGAAGGAAATCAGGTGGTTTCATTCCAGTTGGGATTAGACTGAAGGAAATCAGGTGGTTTCATTCCAGTTGGGATTAGACTGAAGGAAATCAGGTGGTTTCATGCCAGTTGGGATTAGACTGAAGGAAATCAGGTGGTTTCATGCCAGTTGGGATTAGACCGAAGGAAATCAGGTTGTTTCATGCCAGTTGGGATTAGACCGAAGGAAATCAGGTGGTTTCATTCCAGTTGGGATTAGACTGAAGGAAATCAGGTGGTTTCATGCCAGTTGGGATTAGACTGAAGGGAATCAGGTGGTTTCATTCCAGTTGTGATTAGACTGAAGGAAATCAGGTGGTTTCATGCCAGTTGGGATTAGACTGAAGGAAATCAGGTGGTTTCATTCCAGTTGGGATTAGACTGGAGGAAATCAGGTGGTTTCATTCCAGTTGGGATTAGACTGGAGGAAATCAGGTGGTTTCATTCCAGTTGGGATTAGACTGGAGGAAATCAGGTGGTTTCATGCCAGTTGGGATTAGACTGAAGGAAATCAGGTGGTTTCATTCCAGTTGGGATTAGACTGGAGGAAATCAGGTGGTTTCATTCCAGTTGGGATTAGACTGGAGGAAATCAGGTGGTTTCATTCCAGTTGGGATTAGACTGGAGGAAATCAGGTGGTTTCATTCCAGTTGGGATTAGACTGAAGGATATCATGTGACTGAAGGAAATCAGGTGGTTTCATTCAGTTGGGATTAGACTGAAGGAAATCAGGTGGTTTCATTCCAGTTGGGATTAGACTGGAGGAAATCAGGTGGTTTCATTCCAGTTGGGATTAGACTGAAGGATATCATGTGACTGAAGGAAATCAGGTGGTTTCATTCCAGTTGGGATTAGACTGAAGGAAATCAGGTGGTTTCATTCCAGTTGGGATTAGACTGAAGGATATCATGTGGTTTCATTCCAGTTGGGATTAGACTGAAGGAAATCAGGTGGTTTCATTCCAGTTGGGATTAGACTGAAGGAAATCATGTGGTTTCATTCCAGTTGGGATTAGACTGAAGGAAATCAGGTGGTTTCATTCCAGTTGGGAATAGACTGAAGGAAATCAGGTGGTTTCATTCCAGTTGTGATTAGACTGAAGGAAATCAGGTGGTTTCATTCCAGTTGGGATTAGACTGAAGGAAATCAGGTGGTTTCATTCCAGTTGGGATTAGACTGAAGGAAATCAGGTGGTTTCATTCCAGTTGGGATTAGACTGAAGGAAATCAGGTGGTTTCATTCCAGTTGGGAATTGACTGAAGGAAATCAGGTGGTTTCATGCCAGTTGGGATTAGACTGAAGGAAATCAGGTGGTTTCATGCCAGTTGGGATTAGACCGAAGGAAATCAGGTGGTTTCATGCCAGTTGGGATTAGACCGAAGGAAATCAGGTGGTTTCATTCCAGTTGGGATTAGACCGAAGGAAATCAGGTGGTTTCATGCCAGTTGGGATTAGACTGAAGGAAATCAGGTCGTTTCATGCCAGTTGGGATTAGACTGAAGGAAATCAGGTGGTTTCATTCCAGTTGGGATTAGACTGAAGGAAATCAGGTGGTTTCATTCCAGTTGGGATTAGACTGAAGGAAATCAGGTGGTTTCATTCCAGTTGGGAACAGACTGAAGGAAATCAGGTGGTTTCATTCCAGTTGGGAACAGACTGAAGGAAATCAGGTGGTTTCATTCCAGTTGGGATTAGACTGAAGGAAATCAGGTGGTTTCATTCCAGTTGGGATTAGACTGAAGGAAATCAGGTGGTTTCATTCCAGCTGGGATTAGACTGAAGGAAATCAGGTGGTTTCATTCCAGTTGGGATTAGACTGAAGGAAATAAGGTGGTTTCATTCCAGTTGGGATTAGACTGAAGGAAATCAGGTGGTTTCATTCCAGTTGGGATTAGATTGAAGGAAATCAGGTGGTTTCATTCCAGTTGGGATTAGACTGAAGGAAATCAGGTGGTTTCATTCCAGTTGGGATTAGACTGAAGGAAATCAGGTGGTTTCATTCCAGTTGGGATTAGATTGAAGGAAATCAGGTGGTTTCATTCCAGTTGGGATTAGACTGAAGGAAATCAGGTGGTTTCATTCCAGTTGGGATTAGACTGAAGGAAATCAGGTGGTTTCATTCCAGTTGGGATTAGACTGAAGGAAATCAGGTGGTTTCATTCCAGTTGGGATTAGACTGAAGGAAATCAGGTGGTTTCATTCCAGTTGGGATTAGACTGAAGGAAATCAGGTGGTTTCATTCCAGTTGGGTTTAGACTGAAGGAAATCAGGTGGTTTCATTCCAGTTGGGATTAGACTGAAGGAAATCAGGTGGTTTCATGCCAGTTGGGATTAGACTGAAGGAAATCAGGTGGTTTCATGCCAGTTGGGATTAGACTGAAGGAAATCAGGTGGTTTCATTCTAGTTGGGATTAGACTGAAGGAAATCAGGTGGTTTCATTCCAGTTGGGAATAGACTGAAAGAAATCAGGTGGTTTCATGCCAGTTGGGATTAGACTGAAGGAAATCAGGTGGTTTCATTCCAGTTGGGAATAGACTGAAGGAAATCAGGTGGTTTCATTCCAGTTGGGATTAGACTGAAGGATATCATGTGGTTTCATTCCAGTTGGGATTAGACTGAAGGAAATCAGGTGGTTTCATTCCAGTTGGGATTAGACTGAAGGAAATCAGGTGGTTTCATTCCAGTTGGGAATAGACTGAAAGAAATCAGGTGGTTTCATGCCAGTTGGGATTAGACTGAAGGAAATCAGGTGGTTTCATGCCAGTTGGGATTAGACCGAAGGAAATCAGGTGGTTTCATTCCAGTTGGGATTAGACTGAAGGAAATCAGGTGGTTTCATTCCAGTTGGGATTAGACTGGAGGAAATCAGGTGGTTTCATTCCAGTTGGGATTAGACTGGAGGAAATCAGGTGGTTTCATTCCAGTTTGGATTAGACTGGAGGAAATCAGGTGGTTTCATTCCAGTTGGGGATTAGACTGAAGGATATCATGTGGTTTCATTCCAGTTGGGATTAGACTGAAGGAAATCAGGTGGTTTTATTCCAGTTGGGATTAGACTGAAGGAAATCAGGTGGTTTCATTCCAGTTGGGAATAGACTGAAGGAAATCAGGTGGTTTCATTCCAGTTGGGATTAGACTGAAGGAAATCAGGTGATTTCATTCCAGTTGGGATTAGACTGAAGGAAATCAGGTGGTTTCATGCCAGTTGGGATTAGACTGAAGGAAATCAGGTGGTTTCATTCCATTTGGGATTAGACTGAAGGAAATCAGGTGGTTTCATTCCAATTGGGATTAGACTGAAGGAAATCAGGTGGTTTCATTCCAGTTGTGAATAGACTGAAGGAAATCAGGTGGTTTCATTCCAGTTGGGATTAGACTGAAGGAAATCAGGTGGTTTCATGCCAGTTGGGAATTGACTGAAGGAAATCAGGTGGTTTCATGCCAGTTGGGATTAGACTGAAGGAAATCAGGTGGTTTCATGCCAGTTGGGATTAGACCGAAGGAAATCAGGTGGTTTCCATGCCAGTTAGGATTTGACTGAAGGAAATCAGGTGGTTTCATTCCAGTTGGGATTAGACTGAAGGAAATCAGGTGGTTTCATTCCAGTTGGGATTAGACTGAAGGAAATCAGGTGGTTTCATGCCAGTTGGGATTAGACTGAAGGAAATCAGGTCGTTTCATGCCAGTTGGGATTAGACTGAAGGAAATCAGGTGGTTTCATTCCAGTTGGGATTAGACTGAAGGAAATCAGGTGGTTTCATTCCAGTTGGGATTAGACTGAAGGAAATCAGGTGGTTTCATTCCAGTTGGGAACAGACTGAAGGAAATCAGGTGGTTTCATTCCAGTTGGGAACAGACTGAAGGAAATCAGGTGGTTTCATTCCAGTTGGGATTAGACTGAAGGAAATCAGGTGGTTTCATTCCAGTTGGGATTAGACTGAAGGAAATCAGGTGGTTTCATTCCAGCTGGGATTAGACTGAAGGAAATCAGGTGGTTTCATTCCAGTTGGGATTAGACTGAAGGAAATCAGGTGGTTTCATTCCAGTTGGGATTAGACTGAAGGAAATCAGGTGGTTTCATTCCAGTTGGGATTAGACTGAAGGAAATCAGGTGGTTTCATTCCAGTTGGGATTAGACTGAAGGAAATCAGGTGGTTTCATTCCAGTTGGGATTAGACTGAAGGAAATCAGGTGGTTTCATTCCAGTTGGGATTAGACTGAAGGATATCATGTGGTTTCATTCCAGTTGGGATTAGACTGAAGGAAATCAGGTGGTTTCATTCCAGTTGGGATTAGACTGAAGGAAATCAGGTGGTTTCATTCCAGTTGGGATTAGACTGAAGGAAATCAGGTGGTTTCATTCAGTTGGGAATAGACTGAAGGAAATCAGGTGGTTTCATTCCAGTTGGGATTAGACTGAAGGAAATCAGGTGGTTTCATGCCAGTTGGGATTAGACTGAAGGAAATCAGGTGGTTTCATTCCAGTTGGGATTAGACTGAAGGAAATCAGGTGGTTTCATTCCAGTTGGGATTAGATTGAAGGAAATCAGGTGGTTTCATGCCAGTTGGGATTAGACTGAAGGAAATCAGGTGGTTTCATGCCAGTTGGGATTAGACTGAAGGAAATCAGGTGGTTTCATGCCAGTTGGGATTAGACTGAAGGAAATCAGGTGGTTTCATGCCAGTTGGGATTAGACTGAAGGAAATCAGGTGGTTTCATTCCAGTTGGGATTAGACTGAAGGAAATCAGGTGGTTTCATGCCAGTTGGGATTAGACTGAAGGAAATCAGGTCGTTTCATGCCAGTTGGGATTAGACTGAAGGAAATCAGGTGGTTTCATTCTAGTTGGGATTAGACTGAAGGAAATCAGGTGGTTTCATTCCAGTTGGGAATAGACTGAAGGAAATCAGGTGGTTTCATTCCAGTTGGGATTAGACTGAAGGAAATCAGGTGGTTTCATTTCAGTTGGGATTAGACTGAAGGAAATCAGGTGGTTTCATTCCAGTTGGGAATAGACTGAAGGAAATCAGGTGGTTTCATTCCAGCTGGGATTAGACTGAAGGATATCAGGTGGTTTCATTCCAGTTGGGATTAGACTGAAGGAAATCAGGTGGTTTCATTCCAGTTGGGAATAGACTGAAGGAAATCAGGTGGTTTCATGCCAGTTGGGATTAGACTGAAGGAAATCAGGTGGTTTCATGCCAGTTGGGATTAGACCGAAGGAAATCAGGTGGTTTCATGCCAGTTGGGATTAGACCGAAGGAAATCAGTTGGTTTCATTCCAGTTGGGATTAGACCGAAGGAAATCAGGTGGTTTCATGCCAGTTGGGATTAGACTGAAGGAAATCAGGTCGTTTCATGCCAGTTGGGATTAGACTGAAGGAAATCAGGTGGTTTCATTCCAGTTGGGATTAGACTGAAGGAAATCAGGTGGTTTCATGCCAGTTGGGATTAGACTGAAGGAAATCAGGTGGTTTCATTCCAGTTGTGATTAGACTGAAGGAAATCAGGTTGTTTCATGCCAGTTGGGATTAGACTGAAGGAAATCAGGTGGTTTCATTCCAGTTGGGATTAGACTGGAGGAAATCAGGTGGTTTCATTCCAGTTGGGATTAGACTGGAGGAAATCAGGTGGTTTCATTCCAGTTGGGATTGGACTGGAGGAAATCAGGTGGTTTCATTCCAGTTGGGATTAGACTGAAGGATATCATGTGGTTTCATTCAGTTGGGACTAGACTGAAGGAAATCAGGTGGTTTCATTCCAGTTGGGATTAGACTGAAGGAAATCAGGTGGTTTCATTCCAGTTGGGATTAGACTGAAGGAAATCAGGTGGTTTCATTCCAGTTGGGAATAGACTGAAGGAAATCAGGTGGTTTCATTCCAGTTGTGATTAGACTGAAGAAATCAGGTGGTTTCATTCCAGTTGGGATTAGACTGAAGGAAATCAGGTGGTTTCATTCCAGTTGGGATTAGACTGAAGGAAATCAGGTGGTTTCATTCCAGTTGGGATTAGACTGAAGGAAATCAGGTGGTTTCATGCCAGTTGGGATTAGACTGAAGGAAATCAGGTGGTTTCATGCCAGTTGGGATTAGACCGAAGGAAATCAGGTGGTTTCATGCCAGTTGGGATTTGACTGAAGGAAATCAGGTGGTTTCATTCCAGTTGGGATTAGACTGAAGGAAATCAGGTGGTTTCATGCCAGTTGGGATTAGACTGAAGGAAATCAGGTCGTTTCATGCCAGTTGGGATTAGACTGAAGGAAATCAGGTGGTTTCATTCTAGTTGGGATTAGACTGGAGGAAATCAGGTGGTTTCATTCCAGTTGGGATTAGACTGGAGGAAATCAGGTGGTTTCATTCCAGTTGGGATTAGACTGGAGGAAATCAGGTGGTTTCATTCCAGTTGGGATTAGACTGGAGGAAATCAGGTGGTTTCATGCCAGTTGGGATTGGACTGAAGGAAATCAGATGGTTTCATTCCAGTTGCGATTAGACTGGAGGAAATCAGGTGGTTTCATTTCAGTTGGGATTAGACTGGAGGAAATCAGGTGGTTTCATTCCAGTTGGGATTAGACTGGGGAAATCAGGTGGTTTCATTCCAGTTGGGATTAGACTGAAGGATATCATGTGGTTTCATTCCAGTTGGGATTAGACTGAAGGGAAATCAGGTGGTTTTATTCCAGTTGGGATTAGACTGAAGGAAATCAGGTGGTTTCATTCCAGTTGGGAATAGACTGAAGGTAATCAGGTGGTTTCATTCCAGTTGGGATTAGACTGAAGGAAATCAGGTGGTTTCATTCCAGTTGGGATTAGACTGAAGGAAATCAGGTGGTTTCATGCCAGTTGGGATTAGACTGAAGGAAATCAGGTGGTTTCATTCCATTTGGGATTAGACTGAAGGAAATCAGGTGGTTTCATTCCAATTGGGATTAGACTGAAGGAAATCAGGTGGTTTCATTCCAGTTGGGAATAGACTGAAGGAAATCAGGTGGTTTCATTCCAGTTGGGATTAGACTGAAGGAAATCAGGTGGTTTCATTCCAGTTGGGAATTGACTGAAGGAAATCAGGTGGTTTCATGCCAGTTGGGATTAGACTGAAGGAAATCAGGTGGTTTCATGCCAGTTGGGATTAGACCTAAGGAAATCAGGTGGTTTCATGCCAGTTGGGATTAGACCGAAGGAAATCAGGTGGTTTCATTCCAGTTGGGATTAGACCGAAGAAAATCAGGTGGTTTCATGCCAGTTGGGATTAGACTGAAGGAAATCAGGTCGTTTCATGCCAGTTGGGATTAGACTGAAGGAAATCAGGTGGTTTCATTCCAGTTGGGATTAGACTGAAGGAAATCAGGTGGTTTCATTCCAGTTGGGATTAGACTGAAGGAAATCAGGTGGTTTCATGCCAGTTGGGAACAGACTGAAGGAAATCAGGTGGTTTCATTCCAGTTGGGAACAGACTGAAGGAAATCAGGTGGTTTCATTCCAGTTGGGATTAGACTGAAGGAAATCAGGTGGTTTCATTCCAGTTGGGATTAGACTGAAGGAAATCAGGTGGTTTCATTCCAGCTGGGATTAGACTGAAGGAAATCAGGTGGTTTCATTCCAGTTGGGATTAGACTGAAGGAAATCAGGTGGTTTCATTCCAGTTGGGATTAGACTGAAGGAAATCAGGTGGTTTCATTCCAGTTGGGATTAGACTGAAGGAAATCAGGTGGTTTCATTCCAGTTGGGATTAGACTGAAGGAAATCAGGTGGTTTCATTCCAGTTGGGATTAGACTGAAGGAAATCAGGTGGTTTCATTCCAGTTGGGATTAGATTGAAGGAAATCAGGTGGTTTCATTCCAGTTGGGATTAGACTGAAGGAAATCAGGTGGTTTCATTCCAGTTGGGATTAGACTGAAGGAAATCAGGTGGTTTCATTCCAGTTGGGATTAGATTGAAGGAAATCAGGTGGTTTCATTCCAGTTGGGATTAGACTGAAGGAAATCAGGTGGTTTCATTCCAGTTGGGATTAGACTGAAGGAAATCAGGTGGTTTCATTCCAGTTGGGATTAGACTGAAGGAAATCAGGTGGTTTCATTCCAGTTGGGATTAGACTGAAGGAAATCAGGTGGTTTCATTCCAGTTGGGATTAGACTGAAGGAAATCAGGTGGTTTCATTCCAGTTGGGATTAGACTGAAGGATATCATGTGGTTTCATTCCAGTTGGGATTAGACTGAAGGAAATCAGGTGGTTTCATTCCAGTTGGGATTAGACTGAAGGAAATCAGGTGGTTTCATTCCAGTTGGGAATAGACTGGAGGAAATCAGGTGGGTTCATGCCAGTTGGGATTAGACTGAAGGAAATCAGGTGGTTTCATTCCAGTTGGGAATAGACTGGAGGAAATCAGGTGGGTTCATGCCAGTTGGGATTAGACTGAAGGAAATCAGGTGGTTTCATGCCAGTTGGGATTAGACTGGAGGAAATCAGGTGGTTTCATTCCAGTTGGGATTAGACTGAAGGAAATCAGGTGGTTTCATTCCAGTTGGGATTAGACTGAAGGAAATCAGGTGGTTTCATGCCAGTTGGGATTAGACTGAAGGAAATCAGGTGGTTTCATTCCAGTTGGGAATAGACTGGAGGAAATCAGGTGGTTTCATGCCAGTTGGGATTAGACTGAAGGAAATCAGGTGGTTTCATGCCAGTTGGGATTAGACTGGAGGAAATCAGGTGGGTTCATTCCAGTTGGGATTAGACTGAAGGAAATCAGGTGGTTTCATTCCAGTTGGGATTAGACTGAAGGAAATCAGGTGGTTTCATTCCAGTTGGGATTAGACTGAAGGAAATCAGGTGGTTTCATTCCAGTTGGGAATAGACTGATGGAAATCAGGTGGTTTCATGCCAGTTGGGATTAGACTGAAGGAAATCAGGTGGTTTCATGCCAGTTGGGATTAGACTGGAGGAAATCAGGTGGTTTCATTCCAGTTGGGATTAGACTGAAGGAAATCAGGTGGTTTCATTCCAGTTGGGATTAGACTGAAGGAAATCAGGTGGTTTCATTCCAGTTGGGATTAGACTGAAGGAAATCAGGTGGTTTCATTCCAGTTGGGAATAGACTGGAGGAAATCAGGTGGTTTCATTCCAGTTGGGATTAGACTGAAGGAAATCAGGTGGTTTCATTCCAGTTGGGATTAGACTGAAGGAAATCAGGTGGTTTCATTCCAGTTGGGAATAGACTGGAGGAAATCAGGTGGTTTCATGCCAGTTGGGATTAGATTGAAGGGAAATCAGGTGGTTTCATGCCAGTTGGGATTAGACTGGAGGAAATCATGTGGTTTCATTCCAGTTGGGATTAGACTGAAGGAAATCAGGTGGTTTCATTCCAGTTGGGATTAGACTGAAGGAAATCAGGTGGTTTCATTCCAGTTGGGTTTAGACTGAAGGAAATCAGGTGGTTTCATTCCAGTTGGGGAATTGACTGGAGGAAATCAGGTGGTTTCCATGCCAGTTGGGAATAGACTGAAGGAAATCAGGTGGTTTCATTCCAGTTGGGATTAGACTGGAGGAAATCAGGTGGTTTCATTCCAGTTGGGATTAGACTGAAGGAAATCAGGTGGTTTCATTCCAGTTGGGAATAGACTGGAGGAAATCAGGTGGTTTCATGCCAGTTGGGATTAGACTGAAGGAAATCAGGTGGTTTCATGCCAGTTGGGATTAGACTGGAGGAAATCAGGTGGTTTCATTCCAGTTGGGATTAGACTGAAGGAAATCAGGTGGTTTCATTCCAGTTGGGATTAGACTGAAGGAAATCAGGTGGTTTCATTCCAGTTGGGATTAGACTGAAGGAAATCAGGTGGTTTCATTCCAGTTGGGATTAGACTGAAGGAAATCAGGTGGTTTCATTCCAGTTGGGATTAGACTGAAGGAAATCAGGTGGTTTCATTCCAGTTGGGATTAGACTGGAGGAAATCAGGTGGTTTCATTCCAGTTGGGATTAGACTGAAGGAAATCAGGTGGTTTCATTCCAGTTGGGATTAGACTGAAGGAAATCAGGTGGTTTCATTCCAGTTGGGATTAGACTGAAGGAAATCAGGTGGTTTCATTCCAGTTGGGATTAGACTGGAGGAAATCAGGTGGTTTCATTCCAGTTGGGATTAGACTGGAGGAAATCAGGTGGTTTCATTCCAGTTGGGAATAGACTGGAGGAAATCAGGTGGTTTCATTCCAGTTGGGATTAGACTGAAGGAAATCAGGTGGTTTCATTCCAGTTGGGATTAGACTGGAGGAAATCAGGTGTACATATTATTCTGTGTTTCCATTGTTCGCTCAATATAGACATTGGCTGTTGGTTACTGGGCTCATATAGTTAATCTAGCCAGATGGTTTATCAGGTAAAACAATGGTTGGTCCACACTGAGGGAATGGCCAACCATTGACTTGTCCAGGATAGATTGTTGGACACATGCCCATGGGTTAGAGAGGATTGTTTTCTCTATACACCTGTTCTGACTCCTGCAGCCTTAAGCCTGCCTCGGGGCATAGTGGATATCTTGTGTTGTCTCATATCTCTTATGTGTCAAAGATCACTGCACCTGTACACAGCCATTCTGAAATTAGCCCTCCCAACTACCTCATCCCTATATTGTTATTTATTTTGCTAATTTGTACCCCAGTATCTCTATTTGCACATCATCTCTTGCACATCTAGCATTCCAGTGTTAATACGAAATTGTAATTATTTTGCACTATGGCCTATTTATTGCCTTACCTCCATAATTTACTACATTATACACACTGTATATATATTTTCTGTTGTATTTTTGACTTTATGTTTTGTTTACCCCATATGTAACTCTGTGTTGTTGTTTTTATCGCACTGCTTTGCTTTATCTTAGCCAGGTCGCAGTTGTAAATGAGAACTTGTTCTCAACTGGCTTACCTGGTTAAATAAAGGTGAAAAAAAAATAAAAAATAAAAAGAGATGAAGTCATATCTCCCTGGAATTCAGTGATATTTTGTTATAGACCAAAAAATGACCAACATGGTAAATGTTTTTGGAAGATCTAAAACCAAGCTTTTCAGAGGTCCAAGCTGTAGACGGTTTGCTTTGAGGCAGTTTGATCGGCATCGTACAACGATTACCAAGACAACAGTGACTGTGGCATGATGTCACAAGGACCCTGTCCTGTGGTTACTGGGCTGTGAGGGTGAGATATGTGTTAGGAATCAACCTGTATTCCTGAGGCAGCCATCTTTAGCTGTGGTCCCTAAATGACTGTGATCATAACTGGGGCCAGACCTGTATTCCTGAGGCAGCCATCTTTAGCTGTGGTCCCTAAATGACTGTGATCATAACTGGGGCCAGACCTGTATTCCTGAGGCAGCCATCTTTAGCTGTGGTCCCTAAATGACTGTGATCATAACTGGGGCCAGACCTGTATTCCTGATGCAGCCATCTTTAGCTGTGGTCCCTAAATGACTGTGATCATAACTGGGGCCAGACCTGTATTCCTGAGGCAGCCATCTTTAGCTGTGGTCCCTAAATGACTGTGATCATAACTGGGGCCAGACCTGTATTCCTGAGGCAGCCATCTTTAGCTGTGGTCCCTAAATGACTGTGATCATAACTGGGGCCAGACCTGTATTCCTGAGGCAGCCATCTTTAGCTGTGGTCCCTAAATGACTGTGATCATAACTGGAGCCAGACCTGTATTCCTGATGCAGCCATCTTTAGCTGTGGTCCCTAAATGACTGTGATCATAACTAGGGCCAGACCTGTATTCCTGAGGCAGCCATCTTTAGCTGTGGTCCCTAAATGACTGTGATCATAACTAGGTTCAGACCTGTATTCCTGAGGCAGCCATCTTTAGCTGTGGTCCCTAAATGACTGTGATCATAACTGGGGCCAGACCTGTATTCCTGATGCAGCCATCTTTAGCTGTGGTCCCTAAATGACTGTGATCATAACTAGGGCCAGTTGTTGTTGTTGTTGTTTTTGGTTGGGTTTTCTTTGACCTGTATTTCCAGCATTATCCACTAGGTTTGCTGCAGGTAGAACATCCTAGGAAATGTTCTTTAATTGACACAAGCTGTCTCCAATCAATCAGTCAAGGTGTGGTTGGGCGTGAGTGTTTGGCTGTCTCCAATCAATCAGTCAAGGTGTGGTTGGGCGTGAGTGTTTGGCTGTCTCCAATCAATCAGTCAAGGTGTGGTTGGGCGTGAGTGTTTGGCTGTCTCCAATCAATCAGTCAAGGTGTGGTTGGGCGTGAGTGTTTGGCTGTCTCCAATCAATCAGTCAAGGTGTGGTTGGGCGTGAGTGTTTGGCTGTCTCAATCAATCAGTCAAGGTGTGGTTGGCCGTGAGTGTTTGGCTGTCTCCAATCAATCAGTCAAGGTGTGGTTGGGCGTGAGTGTTTGGCTGTCTCCAATCAATCAGTCAAGGTGTGGTTGGGCGTGAGTGTTTGGCTGTCTCCAATCAATCAGTCAAGGTGTGGTTGGGCGTGAGTGTTTGGCTGTCTCCAACCAATCAGTCAAGGTGTGGTTGGGCGTGAGTGTTTGGCTGTCTCCAATCAATCAGTCAAGGTGTGGTTGGGCGTGAGTGTTTGGTGGGGGGGTGGCCTAAGCCAGGAGAGGTGTTGCTCTATCAATCTTTAATCACACTAAGCCTGTTATTAGGCAGGAAATACTATTTGTAGATCAGTGATTCTACACCTCACTTTTCTCAAGCTGATCCTCTCCAACGGACTTGGAAGTTGTAGCAAAAAATCTGTCAATTAGGGGAATTTTATGTAGCGACGCATTTTTAGTTGATCATGTTGTGATGTGGAAGTATTTTTCTGTTGGTGGTGAGCAAACTTGTTCAACGGAAATATGGAATATATTTGTTGTCTTAAGGGGGAAGGTGTTACAGGCTTTGGTTTTTCCATGTATGTTTTGAGGTTGGACGTTAGCACGTTGGGCGCATCGATTGGTGTCACCTCGTTAGTCAGTATATATTACACCTGCGCTGGTTTGTCATCTCGTTAGTGGGAAGGTGTTTCACCTGTCCTGGCCCAGGTGCTATTTAAGAGTGGCTGGCCCAGTGCTCCAGTTGTCTTCATAGATGTGGAGGTTTAACACCTTTAGTTGTCTTGATAGATGTGGAGGGTTAACACCTTTAGTTGTCTTGATAGATGTGGAGGGTTAACGCCTTTAGTTGTCTTGAGAGATGTGGAGGGTTAACACCTTTAGTTGTCTTGAGAGATGTGGAGGGTTAACGCCTTTAGTTGTCTTGAGAGATGTGGAGGGTTAACACCTTTAGTTGTCTTGAGAGATGTGGAGGGTTAACACCTTTAGTTGTCTTGAGAGATGTGGAGGGTTAACGCCTTTAGTTGTCTTGAGAGATGTGGAGGGTTAACGCCTTTAGTTGTCTTGATAGATGTGGAGGGTTAACGCCTTTAGTTGTCTTGATAGATGTGGAGGGTTAACGCCTTTAGCTGTCTTGATAGATGTGGAGGGTTAACACCTTTAGTTGGCTCTCCCTGTTTGACAGGTGGCGACAGGTAGTTTAGTGGTTATGAGCATTGGGCCAGTAATCGAAAGGTCTCTGGTTCGAATTCCCGAGCAGACTAGGTGAAACGTCTGTTGATGTGCCCTTGAGCAAGGCACCTAACCCTAATTGCTCCTGTAAGTCGCTCTGGATAAGAGTGTCTGCTAAATGACTTTAAAAATAAAAATGGAGTTCTAGACAAACATTCCTTTAACTGATCTTTTGGATTCTGTTGGTGTTTCATGCATACTGTAGCAATGTGTTAAAAGCACAGTGGTGATAGATTCCCTCAGATGTTCCCAGGTACTCATCCTAGCCTGCTCCTACTCTTGGAAGCAGCAACACACATCTCTGAATAATGCACTGTCAGTCTATCTATCTCTTGTCCTGTCTGTCGCTAGGGGTTACTGAGGGCCACCCAGTGTGCCCCCACCCACTCACCTCGTGCATTTGGTGACATGGACCCAGCGGGTCTCACGTTGAGCCTGTGTGACATTCCCTGAATGGAACTTGTGGCGATGACGGTTGGATGACGACAGTGATTTATCTCCCCCTGGATGTGTTTCATTAATCCCCTCGCTAGTCGCCAGGAGCCACAGGAGTGAGCTCTGAGACCCTGTGGAAGGACTGAGGCCCACTGGACCCCAACTCATCACCCCAATACATTTTTCATACTACACTTTGGCTGTTGGTACGTTTGAGTACAATCTTTTTTTTTCTAGGGACAGTCCTGCCAAAAGCTAGCAGGTAGGAGCTTCTCTGCTGTCGAGCAGGCATCTGGACCTCCAGACCACGGTGTGTAGTGCCAAACCTTTAGCATGGATCTGCTCTGAAAAGAACCCAAACAATCAAATTACTGTACATCTGCTGTGATGAACAAAGATCAATGAAAGATCCGCTGTTGTGTCAACATGCAACGAGAAGTCGCCGGTTAAATGGTTGGACTCTGTAGATGTATGAGAGAGAGAGAGAGACACATACAGTATCTGAGTGTCAGAGGAAAGTAACAGATGGTGTGTCGTTACAGGAGAACAGGATGTGCTCAGGTTAATGGGTCCCCAGGAGGGCTTTCCAGCAGAGGAGAAAGGCCAGCTGTACTCAATGTCCATGTCAAGCTAATTAAAGACTAGTCCCTGCTCTTCCCTCTATGGTTCCTATGGCTGTTAGACTCCACCCCCTGCTGCTGTATGGTTCCTATGGCTGTTAGACTCACCCCCTGCTGCTGTATGGTTCCTATGGCTGTTGAGACTCCACCCCCTGCTGCTGTATGGTTCCTATGGCTGTTAGACTCCACCCCCTGCTGCTGTATGGTTCCTATGGCTGTTAGACTCCACCCCCTGCTGCTGTATGGTTCCTATGGCTGTTAGACTCCACCTCCCATACAGGCTAGAGTACTGCCCCACAAGAGGAAACGGGGAACCACAGTTACAATTTGTTGCAAGTAGAAGGTGGATTTACTTTAGAATAAGCTAGAGGAGCTTCTTGATCAGACGGTTTGTTCTGTCAGAACTGGTTGAAATACAGGAGCACTATGAACCATCGAGGCTTGTCTTTCTGTATTCTGACAAATCAGGTTGGAAGGTTTTAACCTCCAGCATCTGAGGAAGGCCTTCACCTGCTGACAGTGGTTATTTTCTCTCTCCTCATCTGAAGCAGGAGTTCTCTCCTCTCCTCTGAAGCAGGAGTTCTCTCCTCTCCTCTGAAGCAGGAGTTCTCTCCTCTCCTCTGTAGCAGGAGTTCTCTTCTCTCCTCTGAAGCAGGAGTTCTCTTCTCTCCTCTGAAGCAGGAGTTCTCTCCTCTCCTCTGAAGCAGGAGTTCTCTCCTCTCCTCTGAAGCAGGAGTTCTCTCCTCTCCTCTGAAGCAGGAGTTCTCTCCTCTCCTCTGAAGCAGGAGTTCTCTCCTCTCCTCTGTAGCAGGAGTTCTCTTCTCTCCTCTGTAGCAGGAGTTCTCTCCTCTCCTCTGTAGCAGGAGTTCTCTCCTCTCCTCTGTAGCAGGAGTTGTCTCCTCTCCTCTGAAGCAGGAGTTCTCTCCTCTCCTCTGAAGCAGGAGTTCTCTCCTCTCCTCTGAAGCAGGAGTTCTCTCCTCTCCTCTGAAGCAGGAGTTCTCTCCTCTCCTCTGAAGCAGGAGTTCTCTCCTCTCCTCTGTAGCAGGAGTTCTCTTCTCTCCTCTGAAGCAGGAGTTCTCTTCTCTCCTCTGAAGCAGGAGTTCTCTCCTCTCCTCTGAAGCAGGAGTTCTCTCCTCTCCTCTGAAGCAGGAGTTCTCTCCTCTCCTCTGAAGCAGGAGTTCTCTCCTCTCCTCTGTAGCAGGAGTTCTCTTCTCTCCTCTGAAGCAGGAGTTCTCTTCTCTCCTCTGAAGCAGGAGTTCTCTCCTCTCCTCTGAAGCAGGAGTTCTCTCCTCTGAAGCAGGAGTTCTCTTCTCTCCTCTGTAGCAGGAGTTCTCTTCTCTCCTCTGTAGCAGGAGTTCTCTTCTCTCCTCTGTAGCAGGAGTTCTCTCCTCTCCTCTGTAGCAGGAGTTGTCTCCTCTCCTCTGAAGCAGGAGTTCTCTCCTCTCCTCTGAAGCAGGAGTTCTCTCCTCTCCTCTGAAGCAGGAGTTCTCTCCTCTCCTCTGAAGCAGGAGTTCTCTCCTCTCCTCTGAAGCAGGAGTTCTCTCCTCTCCTCTGTAGCAGGAGTTCTCTTCTCTCCTCTGAAGCAGGAGTTCTCTTCTCTCCTCTGAAGCAGGAGTTCTCTCCTCTCCTCTGAAGCAGGAGTTCTCTCCTCTCCTCTGAAGCAGGAGTTCTCTCCTCTCCTCTGAAGCAGGAGTTCTCTCCTCTCCTCTGAAGCAGGAGTTCTCTCCTCTCCTCTGAAGCAGGAGTTCTCTCCTCTCCTCTGTAGCAGGAGTTCTCTTCTCTCCTCTGTAGCAGGAGTTCTCTCCTCTCCTCTGTAGCAGGAGTTCTCTCCTCTCCTCTGTAGCAGGAGTTCTCTCCTCTCCTCTCCTCTGAAGCAGGAGTTCTCTCCTCTCCTCTGAAGCAGGAGTTCTCTCCTCTCCTCTGAAGCAGGAGTTCTCTCCTCTCCTCTGAAGCAGGAGTTCTCTCCTCTCCTCTGAAGCAGGAGTTCTCTCCTCTCCTCTGAAGCAGGAGTTCTCTCCTCTCCTCTGAAGCAGGAGTTCTCTCCTCTCCTCTGAAGCAGGAGTTCTCTCCTCTCCTCTGAAGCAGGAGTTCTCTTCTCTCCACTGAAGCAGGAGTTCTCTCCTCTCATCTGAAGCAGGAGTTCTCTTCTCTGAAGCAGGAGTTCTCTCCTCTCCTCTGAAGCAGGAGTTCTCTCCTCTCCTCTGAAGCAGGAGTTCTCTTCTCTGAAGCAGGAGTTCTCTTCTCTGAAGCAGGAGTTCTCTCCTCTCCTCTGAAGCAGGAGTTCTCTCCTCTCCTCTGAAGCAGGAGTTCCCTCCTCTCCTCTGAAGCAGGAGTTCTCTCCTCTTCTCTCCTCTGAAGCAGGAGTTCTCTCCTCTTCTCTCCTCTGAAGCAGGAGTTCTCTCCTCTTCTCTCCTCTGAAGCAGGAGTTCTCTCCTCTTCTCTCCTCTGAAGCAGGAGTTCTCTCCTCTGAAGCAGGAGTTCTCTCCTCTGAAGCAGGAGTTCTCTCCTCTGAAGCAGGAGTTCTCTCCTCTTCTCTCCTCTGAAGCAGGAGTTCTCTCCTCTGAAGCAGGAGTTCTCTCCTCTGAAGCAGGAGTTCTCTCCTCTCCTCTGAAGCAGGAGTTCTCTCCTCTCCTCTGAAGCAGGAGTTCTCTCCTCTGAAGCAGGAGTTCTCTCCTCTCCTCTGAAGCAGGAGTTCTCTCCTCTCCTCTGAAGCAGGAGTTCTCTCCTCTCCTCTGAAGCAGGAGTTCTCTCCTCTCCTCTGAAGCAGGAGTTCTCTCCTCTCCTCTGAAGCAGGAGTTCTCTCCTCTCCTCTGAAGCAGGAGTTCTCTCCTCTCCTCTGAAGCAGGAGTTCTCTCCTCTCCTCTGAAGCAGGAGTTCTCTCCTCTCCTCTGAAGCAGGAGTTCTCTCCTCTCCTCTGAAGCAGGAGTTCTCTCCTCTCCTCTGTAGCAGGAGTTCTCTCCTCTCCTCTGAAGCAGGAGTTCTCTCCTCTGAAGCAGGAGTTCTCTCCTCTGAAGCAGGAGTTCTCTCCTCTGAAGCAGGAGTTCTCTCCTCTGAAGCAGGAGTTCTCTCCTCTGAAGCAGGAGTTCTCTCCTCTGAAGCAGGAGTTCTCTCCTCTCCTCTGAAGCAGGAGTTCTCTCCTCTCCTCTGAAGCAGGAGTTCTCTCCTCTCCTCTGTAGCAGGAGTTCTCTCCTCTCCTCTGTAGCAGGAGTTCTCTCCTCTCCTCTGAAGCAGGAGTTCTCTCCTCTCCTCTGAAGCAGGAGTTCTCTCCTCTCCTCTGAAGCAGGAGTTCTCTCCTCTCCTCTGAAGCAGGAGTTCTCTCCTCTCCTCTGAAGCAGGAGTTCTCTCCTCTGAAGCAGGAGTCCTCTTCTCTCCTTCTTTCCTCTCTTCTCTCTTCTCCCCTGGCCCATGCAGCTCTGCTTGCTTAATCCCCAGTGGCTCCTGAGTGGGGGAATATCATGGTCAGGCCGAGGTTCTCATCGAAATCTCACGGTCAGGTGCCCACCTGTGACTAATATTTAAGTGAATCAAATGTGAAGTACTTTTGAAGCTTTCTGAAAAAAGAGTGGTGCTGGAGCAAAGAGATGTGGAGGTATGGACGGCAACAGTCCTCTCATCCCTCTCTCTCTTCTCCTCCGTCAAGCCTGTTTATCAATCATTCATTCCAGAGTTTCTCATCTCTCTCTGGTTCTCCCAGACTTAAAGTCTTTAATTGCATCCAGAAGTTCCTCCTCTTTAATTTCACCTTCACATCCGCCGTGTCTTTGTGAGACGCAGAGTAGGTGAACAGATGATCTCCGCATGTGTGGTTCCCACATCTCTCTCTCTCTCTCTCTCCCCTAATCTTCTCTTTGATGTCTAATTGAGGCCATGATACTGACTCCAACCAGTCTTTTGTGGGGGAAACAGAATTAGATGTCTTCTGCAGCAGAAAGGGACCATCGTAATGGATTTATGTAAACCTCTAATTCCTCTGTGAGAATGTGTTTGCTGTCGAATGAACGACATTCAGTAGAAATAGAAAATCTGTAGAAACACTGCCCTGATTCTCCCAACATCCCACTTGACCCTGATCTTTATAAGCATGCTGTTTCTATTTCGATGGGACCATATTTGTTTGCTAAATGCTTCCCGCCTGCAGGTGCTCTTATGCTTTCAGTAGTCGTTAGAAAAGACTGACTCATTCTTCTCTCATTGACTCTGGGTTTGTGTGAAGCTAAAAGGAGGAGGATGGAGGTGGATGGAGGGGTTGTCCAGGGGTTTTTCTGCCGTTGTAATCCTTGGGTGGGCCGCTGAAGCGGTGTTATTCAGGTCGCCTAAACCCCCCCCAAAATGTTTTACATACATTTTTGTGATGGCAGAACACATTCAGTGTTAACTTAAATGACTAAAAGCCGATATAAAGTATATAGAAAAGATAATGGACCTAATATATCTTTTGAGAATCACCTAAATAAAAGCTAGACAGTCAGGGAGAATAGAACATTCCCAAAACAATGAATTTATCAGTATTGATGTTGTTATTAAATTTGATCAAAATAACACTGCATTAGCTTCATGGAGAAATGGGTCGAATTGTAGGAAATTGGCTTAAAAATGCAGAACTCTACAGGTCTCTACACCACCAAGATGGGGGGGGGGTCGTCTGTCTGTCTGTCTGTACACATCTATAGTAACGAGTGTTCCAGGTTGGTCTGTCTGTCTGTCTGTACACATCTATAGTAATGAGTGTTCCAGGGTCGTCTGTCTGTCTGTACACATCTATAGTAATGAGTGTTCCAGGGTCGTCTGTCTGTCTGTACACATCTATAGTAATGAGTGTTCCAGGGTCGTCTGTCTGTCTGTACACATCTATAGTAATGAGTGTTCCAGGGTCGTCTGTCTGTCTGTCTGTCTGTACACATCTATAGTAATGAGTGTTCCAGGGTCGTCTGTCTGTCTGTGCACATCTATAGTAATGAGTGTTCCAGGTTCGTCTGTCTGTCTGTCTGTCTGTACACATCTATAGTAATGAGTGTTCCAGGGTCGTCTGTCTGTCTGTACACATCTATAGTAATGAGTGTTCCAGGGTCGTCTGTCTGTCTGTCTGTCTGTCTGTACACATCTATAGTAATGAGTGTTCCAGGGTCGTCTGTCTGTCTGTCTGTCTGTACACATCTATAGTAATGAGTGTTCCAGGGTCGTCTGTCTGTCTGTGCACATCTATAGTAATGAGTGTTCCAGGGTCGTCTGTCTGTCTGTGCACATCTATAGTAATGAGTGTTCCAGGTTCGTCTGTCTGTCTGTCTGTACACATCTATAGTAATGAGTGTTCCAGGGTCGTCTGTCTGTCTGTACACATCTATAGTAATGAGTGTTCCAGGGTCGTCTGTCTGTCTGTCTGTACACATCTATAGTAATGAGTGTTCCAGGGTCGTCTGTCTGTCTGTGCACATCTATAGTAATGAGTGTTCCAGGTTCGTCTGTCTGTCTGTCTGTCTGTACACATCTATAGTAATGAGTGTTCCAGGGTCGTCTGTCTGTCTGTACACATCTATAGTAATGAGTGTTCCAGGGTCGTCTGTCTGTCTGTGCACATCTATAGTAATGAGTGTTCCAGGGTCGTCTGTCTGTCTGTCTGTCTGTACACATCTATAGTAATGAGTGTTCCAGGGTCGTCTGTCTGTCTGTCTGTGCACATCTATAGTAATTAGGTTGGCTGGCGGAGAGACTGCGCATCTGCATTTTCACCAGACCTCCCATCTAGCACCATCAACCCTCTCCTGTGTCCTCCCCACCCCTCCCATCTAGCGTCTGATAAATGGAAGTCTGATAAATGAAAAGCTGATTTTTGCTGGGGTCTCACGACTAATAGGGTTAAACAAAGAAAAATCCTATTTGATGCAATTGTTGATACAACTACTTCAAATCATTTGAATTACAACAAACATGCACATTTGTTACTGAGGTTGCAAGAATATCCTCCCATTATGAAGTGTGGCTGAAATGTATTTCAGATATTATCCTGTTATGAAGTGTGGCTGAAATGTATCTCAGATAGCATCCTGTTATGAAGTGTGGCTGAAATGTATTTCAGATATCATCCTGTTATGAAGTGTGGCTGAAATGTATTTCAGATAGCATCCTGTTATGAAGTGTGGCTGAAATGTATTTCAGATATCATCCTGTTATGAAGTGTGGCTGAAATATATTTCAGATAGCATCCTGTTATGAAGTGTGGCTGAAATGTATTTCAGATAGCATTCTGTTATGAAGTGTGGCTGAAATGTATTTCAGATATTATCCTGTTATGAAGTGTGGCTGAAATGTATCTCAGATAGCATCCTGTTATGAAGGGTGGCTGAAATGTATTTCAGATAGCATCCTGTTATGAAATAAAGGCCATTTTTCCAGCTAGGGTATGGATCTCATCACGCTCCCAGTGGAGCACCCAGAAAACCAGCTGGACGGAGGGGTGATGGGATGCTCTTGGCACGGTGTCAGTTTGGCTGTAGAGGAGGTCTATGGGAGGTCTATAGTATGAGGTCTATGGGAGGTCTATAGTATATGAGGTCTATGGGAGGTCTATAGTATGAGGTCTATGGGAGGTCTATAGTATATGAGGTCTATGGGAGGTCTATAGTATATGAGGTCTATGGGAGGTCTATAGTATATGAGGTCTATGGGAGGTCTATGGGAGGTCTATAGTATATGAGGTCTATGCGAGGTCTATAGTATATGAGGTCTATGGGAGGTCTATAGTATATGAGGTCTATGGGAGGTCTATAGTATATGAGGTCTATGGGAGGTCTATGGGAGGTCTATAGTATATGAGGTCTATGGGAGGTCTATAGTATATGAGGTCTATGGGAGGTCTACAGTATATGAGTTATATGGGAGGTCTATGGGAGGTCTACAGTATATGAGTTATATGGGAGGTCTACAGTATATGAGTTATATGGGAGGTCTACAGTATATGAATTATATGGGAGGTCTATGGGAGGTCTACAGTATATGAGTTATATGGGAGGTCTATGGGAGGTCTATGGGAGGTCAATAGGTTGTTCAGTTTGTGTAATTCTTTAGTTTTTATCTTCTGTTTGTTGTGTAGTAAATATTTAGGCTTTTATTTCCATAGTTTTTCCCTCCAAATTCTTTCTGTGAAGCACATTGCGTTGCATTCCGGGTCTGAAATGTGCTGTATAAATAAAGCTTGATTTGATTTAGGTCTATGGGAGGTCTATGGGAGGTCTACAGTATATGTGGTCTATGGCAGGTCTACAGCCCATTCTGGTGGGAAGCTGCTATAGACCACCAAGTGCTAACAGTCAGTATCTGGATAACATGTGTGAAATGCTTGATAATGTCTGTGATCTCAACAGAGAGGTATATTTTCTGGGTGATTTAAATATTGACTGGCTTTCATCAGGCTGCCCACTCAAGAAAAAGCTTCAAACTGTAACCAGTGCCTGCAACCTGGTTCAGGTTATCAGTCAACCTACCAGGGTAGTTACAAACAGCACAGGAATGAAATCAACAACATGTATTGATCACATCTTTACTAATGCTGCAGAAATTTGCTGTAAAGTAGTATCCAGATCCATCGGATGTAGTGATCACAATATAGTAGCCATATCAGGGGCGGCAGGTACAGTGGGGAGAACAAGTATTTGATACACTGCCGATTTTGCAGGTTTTCCTACTTACAAACCATGTAGAGGTCTGTAATTTTTATCATAGGTACACTTCAACTGTGAGAGACGGAATCTAAAAAATCCAGAAAATCACATTGTATGATTTTTAAGTAATTAATTTGCATTTTGTTGCATGACATAAGTATTTGATCACCTACCAACCAGTAAGAATTCCGGCTCTCACAGACCTGTTAGTTTTTTTCTTTAAGAAGCCCTCCTGTTCTCCACTCATTACCTGTATTAACTGCACCTGTTTGAACTCGTTACCTGTATAAAAGACACCTGTCCACACACTCAATCAAACAGACTCCCAACCTCTCCACAATGGCCAAGACCAGAGAGCTGTGTAAGGACTTCAGGGATAAAATTGTAGACCTGCACAAGGCTGGGATGGGCTACAGGACAATAGGCAAGCAGCTTGGTGAGAAGGCAACAATTGTTGGCGCAATTATTAGAAAATGGAAGAAGTTCAAGATGACGGTCAATCACCCTCGGTCTGGGGCTCCATGAAGATCTCACCTCGTGGGGCATCAATGATCATGAGGAAGGTGAGGGATCAGCCCAGAACTACATGGCAGGACCTGGTCAATGACCTGAAGAGAGCTGGGACCACAGTCTCAAAGAAAACCATTAGTAACACACTACGCCGTCATGGATTAAAATCCTGCAGCGCACGCAAGGTCCCCCTGCTCAAGCCAGCGCATGTCCAGGCCCGTCTGAAGTTTGCCAATGACCATCTGGAAGATCCAGAGGAGGAATGGGAGAAGGTCATGTGGTCTGATGAGACAAAAATATAGCTTTTTGGTCTAAACTCCACTCGCCGTGTTTGGAGGAAGAAGAAGGATGAGTACAACCCCAAGAACACCATCCCAACTGTGAAGCATGGAGGTGGAAACATCATTCTTTGGGGATGCTTTTCTGCAAAGGGGACAGGACGACTGCACCGTATTGAGGGGAGGATGGTTTGTGCCATGTATCGCGAGATCTTGGCCAACAACCTCCTTCCCTCAGTAAGAGCATTGAAGATGGGTCGTGGCTGGGTCTTCCAGCATGACAACGACCCAAAACACACAGCCAGGGCAACTAAGGAGTGGCTCCGTAAGGAGCATCTCAAGGTCCAGGTGTGGCATAGCCAGTCTCCAGACCTGAACCCAATAGAAAATCTTTGGAGGGAGCTGAAAGTCCGTATTGCCCAGCGACAGCCCCGAAACCTGAAGGATCTGGAGAAGGTCTGTATGGAGGAGTGGGCCAAAATCCCTGCTGCAGTGTGTGCAAACCTGGTCAAGACCTACAGGAAACGTATGATCTCTGTAATTGCAAACAAAGGTTTCTGTACCAAATATTAAGTTCTGCTTTTCTGATGTATCAAATACTTATGTCATGCAATAAAATGCAAATTAATTACTTAAAAATCATACAATGTGATTTTCTGGATTTTTATTTTAGATTCCGTCTCTCACAGTTGAAGTGTACCTATGATAAAAAATTACAGACCTCTACATGCTTTGTAAGTAGGAAAACCTGCAAAATCGGCAGTGTATCAAATACTTGTTCTCCCCACTGTAGCTTAGTGGTTAAGAGCGTTGTGCCAGTAACCGAAAGGTCGCTGGTTCTAATCCCCGAGCTGACTAGGTGAAAAATCTGTCGACGTGCCCTTGAGCAAGGCACTTAACCCTAATTGCTCCTGTAAGTCGCTTTGGATAAGAGCGTCTGCTAAATGACAAAAAAAAAAAAAAAAAAAGTTCCAAAGGCTGGACCTAATATAGTGTATAAGAGGTCATACAATAAGTTTTGTAATGATTCCTATGTTTTTGATGTAAATAATATTTGTTGTTCTGTGGTGTGTAATGAGGAGCACTTGACACATTTATGAAATTGCTTATTCCAGTTCCTAATAAGCATGCACCCATTAAGAAAATGACTATAAAAACTGTTAAATCCCGGTGGATTGAGGAGGAATTTAACAATTGTATGGTTGAGAGGGATTAGGCAAAAGGAAAGGCAAATAGGTCTGGCTGCACAACCGATTGGCAAACGTACTGCAAATTGAGAAATCATGTGACTAAACTGAATAAAAAGAAGAAACTATACTATGAAACAATATAAATTATATAAAGATTGATCGTAAAATGCTCTGGAGCACCTCAAATGAACTTCTGGGCAAAAAGACAAACTCGGCTCCATCATCCATTGAATCAGATGGCTCATTCATCGCAAAACCCACTGATATTACCAACTACTTTAATGATTTTTTCATTGGCAAGATTATCAACCTTAGGCATGACATGCAGCAACAAACGCTGACACTACACATCCAAGTATAACTGATCAAATTATGAAAGACAAGAATTGTAATTTTGAATTCCGTAAAGTGAGTGTGGAAGAGGTGAAAAAATTGTTGTCTGACAACTTGGATGGAAAATTAGTGAGGATTATAGTGGACGATATTGCCACTCCTATTTGCCATATTTTCAATATAAGCCTGCTAGAAAGTGTGTTCCCTCAGACCTGGAGGGAAGCAAAAGTCATTCCGCTACCTAAGAATAGTAAAGCCCAGTTTACTGGCTCAAATAGCTGACCCAATCAGCCTGTTACCAACCCTTAGTAAAGTTTTGGAAAAAGTGGTGTTTGACCAGATAAAACACTACGCTATTTTACACTAAACAAATTGACAACAGACTTTCAGCACACTTATAGGGAAGGACATTCAACAAGCACAGCACTTACACAAATGACTGATGATTGGCTGAGAGAAATTGATGATAAAAAGATTGGGGTGGGTGTTTTGTTAGACTTCAGTGTGGCTTTTACACCCCCTGCTATAATGTGGATAAAGACTTACATGTCTAACAGAACAAGTGTTATTTAATGGAAGCCTCTCCAACATAATCCAGGTAGAATCAGGAATTCCCCAGGGCAGCTGTCTAGGCCCCTTACTTTTTTCAATCTAACGACATGCCACTGGCTTTGAGTAAACTGAAATGACAAACAGTTAACAAAGAGCTGCAGTTAGTTTCAGAATGGGTGGCAAGGAATAAGTTAGTCCTAAATATTTCAAAAACTAAAAGCATTGTATTTGGGACAAATCATTCACTAAACCCTAAACCGCAAATCAATCTTGTAATGAAAAATGTGAAAATTGAGCAAGTTGAGGAGACTAAACTGCTCGTTGTAACCCTGGATTGTAAACTGTCATGGTCAAAACATATTGATACAACAGAAGCTAAGATGGGGAGAAGTCTGTCCATAATAAAGCGCTGCTCTGCCTTCTTAACAACACTATCAACAAGGCAGGTCCTACAGGCCCTAGTTTTGTCACACCTGGACTACTGTTCAGTCATGTGATCAGGTGCCACAAAGAGGGACTTGGGAAAATTGCAATTGGCTCAGAACAGGGCAGCACGGCTGGCCCTTAAATGTACACGGAGAGCTAACATTAATAATATGCATGTCAATCTCTCATTGCTCAAAGTAGAGAAGAGATTGACTTCATCACTACTTGTATTTGTGAGAGGTATTGACATGCTGAATGCACTGAGCTGTCTGTTTAAACGACTGGCACACAGCTCAGATCACCCATGCATACCCCACAAGACATGCCACCAGAAGTCTCTTCACAGTCCCCAAGTCCAGAATAGACTATGGGATGCGCACAGTACTACATAGAGCCATGACTACATGGAACTCTATTCCACATCAGGGATAACTGATGGAAGCAGTAGAATCAGATTTTAAAAAACAGATAAAAATACACCTTATGGAACAGCAGGGACTATAAAGAGACACACCCACAGGTACAGACACACGGATATGCACACACGCTAGCACACACAC
The DNA here is from genome assembly GCF_020615455.1 of Coregonus clupeaformis. Classification (NCBI taxonomy): domain Eukaryota; kingdom Metazoa; phylum Chordata; class Actinopteri; order Salmoniformes; family Salmonidae; genus Coregonus; species Coregonus clupeaformis. The sequence goes on from NW_025533628.1 coordinate 188,231, forward strand.
TCTACACACACATACATTGTAATATTGTTGTATGGTGGTATTATATATTTTGTATTGTAGATATGTAGTGGTGTAATAATGTTATATGATGTACTGTTTTATATTTTGTTTTATATGTAATGTAAGTGCCTTAATGTGTTGGGACCTCAGGAAGAGTAGCTGCTGCCTTGGCAGGAACTAATGGGGATCCATAATAAACCCCAGGAAGAGTAGCTGCTGCCTTGGCAGGAACTAATGGGGATCCATAATAAACCCCAGGAAGAGTAGCTGCTGCCTTGACAGGAACTAATGAGGATCCATAATAAACCCCAGGAAGAGTAGCTGCTGCCTTGGCAGGAACTAATGGGGATCCATAATAAACCCCAGGAAGAGTAGCTGCCGCCTTGGCAGGAACTAATGGGGATCCATAATAAACCCCAGGAAGAGTAGCTGCTGCCTTGGCAGGAACTAATGGGGATCCATAATAAACCCCAGGAAGAGTAGCTGCTGCCTTGGCAGGAACTAATGGGGATCCATAATAAACCCCAGGAAGAGTAGCTGCTGCCTTGACAGGAACTAATGGGGATCCATAATAAACCCCAGGAAGAGTAGCTGCTGCCTTGGCAGGAACTAATGGGGATCCATAATAAACCCCAGGAAGAGTAGCTGCTGCCTTGGCAGGAACTAATGGGGATCCATAATAAACCCCAGGAAGAGTAGCTGCTGCCTTGGCAGGAACTAATGGGGATCCATAATAAACCCCAGGAAGAGTAGCCGCTGCCTTGGCAGGAACTAATGGGGATCCATAATAAACCCCAGGAAGAGTAGCCGCTGCATTGGCAGGAACTAATGGGGATCCATAATAAACCCCAGGAAGAGTAGCCGCTGCCTTGGCAGGGAACTAATGGGGATCCATAATAAACCCCAGGAAGAGTAGCCGCTGCCTTGGCAGGAACTAATGGGGATCCATAATAAACCCCAGGAAGAGTAGCCGCTGCCTTGGCAGGAACTAATGGGGATCCATAATAAACCCCAGGAAGAGTAGCTGCTGCCTCGGCAGGAACTAATGGGGATCCATAATAAACCCCAGGAAGAGTAGCTGCTGCCTCGGCAGGAACTAATGGGGATCCATAATAAACCCCAGGAAGAGTAGCTGCTGCCTTGGCAGGAACTAATGGGGATCCATAATAAACCCCAGGAAGAGTAGCTGTTGCCTTGGCAGGAACTAATGGGGATCCATAATAAACCCCAGGAAGAGTAGCCGCTGCCTTGGCAGGAACTAATGGGGATCCATAATAAACCCCAGGAAGAGTAGCCGCTGCCTTGGCAGGAACTAATGGGGATCCATAATAAACCCCAGGAAGAGTAGCCGCTGCCTTGGCAGGAACTAATGGGGATCCATAATAAACCCCAGGAAGAGTAGCTGCTGCCTTGGCAGGAACTAATGGGGATCCATAATAAACCCCAGGAAGAGTAGCTGTTGCCTCGGCAGGAACTAATGGGGATCCATAATAAACCCCAGGAAGAGTAGCTGCTGCCTCGGCAAGAACTAATGGGGATCCATAATAAACCCCAGGAAGAGTAGCTGCTGCCTTGGCAGGAACTAATGGGGATCCATAATAAACCCCAGGAAGAGTAGCTGCTGCCTTGGCAGGAACTAATGGGGATCCATAATAAACCCCAGGAAGAGTAGCTGCTGCCTTGACAGGAACTAATGGGGATCCATAATAAACCCCAGGAAGAGTAGCTGCTGCCTTGGCAGGAACTAATGGGGATCCATAATAAACCCCAGGAAGAGTAGCTGCTGCCTTGGCAGGAACTAATGGGGATCCATAATAAACCCCAGGAAGAGTAGCTGCTGCCTTGGCAGGAACTAATGGGGATCCATAATAAACCCCAGGAAGAGTAGCTGCTGCCTTGGCAGGAACTAATGGGGATCCATAATAAACCCCAGGAAGAGTAGCTGCTGCCTTGGCAGGAACTAATGGGGATCCATAATAAACCCCAGGAAGAGTAGCTGCTGCCTCGGCAAGAACTAATGGGGATCCATAATAAACCCCAGGAAGAGTAGCTGCTGCCTTGGCAGGAACTAATGGGGATCCATAATAAACCCCAGGAAGAGTAGCTGCTGCCTTGGCAGGAACTAATGGGGATCCATAATAAACCCCAGGAAGAGTAGCTGCTGCCTTGACAGGAACTAATGGGGATCCATAATAAACCCCAGGAAGAGTAGCTGCTGCCTTGGCAGGAACTAATGGGGATCCATAATAAACCCCAGGAAGAGTAGCTGCTGCCTTGGCAGGAACTAATGGGGATCCATAATAAACCCCAGGAAGAGTAGCTGCTGCCTTGGCAGGAACTAATGGGGATCCATAATAAACCCCAGGAAGAGTAGCTGCTGCCTTGGCAGGAACTAATGGGGATCCATAATAAACCCCAGGAAGAGTAGCTGCTGCCTTGGCAGGAACTAATGGGGATCCATAATAAACCCCAGGAAGAGTAGCTGCTGCTTTGGCAGGAACTAATGGGGATCCATAATAAACCCCAGGAAGAGTAGCTGCTGCCTTGGCAGGAACCAATGGGGATCCATAATAAACCCCAGGAAGAGTAGCTGCTGCCTTGACAGGAACTAATGGGGATCCATAATAAACCCCAGGAAGAGTAGCTGCTGCCTTGGCAGGAACTAATGGGGATCCATAATAAACCCCAGGAAGAGTAGCTGCTGCCTTGACAGGAACTAATGGGGATCCATAATAAACCCCAGGAAGAGTAGCTGTTGCCTTGGCAGGAACTAATGGGGATCCATAATAAACCCCAGGAAGAGTAGCCACTGCCTTGGCAGCTAATGGGGATCCATAATAAACCCCAGGAAGAGTAGCTGCTGCCTTGGCAGGAACTAATGGGGATCCATAATAAACCCCAGGAAGAGTAGCTGCTGCCTTGGCAGGAACTAATGGGGATCCATAATAAACCCCAGGAAGAGTAGCTGCTGCCTTGGCAGGAACTAATGGAGATCCATAATAAACCCCAGGAAGAGTAGCTGCTGCCTTGGCAGGAACTAATGGGGATCCATAATAAACCCCAGGAAGAGTAGCTGCTGCCTTGACAGGAACTAATGAGGATCCATAATAAACCCCGGGAAGAGTAGCTGCTGCCTTGGCAGGAACTAATGGGGATCCATAATAAACCCCAGGAAGAGTAGCTGCCGCCTTGGCAGGAACTAATGGGGATCCATAATAAACCCCAGGAAGAGTAGCTGCTGCCTTGGCAGGAACTAATGGGGATCCATAATAAACCCCAGGAAGAGTAGCTGCTGCCTTGGCAGGAACTAATGGGGATCCATAATAAACCCCAGGAAGAGTAGCTGCTGCCTTGACAGGAACTAATGGGGATCCATAATAAACCCCAGGAAGAGTAGCTGCTGCCTTGGCAGGAACCAATGGGGATCCATAATAAACCCCAGGAAGAGTAGCTGCTGCCTTGGCAGGAACTAATGGGGATCCATAATAAACCCCAGGAAGAGTAGCTGCTGCCTTGGCAGGAACTAATGGGGATCCATAATAAACCCCAGGAAGAGTAGCCGCTGCCTTGGCAGGAACTAATGGGGATCCATAATAAACCCCAGGAAGAGTAGCCGCTGCATTGGCAGGAACTAATGGGGATCCATAATAAACCCCAGGAAGAGTAGCCGCTGCCTTGGCAGGAACTAATGGGGATCCATAATAAACCCCAGGAAGAGTAGCCGCTGCCTTGGCAGGAACTAATGGGGATCCATAATAAACCCCAGGAAGAGTAGCTGCTGCCTTGGCAGGAACTAATGGGGATCCATAATAAACCCCAGGAAGAGTAGCTGCTGCCTCGGCAGGAACTAATGGGGATCCATAATAAACCCCAGGAAGAGTAGCTGCTGCCTCGGCAGGAACTAATGGGGATCCATAATAAACCCCAGGAAGAGTAGCTGCTGCCTTGGCAGGAACTAATGGGGATCCATAATAAACCCCAGGAAGAGTAGCTGTTGCCTTGGCAGGAACTAATGGGGATCCATAATAAACCCCAGGAAGAGTAGCCGCTGCCTTGGCAGGAACTAATGGGGATCCATAATAAACCCCAGGAAGAGTAGCCGCTGCCTTGGCAGGAACTAATGGGGGATCCATAATAAACCCCAGGAAGAGTAGCTGCTGCCTTGGCAGGAACTAATGGGGATCCATAATAAACCCCAGGAAGAGTAGCTGCTGCCTTGGCAGGAACTAATGGGGATCCATAATAAACCCCAGGAAGAGTAGCTGTTGCCTCGGCAGGAACTAATGGGGATCCATAATAAACCCCAGGAAGAGTAGCTGCTGCCTCGGCAAGAACTAATGGGGATCCATAATAAACCCCAGGAAGAGTAGCTGCTGCCTTGGCAGGAACTAATGGGGATCCATAATAAACCCCAGGAAGAGTAGCTGCTGCCTTGGCAGGAACTAATGGGGATCCATAATAAACCCCAGGAAGAGTAGCTGCTGCCTTGACAGGAACTAATGGGGATCCATAATAAACCCCAGGAAGAGTAGCTGCTGCCTTGGCAGGAACTAATGGGGATCCATAATAAACCCCAGGAAGAGTAGCTGCTGCCTTGGCAGGAACTAATGGGGATCCATAATAAACCCCAGGAAGAGTAGCTGCTGCCTTGGCAGGAACTAATGGGGATCCATAATAAACCCCAGGAAGAGTAGCTGCTGCCTTGGCAGGAACTAATGGGGATCCATAATAAACCCCAGGAAGAGTAGCTGCTGCCTTGGCAGGGAACTAATGGGGATCCATAATAAACCCCAGGAAGAGTAGCTGCTGCTTTGGCAGGAACTAATGGGGATCCATAATAAACCCCAGGAAGAGTAGCTGCTGCCTTGGCAGGAACTAATGGGGATCCATAATAAACCCCAGGAAGAGTAGCTGCTGCCTTGACAGGAACTAATGGGGATCCATAATAAACCCCAGGAAGAGTAGCTGCTGCCTTGGCAGGAACTAATGGGGATCCATAATAAACCCCAGGAAGAGTAGCTGCTGCCTTGACAGGAACTAATGGGGATCCATAATAAACCCCAGGAAGAGTAGCTGTTGCCTTGGCAGGAACTAATGGGGATCCATAATAAACCCCAGGAAGAGTAGCCACTGCCTTGGCAGCTAATGGGGATCCATAATAAACCCCAGGAAGAGTAGCTGCTGCCTTGGCAGGAACTAATGGGGATCCATAATAAACCCCAGGAAGAGTAGCTGCTGCCTTGGCAGGAACTAATGGGGATCCATAATAAACCCCAGGAAGAGTAGCTGCTGCCTTGGCAGGAACTAATGGGGATCCATAATAAACCCCAGGAAGAGTAGCTGCTGCCTTGGCAGGAACTAATGGGGATCCATAATAAACCCCAGGAAGAGTAGCTGCTGCCTTGGCAGGAACTAATGGGGATCCATAATAAACCCCAGGAAGAGTAGCTGTTGCCTCGGCAGGAACTAATGGGGATCCATAATAAACCCCAGGAAGAGTAGCCGCTGCCTTGGCAGCTAATGGGGATCCCAATTTGTTAGTTTTTTTACATTTAAAAAAGTATATGAGGTCTACACTATGAGGTCTACGGTATAATATACTGTAGACCTCCTGTAGTCCTCATATAGTGTAGACCTATAGACCTCATATACTGTTTTTTTGTATTGTATTATGAGGTCTATGGGAGGTCTACAGTATATGAGGTCTATGGGAGGTCTATAGGAGGTCTACAGTATATGAGGCATATAGGTCTACAGTATATGAGGTCTATGGGAGGCCAAGGGAGGTCTACAGTATATGCGGTCTATCGGAGGTCTTTAGGAGGTCTATATTATATGAGGTCTATGGGAGGTCTATATTATATGAGGTCTATGGGAGGTCTATAGTATATGAGGTCTATGGTAGGTCTACAGTATGAGGTCTATGGGAGGTCTATAGGAGGTCTAAATTATGAGGTCTATGGGAGGTCTATAGGAGGTCTAAATTATGAGGTCTATAGTAGGTCTATAGGAGGTCTACAGTAGGTAAATAGGTCTATAGGAGGTCAACATGAGGTCTACAGGTTATGAGATTTAAAAAATAAATGCATTGTTGGTTAAGGGCTGTAAGTAAGCATTTCACGGTAATGTCTACACCTGTTGTATTCGGCGCATGTGGCAAATAACATTTGATTTGATTTGATGTCTGTTGTGTCCTATAGCCCTAAAAAAGTTATATAAAACAACAACAACAAAAAAGTGTTGAGAAAAAAAGAGCAGAAGTAAAATAAAATAACAGTAGGGAGGCTATATACAGTACAGGGGGGTACCGGTGCAGAGTCAATGTGCGGGGGCACCGGATAGTTGAGGTAGTTGAGGTAATATGTACATGTGGGTAGAGTTAAAGTGACTATGCATAAATAATTAACAGAGTAGCAGCAGCGTAAAAAGATGGGGTGGGGGGGCAGTGCAAATAGTCCGGGTAGCCTTGATTAGCTGTTCAGGAGTCTTATGGCTTGGGGGTAGAAGCTGTTAAGGAGCCTTTTGTTACCTAGACTTGGCACTCCGGTACCGCTTGTTGTGCGGTAGCAGAGAGAACAGTCTATGACTAGGGTGGCTGGAGTCTTTGACAATTTTGAGGGCCTTCCTCTGTCACCGCCTGGTATAGAGGTCCTGGATGGCAGGAAGCTTGGCCCCAGTGATGTACTGGGCCGTACGCACTACCCTCTGTAGTGCCTTGCAGTCGGAGGCCGAGCAGTTGCCATACCAGGCAGTGATGCAACCAGTCAGGATGCTCTCGATGGTGCAGCTGTATAACTTTTTGAGGATCTGAGGACCCATGCCAAATCTTTTCAGTCTCCTGAGGGGGAATAGGCTTTGTCGTGCCCTCTTCACGACTGTCTTGGTGTGTTTGGACCATGATAGTTTGTTGGTGATGTGGACACCAAGGAACTTGAAGCTCTCAACCTGTTCCACTACAGCCCTGTCGATGAGAATGGGGGCGTGCTCAGTCCTCTTTTTTTTCCTGTAGTCCACAATCATCTCCTTTGTCTTGGTCATGTTGAGGGAGAGGTTGTTGTCCTGGCACCACACGGCCAGGTCTCTGACCTCCTCCCTATAGGCTGTCTCATCATTGTCGGTGATCAGGCCTACCACTGTTGTGTCGTCGGCAAACTTAATGATGGTCTTGGAGTCGTGCCTGGCCATGCAGTCATGGGTGAACAGGGAGTACAGGAGGGGACTGAGCACGCACCCTTGAGGGGCCCCCGTGTTGAGGATCATTGTGGCAGTCCTGGGCGCAGCCCGTCAGGAAGTCCAGGATCCAGTTGCAGAGGGAGGTGTTTAGTCCCAGGATCCTTAGCTTAGTGATGAGCTTAGAGGGCACTATGGTGTTGAATGCTGAGCTGTAGTCAATGAATAGCATTCTCACGTAGGTGTTCCTCTTGTCCAGGTGGGAAAGGGCAGTGTGGAGTGCAATAGAGATTGCATCATCTGTGGATCTGTTGTGGCGGTATGCAAATTGGAGTGGGTCTAGGGTTTCTGGGATAATGGTGTTGATGTGAGCCATGACCAGCCTTTCAAAACACTTCATGGCTACAGACTTCAGTGCTACGGGTCGGTAGTCATTTAGGCAGGTTATCTTAGTGTCCTTGGGCACGGGGACTATGGTGGTCTGCTTGAAACATGTTGGTATTACAGACTCAGTCAGGGACATGTTGAAAATGTCAGTGAAGACACTTGTCAGTTGGTCAGCACATGCTCGGAGTACACATCCTGGTAATCCGTCTGGCCCTGCTTAAAAGTCTTACTCACATCGGCTACGGAGAGCGTGACCACATAGTCATCCGGAACAGCTGGTGCTCTCATGCATGCTTCAGTGTTGCTTGCCTCGAAGCGAGCATAGAAGTGGTTTAGCTCGTCTGGTAGGCTTGTGTCACTGGGCAGCTCGCGGCTGTGCTTCCCTTTGTAGTCTGTAATAGTTTTCAAGCCCTGCCACATCCGACAAGCGTCGGAGCCGGTGTAGTACAATTAAATCTTAGTCCTGTATTGACTCTTTGCCTGTTTGATGGTTCGTCGGAGGGCATAGCAGGATTTCTTATAAGCGTCCGGGTTAGAGTCCCGCTCCTTGAAAGCGGCAGCTCTACCCTTTAGCTCAGTGCGGATGTTGCCTGTAATCCATGGCTTCTGATTGGGGTATGTACAGTGGGGGAAAAAAAGTATTTAGTCAGCCACCAATTGTGCAAGTTCTCCCACTTAAAAAGATGAGAGAGGCCTGTAATTTTCATCATAGGTACACGTCAACTATGACAGACAAAATGATAAAACAAATCCAGAAAATCACATTGTAGGATTTTTCATGAATTTATTTGCAAATTATGGTGGAAAAAAAGTATTTGGTCAATAACAAAAGTTTCTCAATACTTTGTTATATACCCTTTGTTGGCAATGACACAGGTCAAACGTTTTCTGTAAGTCTTCACAAGGTTTTCACACACTGTTGCTGGTATTTTGGCCCATTCCAAAGGCTGGGAAGACTGAATCTGCAATAGGTAAGCAGCTTGGTTTGAAGAAATCAACTGTGGGAGCAATTATTAGGAAATGGAAGACATACAAAACCACTGATAATCTCCCTCGATCTGGGGCTCCACGCAAGATCTCACCCCGTGGGGTCAAAATGATCACAAGAACGGTGAGCAAAAATCCCAGAACCACACGGGGGGACCTAGTGAATGACCTGCAGAGAGCTGGGACCAAAGTAACAAAGCCTACCATCAGTAACACACTACGCCGCCAGGGACTCAAATCCTGCAGTGCGAGACGTGTCCCCCTGCTTAAGCCAGTACATGTCCAGGCCCGTCTGAAGTTTGCTAGAGTGCATTTGGATGATCCAGAAGAGGATTGGGAGAATGTCATATGGTCAGATGAAACCAAAATATAACTTTTTGGTAAAAACTCAACTCGTCGTGTTTGGAGGACAAAGAATGCTGAGTTGCATCCAAAGAACACCATACCTACTGTGAAGCATGGGGGTGGAAACATCATGCTTTGGGGCTGTTTTTCTGCAAAGGGACCAGGACGACTGATCCGTGTAAAGGAAAGAATGAATGGGGCCATGTATCGTGAGATTTTGAGTGAAAACCTCCTTCCATCAGCAAGGGCAGGGGGGTTGGGTCTTTCAGCATGACAATGATCCCAAACACACCGCCCGGGCAACGAAGGAGTGGCTTCGTAAGAAGCATTTCAAGGTCCTGGAGTGGCCTAGCCAGTCTCCAGATCTCAACCCCATAGAAAATCTTTGGAGGGAGTTGAAAGTCCGTGTTGCCCAGCGACAGCCCCAAAACATCACTGCTCTAGAGGAGATCTACATGGAGGAATGGGCCAAAATACCAGCAACAGTGTGTGAAAACCTTGTGAAGACTTACAGAAAACGTTTGACCTGTGTCATTGCCAACAAAGGGTATATAACAAAGTATTGAGAAACTTTTGTTATTGACCAAATACTTTTTTTCCACCATAATTTGCAAATAAATTCATGAAAAATCCTACAATGTGATTTTCTGGATTTGTTTTATCATTTTGTCTGTCATAGTTGACGTGTACCTATGATGAAAATTACAGGCCTCTCTCATCTTTTTAAGTGGGAGAACTTGCACAATTGGTGGCTGACTAAATACTTATTTTCTCCACTGTATTTAAAAGAGATCTTAAAACACACCTTTTTTAGCTTTGTTTTTTCTTAGTGTGCTTTTTAATTGTTCAGTTTGTGTTGTTCTTTTGTTTTTTCTTTTATGTCTAAATAAATCTTGATTTGATGATTTCATTTAGGAGGTCAATAGTATAGTACTGTCATCTACCGTCCTCCAGAGTAGTCCTCTACTGTACTGTCATCTCCCCTCCTCCAGAGTAGTCCTCTACTGTACTGTCATCTACCCTCCTCCAGAGTAGTCCTCTACTGTACTGTCATCTACCCTCCTCCAGAGTAGTCCTCTACTGTACTGTCATCTACCCTCCTCCAGAGTAGTCCTCTACTGTACTGTCATCTACCCTCCTCCAGAGTAGTCCTCTACTGTACTGTCATCTACCCTCCTCCAGAGTAGTCCTCTACTGTACTGTCATCTACCCTCCTCCAGAGTAGTCCTCTACTGTACTGTCATCTACCCTCCTCCAGAGTAGTCCTCTACTGTACTGTCATCTACCCTCCTCCAGAGTAGTCCTCTACTGTACTGTCATCTACCCTCCTCCAGAGTAGTCCTCTACTGTACTGTCATCTACCCTCCTCCAGAGTAGTCCTCTACTGTACTGTCATCTGCCCTCCTCCAGAGTAGTCCTCTACTGTACTGTCATCTACCCTCCTCCAGAGTAGTCCTCTACTGTACTGTCATCTACACTCCTCCAGAGTAGTCCTCTACTGTACTATACTGTCATCTACCCTCCTCCAGAGTAGTCCTCTACTGTACTGTCATCTACCCTCCTCCAGAGTAGTCCTCTACTGTACTATACTGTCATCTACCCTCCTCCAGAGTAGTCCTCTACTGTACTGTCATCTACCCTCCTCCAGAGTAGTCCTCTACTGTACTGTCATCTACCCTCCTCCAGAGTAGTCCTCTACTGTACTGTCATCTACCCTCCTCCAGAGTAGTCCTCTACTGTACTGTCATCTCCCCTCCTCCAGAGTAGTCCTCTACTGTACTGTCATCTACCCTCCTCCAGAGTAGTCCTCTACTGTACTGTCATCTACCCTCCTCCAGAGTAGTCCTCTACTGTACTGTCATCTACCCTCCTCCAGAGTAGTCCTCTACTGTACTGTCATCTACCCTCCTCCAGAGTAGTCCTCTACTGTACTGTCATCTCCCCTCCTCCAGAGTAGTCCTCTACTGTACTGTCATCTACCCTCCTCCAGAGTAGTCCTCTACTGTACTGTCATCTACCCTCCTCCAGAGTAGTCCTCTACTGTACTGTCATCTACCCTCCTCCAGAGTAGTCCTCTACTGTACTGTCATCTACCCTCCTCCAGAGTAGTCCTCTACTGTACTGTCATCTACCCTCCTCCAGAGTAGTCCTCTACTGTACTGTCATCTACCGTCCTCCAGAGTAGTCCTCTACTGTACTGTCATCTGCCCTCCTCCAGAGTAGTCCTCTACTGTACTGTCATCTACCGTCCTCCAGAGTAGTCCTCTACTGTACTGTCATCTACACTCCTCCAGAGTAGTCCTCTACTGTACTATCATCTACCGTCCTCCAGAGTAGTCCTCTACTGTACTGTCATCTACACTCCTCCAGAGTAGTCCTCTACTGTACTGTCATCCCCCCTCCTCCAGAGTAGTCCTCTACTGTACTGTCATCTACCCTCCTCCAGAGTAGTCCTCTACTGTACTGTCATCTACCCTCCTCCAGAGTAGTCCTCTACTGTACTGTCATCTACCCTCCTCCAGAGTAGTCCTCTACTGTACTGTCATCTCCCCTCCTCCAGAGTAGTCCTCTACTGTACTGTCATCTACCCTCCTCCAGAGTAGTCCTCTACTGTACTGTCATCTACCCTCCTCCAGAGTAGTCCTCTACTGTACTGTCATCTACACTCCTCCAGAGTAGTCCTCTACTGTACTGTCATCTACACTCCTCCAGAGTAGTCCTCTACTGTACTGTCATCCCCCCTCCTCCAGAGTAGTCCTCTACTGTACTGTCATCTACACTCCTCCAGAGTAGTCCTCTACTGTACTGTCATCTACACTCCTCCAGAGTAGTCCTCTACTGTACTGTCATCTACACTCCTCCAGAGTAGTCCTCTACTGTACTGTCATCTACCCTCCTCCAGAGTAGTCCTCTACTGTACTGTCATCTACCTTCCTCCAGAGTAGTCCTCTACTGTACTGTCATCCCCCTCCTCCAGAGTAGTCCTCTACTGTACTGTCATCTACCCTCCTCCAGAGTAGTCCTCTACTGTACTGTCATCTACCCTCCTCCAGAGTAGTCCTCTACTGTACTGTCATCCCCCCTCCTCCAGAGTAGTCCTCTACTGTACTGTCATCTACCCTCCTCCAGAGTAGTCCTCTACTGTACTGTCATCTACCCTCCTACAGAGTAGTCCTCTACTGTACTGTCATCTACCCTCCTCCAGAGTAGTCCTCTACTGTACTATAATGTCATCTACCCTCCTCCAGAGTAGTCCTCTACTGTACTGTCATCTACCCTCCTCCAGAGTAGTCCTCTACTGTACTGTCATCTACCCTCCTCCAGAGTAGTCCTCTACTGTACTGTCATCTACCCTCCTCCAGAGTAGTCCTCTACTGTACTGTCATCTACCCTCCTCCAGAGTAGTCCTCTACTGTACTGTCATCTTCCCTCCTCCAGAGTAGTCCTCTACTGTACTGTACTGTCATCTACCCTCCTCCAGAGTAGTCCTCTACTGTACTGTCATCTCCCCTCCTCCAGAGTAGTCCTCTACTGTACTGTCATCTCCCCTCCTCCAGAGTAGTCCTCTACTGTACTGTCATCTCCCCTCCTCCAGAGTAGCCCTCTACTGTACTGTCATCTCCCCTCCTCCAGAGTAGTCCTCTACTGTACTGTCATCTCCCCTCCTCCAGAGTAGTCCTCTACTGTACTGTCATCTACACTCCTCCAGAGTAGTCCTCTACTGTACTGTCATCTACCCTCCTCCAGAGTAGTCCTCTACTGTACTGTCATCTACCCTCCTCCAGAGTAGTCCTCTACTGTACTGTCATCTCCCTCCTCCAGAGTAGTCCTCTACTGTACTGTCATCTACCCTCCTCCAGAGTAGTCCTCTACTGTACTGTCATCTACCCTCCACCAGAGTAGTCCTCTACTGTACTGTCATCTACCCTCCTCCAGAGTAGTCCTCTACTGTACTGTCATCTACCCTCCTCCAGAGTAGTCCTCTACTGTACTGTCATCTACCCTCCTCCAGAGTAGTCCTCTACTGTACTGTCATCTACCCTCCTCCAGAGTAGTCCTCTACTGTACTGTCATCTACCCTCCTCCAGAGTAGTCCTCTACTGTACTGTCATCTACCCTCCTCCAGAGTAGTCCTCTACTGTACTGTCATCTACCCTCCTCCAGAGTAGTCCTCTACTGTACTGTCATCTACCCTCCTCCAGAGTAGTCCTCTACTGTACTGTCATCTACCCTCCTCCAGAGTAGTCCTCTACTGTACTGTCATCTACCCTCCTCCAGAGTAGTCCTCTACTGTACTGTCATCTACCCTCCTCCAGAGTAGTCCTCTACTGTACTGTCATCTACCCTCCTCCAGAGTAGTCCTCTACTGTACTGTCATCTACCCTCCTCCAGAGTAGTCCTCTACTGTACTGTCATCTACCCTCCTCCAGAGTAGTCCTCTACTGTACTGTCATCTACCCTCCTCCAGAGTAGTCCTCTACTGTACTGTCATCTACCGTCCTCCAGAGTAGTCCTCTACTGTACTGTCATCTACCCTCCTCCAGAGTAGTCCTCTACTGTACTGTCATCTACCCTCCTCCAGAGTAGTCCTCTACTGTACTGTCATCTACCCTCCTCCAGAGTAGTCCTCTACTGTACTGTCATCTACCCTCCTCCAGAGTAGTCCTCTACTGTACTGTCATCTACCCTCCTCCAGAGTAGTCCTCTACTGTACTGTCATCTACCCTCCTCCAGAGTAGTCCTCTACTGTACTGTCATCTACCCTCCTCCAGAGTAGTCCTCTACTGTACTGTCATCTACCGCTCCTCCAGAGTAGTCCTCTACTGTACTGTCATCTACCTCCTCCAGAGTAGTCCTCTACTGTACTGTCATCTACCCTCCTCCAGAGTAGTCCTCTACTGTACTGTCATCTACACTCCTCCAGAGTAGTCCTCTACTGTACTGTCATCTCCCCTCCTCCAGAGTAGTCCTCTACTGTACTGTCATCTACCCTCCTCCAGAGTAGTCCTCTACTGTACTGTCATCTACCCTCCTCCAGAGTAGTCCTCTACTGTACTGTCATCTACCCTCCTCCAGAGTAGTCCTCTACTGTACTGTCATCTACCCTCCTCCAGAGTAGTCCTCTACTGTACTGTCATCTACCCTCCTCCAGAGTAGTCCTCTACTGTACTGTCATCTACCCTCCTCCAGAGTAGTCCTCTACTGTACTGTCATCTACACTCCTCCAGAGTAGTCCTCTACTGTACTGTCATCTACCCTCCTCCAGAGTAGTCCTCTACTGTACTGTCATATACCCTCCTCCAGAGTAGTCCTCTACTGTACTGTCATCTACCCTCCTCCAGAGTAGTCCTCTATTACTGTACTGTCATCTACCCTCCTCCAGAGTAGTCCTCTACTGTACTGTCATCTACCCTCCTCCAGAGTAGTCCTCTACTGTACTGTCATCTGCCCTCCTCCAGAGTAGTCCTCTACTGTACTGTCATCTACCCTCCTCCAGAGTAGTCCTCTACTGTACTGTCATCTACCCTCCTCCAGAGTAGTCCTCTACTGTACTGTCATCTACACTCCTCCAGAGTAGTCCTCTACTGTACTGTCATCTACACTCCTCCAGAGTAGTCCTCTACTGTACTGTCATCTACCCTCCTCCAGAGTAGTCCTCTACTGTACTGTCATCTACCCTCCTCCAGAGTAGTCCTCTACTGTACTATCATCTACCCTCCTCCAGAGTAGTCCTCTACTGTACTGTCATCTACCCTCCTCCAGAGTAGTCCTCTACTGTACTGTCATCTACCCTCCTCCAGAGTAGTCCTCTACTGTACTATAATGTCATCTACCCTCCTCCAGAGTAGTCCTCTACTGTACTGTCATCTACCCTCCTCCAGAGTAGTCCTCTACTGTACTGTCATCTACCCTCCTCCAGAGTAGTCCTCTACTGTACTGTCATCTACCCTCCTCCAGAGTAGTCATCTACTGTACTGTCATCTACCTCCTCCAGAGTAGTCCTCTACTGTACTGTCATCTACACTCCTCCAGAGTAGTCCTCTACTGTACTGTCATCTACCCTCCTCCAGAGTAGTCCTCTACTGTACTGTCATCTACCCTCCTCCAGAGTAGTCCTCTACTGTACTGTCATCTCCCCTCCTCCAGAGTAGTCCTCTACTGTACTGTCATCTACCCTCCTCCAGAGTAGTCCTCTACTGTACTGTCATCTACCCTCCTCCAGAGTAGTCCTCTACTGTACTGTCATCTACCCTCCTCCAGAGTAGTCCTCTACTGTACTGTCATCTACCCTCCTCCAGAGTAGTCCTCTACTGTACTGTCATCTACCCTCCTCCAGAGTAGTCCTCTACTGTACTGTCATCTACCCTCCTCCAGAGTAGTCCTCTACTGTACTGTCATCTACCCTCCTCCAGAGTAGTCCTCTACTGTACTGTCATCTACCCTCCTCCAGAGTAGTCCTCTACTGTACTGTCATCTACCCTCCTCCAGAGTAGTCCTCTACTGTACTGTCATCTACCCTCCTCCAGAGTAGTCCTCTACTGTACTGTCATCTACCCTCCTCCAGAGTAGTCCTGTACTTTACTGTCATCTACCCTCCTCCAGAGTAGTCCTCTACTGTACTGTCATCTACCCTCCTCCAGAGTAGTCCTCTACTGTACTGTCATCTACCCTCCTCCAGAGTAGTCCTCTACTGTACTGTCATCTACCCTCCTCCAGAGTAGTCCTCTACTGTACTGTCATCTACACTCCTCCAGAGTAGTCCTCTACTGTACTGTCATCTACCCTCCTCCAGAGTAGTCCTCTACTGTACTGTCATCTACCCTCCTCCAGAGTAGTCCTCTACTGTACTGTCATCTACCCTCCTCCAGAGTAGTCCTCTACTGTACTGTCATCTACCCTCCTCCAGAGTAGTCCTCTACTGTACTGTCATCTACCCTCCTCCAGAGTAGTCCTCTACTATACTGTCATCTACCCTCCTCCAGAGTAGTCCTCTACTGTACTGTCATCTACCCTCCCCCAGAGTAGTCCTCTACTGTACTGTCATCTACCCTCCTCCAGAGTAGTCCTCTACTGTACTGTCATCTACCCTCCTCCAGAGTAGTCCTCTACTGTACTGTCATCTACCGTCCTCCAGAGTAGTCCTCTACTGTACTGTCATCTACACTCCTCCAGAGTAGTCCTCTACTGTACTGTCATCTACCGTCCTCCAGAGTAGTCCTCTACTGTACTGTCATCTACACTCCTCCAGAGTAGTCCTCTACTGTACTGTCATCTCCCCTCCTCCAGAGTAGTCCTCTACTGTACTGTCATCTACCCTCCTCCAGAGTAGTCCTCTACTGTACTGTCATCTACCCTCCTCCAGAGTAGTCCTCTACTGTACTGTCATCTACCCTCCTCCAGAGTAGTCCTCTACTGTAC
This sequence comes from Coregonus clupeaformis, assembly GCF_020615455.1. Lineage (NCBI taxonomy): Eukaryota > Metazoa > Chordata > Actinopteri > Salmoniformes > Salmonidae > Coregonus > Coregonus clupeaformis. The sequence goes on from NW_025533628.1 coordinate 204,539, forward strand.
TATCATCTACCCTCCTCCAGAGTAGTCCTCTACTGTACTGTCATCTACCCTCCTCCAGAGTAGTCCTCTACTGTACTGTCATCTACCCTCCTCCAGAGTAGTCCTCTACTGTACTGTCATCTACACTCCTCCAGAGTAGTCCTCTACTGTACTGTCATCTACCCTCCTCCAGAGTAGTCCTCTACTGTACTGTCATATACCCTCCTCCAGAGTAGTCCTCTACTGTACTGTCATCTACCCTCCTCCAGAGTAGTCCTCTACTGTACTGTACTGTCATCTACCCTCCTCCAGAGTAGTCCTCTACTGTACTGTCATCTACCCTCCTCCAGAGTAGTCCTCTACTGTACTGTCATCTGCCCTCCTCCAGAGTAGTCCTCTACTGTACTGTCATCTACCCTCCTCCAGAGTAGTCCTCTACTGTACTGTCATCTACCCTCCTCCAGAGTAGTCCTCTACTGTACTGTCATCTACCCTCCTCCAGAGTAGTCCTCTACTGTACTGTCATCTACACTCCTCCAGAGTAGTCCTCTACTGTACTGTCATCTACCCTCCTCCAGAGTAGTCCTCTACTGTACTGTCATCTACCCTCCTCCAGAGTATTCCTCTACTGTACTGTCATCTACCCTCCTCCAGAGTAGTCCTCTACTGTACTGTCATCTACCCTCCTCCAGAGTAGTCCTCTACTGTACTGTCATCTACCCTCCTCCAGAGTAGTCCTCTACTGTACTGTCATCTACCCTCCTCCAGAGTAGTCCTCTACTGTACTGTCATCTACCCTCCTCCAGAGTAGTCCTCTACTGTACTGTCATCTACCCTCCTCCAGAGTAGTCCTCTACTGTACTGTCATCTACCCTCCTCCAGAGTAGTCATCTACTGTACTGTCATCTACCCTCCTCCAGAGTAGTCCTCTACTGTACTGTCATCTACACTCCTCCAGAGTAGTCCTCTACTGTACTGTCATCTACCCGTCCTCCAGAGTAGTACTCTACTGTACTGTCATCTACCCTCCTCCAGAGTAGTCCTCTACTGTACTGTCATCTACCCTCCTCCAGAGTAGTCCTCTACTTTACTGTCATCTACCCTCCTCCAGAGTAGTCCTCTACTGTACTGTCATCTACCCTCCTCCAGAGTAGTCCTCTACTGTACTGTCATCTCCCCTCCTCCAGAGTAGTCCTCTACTGTACTGTCATCTACACTCCTCCAGAGTAGTCCTCTACTGTACTGTCATCTACCCTCCTCCAGAGTAGTCCTCTACTGTACTGTCATCTACCCTCCTCCAGAGTAGTCCTCTACTGTACTGTCATCTCCCCTCCTCCAGAGTAGTCCTCTACTGTACTGTCATCTACCCTCCTCCAGAGTAGTCCTCTACTGTACTGTCATCTACCCTCCACCAGAGTAGTCCTCTACTGTACTGTCATCTACCCTCCTCTAGAGTAGTCCTCTACTGTACTGTCATCTACCCTCCTCCAGAGTAGTCCTCTACTGTACTGTCATCTACCCTCCTCCAGAGTAGTCCTCTACTGTACTGTCATCTACCCTCCTCCAGAGTAGTCCTCTACTGTACTGTCATCTACCCTCCTCCAGAGTAGTCCTCTACTGTACTGTCATCTACCCTCCTCCAGAGTAGTCCTCTACTGTACTGTCATCTACCCTCCTCCAGAGTAGTCCTCTACTGTACTGTCATCTACCCTCCTCCAGAGTAGTCCTCTACTGTACTGTCATCTACCCTCCTCCAGAGTAGTCCTCTACTTTACTGTCATCTACCCTCCTCCAGAGTAGTCCTCTACTGTACTGTCATCTACCCTCCTCCAGAGTAGTCCTCTACTGTACTGTCATCTACCCTCCTCCAGAGTAGTCCTCTACTGTACTGTCATCTACCCTCCTCCAGAGTAGTCCTCTACTGTACTGTCATCTACACTCCTCCAGAGTAGTCCTCTACTGTACTGTCATCTACCCTCCTCTAGAGTAGTCCTCTACTGTACTGTCATCTACCGTCCTCCAGAGTAGTCCTCTACTGTACTGTCATCTACCCTCCTCCAGAGTAGTCCTCTACTGTACTGTCATCTACCCTCCTCCAGAGTAGTCCTCTACTGTACTGTCATCTACCCTCCTCCAGAGTAGTCCTCTACTGTACTGTCATCTACCCTCCTCCAGAGTAGTCCTCTACTGTACTGTCATCTACCCTCCTCCAGAGTAGTCCTCTACTGTACTGTCATCTACCCTCCTCCAGAGTAGTCCTCTACTGTACTGTCATCTACCCTCCTCCAGAGTAGTCCTCTACTGTACTGTCATCTCCCCTCCTCCAGAGTAGTCCTCTACTGTACTGTCATCTACCCTCCTCCAGAGTAGTCCTCTACTGTACTGTCATCTACCCTCCTCCAGAGTAGTCCTCTACTGTACAATGTCATCTACCCTCCTCCAGAGTAGTCCTCTACTGTACTGTCATCTACCCTCCTCCAGAGTAGTCCTCTACTGTACTGTCATCTACCCTCCTCCAGAGTAGTCCTCTACTGTACTGTCATCTACCCTCCTCCAGAGTAGTCATCTACTGTACTGTCATCTACCCTCCTCCAGAGTAGTCCTCTACTGTACTATCATCTACACTCCTCCAGAGTAGTCCTCTACTGTACTGTCATCTACCGTCCTCCAGAGTAGTACTCTACTGTACTGTCATCTACCCTCCTCCAGAGTAGTCCTCTACTGTACTGTCATCTACCCTCCTCCAGAGTAGTCCTCTACTTTACTGTCATCTACCCTCCTCCAGAGTAGTCCTCTACTGTACTGTCATCTACCGTCCTCCAGAGTAGTCCTCTACTGTACTGTCATCTACCCTCCTCCAGAGTAGTCCTCTACTGTACTGTCATCTACCCTCCTCCAGAGTAGTCCTCTACTGTACTGTCATCTACCCTCCTCCAGAGTAGTCCTCTACTGTACTGTCATCTACCCTCCTCCAGAGTAGTCCTCTACTGTACTGTCATCTACCCTCCTCCAGAGTAGTCCTCTACTGTACTGTCATCTACCCTCCTCCAGAGTAGTCCTCTACTGTACTGTCATCTACCCTCCTCCAGAGTAGTCCTCTACTGTACTGTCATCTACCCTCCTCCAGAGTAGTCCTCTACTGTACTGTCATCTACCCTCCTCCAGAGTAGTCCTCTACTGTACTGTCATCTACCCTCCTCCAGAGTAGTCCTCTACTGTACTGTCATCTACCCTCCTCCAGAGTAGTCCTCTACTGTACTGTCATCTACCCTCCTCCAGAGTAGTCCTCTACTGTACTGTACTGTCATCTACCCTCCTCCAGAGTAGTCCTCTACTGTACTGTCATCTACCCTCCTCCAGAGTAGTCCTCTACTGTACTGTCATCTACCCTCCTCCAGAGTAGTCCTCTACTGTACTGTCATCTACCCTCCTCCAGAGTAGTCCTCTACTGTACTGTCATCTACCCTCCTCCAGAGTAGTCCTCTACTGTACTGTCATCTCCCTCCTCCAGAGTAGTCCTCTACTGTACTGTCATCTACACTCCTCCAGAGTAGTCCTCTACTGTACTGTCATCTACCCTCCTCCAGAGTAGTCCTCTACTGTACTGTCATCTACCCTCCTCCAGAGTAGTCCTCTACTGTACTGTCATCTCCCCTCCTCCAGAGTAGTCCTCTACTGTACTGTCATCTACCCTCCTCCAGAGTAGTCCTCTACTGTACTGTCATCTACCCTCCTCCAGAGTAGTCCTCTACTGTACTGTCATCTACCCTCCTCCAGAGTAGTCCTCTACTGTACTGTCATCTACCCTCCTCCAGAGTAGTCCTCTACTGTACTGTCATCTACCCTCCTCCAGAGTAGTCCTCTACTGTACTGTCATCTACCCTCCTCCAGAGTAGTCCTCTACTGTACTGTCATCTACCCTCCTCCAGAGTAGTCCTCTACTGTACTGTCATCTACCCTCCTCCAGAGTAGTCCTCTACTGTACTGTCATCTACCCTCCTCCAGAGTAGTCCTCTACTGTACTGTCATCTACCCTCCTCCAGAGTAGTCCTCTACTGTACTGTCATCTACCCTCCTCCAGAGTAGTCCTCTACTTTACTGTCATCTACCCTCCTCCAGAGTAGTCCTCTACTGTACTGTCATCTACCCTCCTCCAGAGTAGTCCTCTACTGTACTGTCATCTACCCTCCTCCAGAGTAGTCCTCTACTGTACTGTCATCTACCCTCCTCCAGAGTAGTCCTCTACTGTACTGTCATCTACACTCCTCCAGAGTAGTCCTCTACTGTACTGTCATCTACCCTCCTCCAGAGTAGTCCTCTACTGTACTGTCATCTACCCTCCTCCAGAGTAGTCCTCTACTGTACTGTCATCTACCCTCCTCCAGAGTAGTCCTCTACTGTACTGTCATCTACCCTCCTCCAGAGTAGTCCTCTACTGTACTGTCATCTACCCTCCTCCAGAGTAGTCCTCTACTGTACTGTCATCTACCCTCCTCCAGAGTAGTCCTCTACTGTACTGTCATCTACCCTCCTCCAGAGTAGTCCTCTACTGTACTGTCATCTACCCTCCTCCAGAGTAGTCCTCTACTGTACTGTCATCTACCCTCCTCCAGAGTAGTCCTCTACTGTACTGTCATCTACACTCCTCCAGAGTAGTCCTCTACTGTACTGTCATCTACCCTCCTCCAGAGTAGTCCTCTACTGTACTGTCATCTACCCTCCTCCACAGTAGTCCTCTACTGTACTGTCATCTACCGTCCTCCAGAGTAGTCCTCTACTGTACTGTCATCTACCGTCCTCCAGAGTAGTCCTTTACTGTACTGTCATCTACCCTCCTCCAGAGTAGTCCTCTACTGTACTGTCATCTACCCTCCTCCAGAGTAGTCCTCTACTGTACTGTCATCTACCCTCCTCCAGAGTAGTCCTCTACTGTACTGTCATCTACCCTCCTCCAGAGTAGTCCTGTACTGTACTGTCATCTACCCTCCTCCAGAGTAGTCCTCTACTGTACTGTCATCCCCCCTCCTCCAGAGTAGTCCTCTACTGTACTGTCATCTACCGTCCTCCAGAGTAGTCCTCTACTGTACTGTCATCTACACTCCTCCAGAGTAGTCCTCTACTGTACTGTCATCTACCCTCCTCCAGAGTAGTCCTCTACTGTACTGTCATCTACCCTCCTCCAGAGTAGTCCTCTACTGTACTGTCATCTACCCTCCTCCAGAGTAGTCCTCTACTGTACTGTCATCTACCCTCCTCCAGAGTAGTCCTCTACTGTACTGTCATCTACCCTCCTCCAGAGTAGTCCTCTACTGTACTGTCATCTACCCTCCTCCAGAGTAGTCCTCTACTGTACTGTCATCTACCCTCCTCCAGAGTAGTCCTCTACTGTACTGTCATCTACCCTCCTCCAGAGTAGTCCTCTACTGTACTGTCATCTACCCTCCTCCAGAGTAGTCCTCTACTGTACTGTCATCTACCCTCCTCCAGAGTAGTCCTCTACTGTACTGTCATCTACCCTCCTCCAGAGTAGTCCTCTACTGTACTGTCATCTACACTCCTCCAGAGTAGTCCTCTACTGTACTGTCATCTACCCTCCTCCAGAGTAGTCCTCTACTGTACTGTCATCTACCCTCCTCCAGAGTAGTCCTCTACTGTACTGTCATCTACCCGTCCTCCAGAGTAGTCCTCTACTGTACTGTCATCTACCCTCCTCCAGAGTAGTCCTCTACTGTACTGTCATCTACCCTCCTCCAGAGTAGTCCTCTACTGTACCTGTCATCTACCGTCCTCCAGAGTAGTCCTCTACTGTACTGTCATCTACCCTCCTCCAGAGTAGTCCTCTACTGTACTGTCATCTACACTCCTCCAGAGTAGTCCTCTACTGATACTGTCATCTACCCTCCTCTAGAGTAGTCCTCTACTGTACTGTCATCTACCCTCCTCCAGAGTAGTCCTCTACTGTACTGTCATCTACCCTCCTCCAGAGTAGTCCTCTACTGTACTGTCATCTACCCTCCTCCAGAGTAGTCCTCTACTGTACTGTCATCTACCCTCCTCCAGAGTAGTCCTCTACTGTACTGTCATCTACCCTCCTCCAGAGTAGTCCTCTACTGTACTGTCATCTACCCTCCTCCAGAGTAGTCCTCTACTGTACTGTCATCTACCCTCCTCCAGAGTAGTCCTCTACTGTACTGTCATCTACCCTCCTCCAGAGTAGTCCTCTACTGTACTGTCATCTACCCTCCTCCAGAGTAGTCCTCTACTGTACTGTCATCTACCCTCCTCCAGAGTAGTCCTCTACTGTACTGTCATCTACCCTCCTCCAGAGTAGTCCTCTACTGTACTGTCATCTACCCTCCTCCAGAGTAGTCCTCTACTGTACTGTCATCTACCCTCCTCCAGAGTAGTCCTCTACTGTACTGTCATCTACCCTCCTCCAGAGTAGTCCTCTACTGTACTGTCATCTACCCTCCTCCAGAGTAGTCCTCTACTGTACTGTCATCTACCCTCCTCCAGAGTAGTCCTCTACTGTACTGTCATCTACCCTCCTCCAGAGTAGTCCTCTACTGTACTGTCATCTACCCTCCTCCAGAGTAGTCCTCTACTGTACTGTCATCTACCCTCCTCCAGAGTAGTCCTCTACTGTACTGTCATCTACCCTCCTCCAGAGTAGTCCTCTACTGTACTGTCATCTCCCCTCCTCCAGAGTAGTCCTCTACTGTACTGTCATCTACCCTCCTCCAGAGTAGTCCTCTACTGTACTGTCATCTACCCTCCTCCAGAGTAGTCCTCTACTGTACTGTCATCTACCCTCCTCCAGAGTAGTCCTCTACTGTACTGTCATCTACCCTCCTCCAGAGTAGTCCTCTACTGTACTGTCATCTACACTCCTCCAGAGTAGTCCTCTACTGTACTGTCATCTACCCTCCTCCAGAGTAGTCCTCTACTGTACTGTCATCTACCCTCCTCCAGAGTAGTCCTCTACTGTACTGTCATCTACCCTCCTCCAGAGTAGTCCTCTACTGTACTGTCATCTACCCTCCTCCAGAGTAGTCCTCTACTGTACTGTCATCTACCCTCCTCCAGAGTAGTCCTCTACTGTACTGTCATCTACCCTCCTCCAGAGTAGTCCTCTACTGTACTGTCATCTACACTCCTCCAGAGTAGTCCTCTACTGTACTGTCATCTACCCTCCTCCAGAGTAGTCCTCTACTGTACTGTCATCTACCCTCCTCCAGAGTAGTCCTCTACTGTACTGTCATCTACCCTCCTCCAGAGTAGTCCTCTACTGTACTGTCATCTACCCTCCTCCAGAGTAGTCCTCTACTGTACTGTCATCTACCCTCCTCCAGAGTAGTCCTCTACTGTACTGTCATCTACCCTCCTCCAGAGTAGTCCTCTACTGTACTGTCATCTACCCTCCTCCAGAGTAGTCCTCTACTGTACTGTCATCTACCCTCCTCCAGAGTAGTCCTCTACTGTACTGTCATCTACCCTCCTCCAGAGTAGTCCTCTACTGTACTGTCATCTACCCTCCTCCAGAGTAGTCCTCTACTGTACTGTCATCTACCCTCCTCCAGAGTAGTCCTCTACTGTACTGTCATCTACCCTCCTCCAGAGTAGTCCTCTACTGTACTGTCATCTACCCTCCTCCAGAGTAGTCCTCTACTGTACTGTCATCTACCCTCCTCCAGAGTAGTCCTCTACTGTACTGTCATCTACCCTCCTCCAGAGTAGTCCTCTACTGTACTGTCATCTACCCTCCTCCAGAGTAGTCCTCTACTGTACTGTCATCTACCCTCCTCCAGAGTAGTCCTCTACTGTACTGTCATCTACCCTCCTCCAGAGTAGTCCTCTACTGTACTGTCATCTACCCTCCTCCAGAGTAGTCCTCTACTGTACTGTCATCTACCCTCCTCCAGAGTAGTCCTCTACTGTACTGTCATCTACCCTCCTCCAGAGTAGTCCTCTACTGTACTGTCATCTACCCTCCTCCAGAGTAGTCCTCTACTGTACTGTCATCTACACTCCTCCAGAGTAGTCCTCTACTGTACTGTCATCTCCCCTCCTCCAGAGTAGTCCTCTACTGTACTGTCATCTACCCTCCTCCAGAGTAGTCCTCTACTGTACTGTCATCTACACTCCTCCAGAGTAGTCCTCTACTGTACTGTCATCTACACTCCTCCAGAGTAGTCCTCTACTGTACTGTCATCTACCCTCCTCCAGAGTAGTCCTCTACTGTACTGTCATCTACCCTCCTCCAGAGTAGTCCTCTACTGTACTGTCATCTACCCTCCTCCAGAGTAGTCCTCTACTGTACTGTCATCTACCCTCCTCCAGAGTAGTCCTCTACTGTACTGTCATCTACCCTCCTCCAGAGTAGTCCTCTACTGTACTGTCATCTACCCTCCTCCAGAGTAGTCCTCTACTGTACTGTCATCTACCCTCCTCCAGAGTAGTCCTCTACTGTACTGTCATCTCCCCTCCTCCAGAGTAGTCCTCTACTTTAAATATCTATTTAAAATGACATCATATATTTTGCAGCGGTAGCGACAGTTTAACTGCGGTGGGCCACCTGCCTGCTAAATAAATATAGAGGGAACAATGTTATAATGTTGGTTAGAAAGGAGGAAAGAGGAAGCCGGCTCAGAGCATCACAACAGGTCTGTGTTGACTGGAGAGTGAAAAGAGCAGATGCTGAAAGTAGCATCTATCACTGTGGGAGGTCTACTGTGGGAGGTCTACTGTGGGAGGTCTACTGTGGGAGGTCTACTGTGGGAGGTCTACTGTGTGGCTATTCTGAGAGCAGAATGGTGAACCTGGCCTGGGGACTAGCAGGCAGCACATCCCAAATGGGCATCCCTAGAGTCCCAAAGTGCACTACTTTTGACCAGATCCCTATTGAATAGGGTGCCATTTGGGTCGACCAGGGCCCTATTGAATAGGGTGCCATTTGGGTCGACCAGGGCCAGTGGCCCATCACTGATTAGTTTAGCTGATGGTTGTAGGAGTCAGCCTGGTCAGGGACTACATTTTAATCATTTAGTAGACGTTCTTATCCAGAGCGACTTACAGGAGCAATTAGGGTTACGTGCCTTGCTCAAGCAATATCCATTTTCTAGCCAGCATCAGTCATTTGTTGAAGAGTTGAAAGTGAAAGTGCGTAGTGCTACATCTTTGGAAGGAAGACTTAAAATAACCAGACCAGGGTCCTTCTTAATCTTAACTGGAAATAAACCGCTTCAATCCTGGACAATAATGTTCCGGAATCATGAGATCAGCCAGAAGCAGTGGTAGTAGGTCTCCAGGTGTCTTTTGGCACTATGCATGGTGGAGAGACTTTGGGATCCATTTTGTTCAGGACATATGGGGGATGTGTGTAATCGGTGCAGTATCCTGTACTGAGTTTCCCTTTAGTCTGTTGGAAGGTGAGGAGGATCTAACCGACGGGGTGGCTTTGTGCCAGTCATCCTCAACGTATTCAGTCTCCCATCCACTGACTGTCTGAGTACGGTAATGAACATACTGTCTGAGGTAAGGGAGTACGGTAATGAACATACTGCTGTGAAACAGCACAGACAGGCAGACAGACAGGTTACATGCAGCAGCAGACAGGTTCCATGCAGCAGAAGACAGGTTCCATGCAGCAGCAGCAGACAGGTTACATGCAGCAGCAGCAGACAGGTTCCATGCAGCAGCAGCAGACAGGTTACATGCAGCAGCAGACAGGTTCCATGCAGCAGCAGACAGGTTACATGCAGCAGCAGCAGACAGGTTACATGCAGCAGCAGACAGGTTACATGCAGCAGCAGCAGACAGGTTACATGCAGCAGCAGACAGGTTCCATGCAGCAGCAGCAGACAGGTTACATGCAGCAGCAGCAGACAGGTTATATGCAGCAGCAGACAGGTTACATGCAGCAGCAGCAGACAGGTTACATGCAGCAGACTGCTCTAGAGTCAGGTTCTACTAATGGTAGTAGTTGTTGATATCTGTGGTGCTGTCAGTTCTGCTACTGATGTGGGTTCCCTGGAGAAACCTCTAGCAGCAGGATACCAATGTTGCCCCCATCAGCAGCTCCTGTTACCATCACAAGACAAAATACTCTTAGTTTGCATCCCAAATGGCACCCTATTCCCTAACAAAAGTGCACTACTTTTGACATAGAGCTCTGGTCTAAAGTAGTGCACTATATAGAGAATAAGGTGCCATTTGGGCCTCCGCCATAACATCCAACCTGTTTGTGGTTGTTTAAACCAAACATGAAGAAAGGACAAAGAGAAGCTTTTCATCACTGCTCTTTAACGTGTTGTCAGTGGAGAGCAAACAAACGCTTGGTCCTGTCCTGTTGCCAGCTGGGTACCTGCCTGGTCACACTGACGCTGCGTTCCTTATGGCACCGGATTCCCTATATCGGGTCCTTAATTACATTCAGCTGTGGGACCATTTTTCCTTGAGCGGATGGTCGGAGGGCTGGAACATAGTTATAAATAATTTGTCAACTGCAAATTGACCGCAAGAATCCCAAACAGATATAGTATTTGACAAAAACAGAATACTTTTTGATTACGTTGGGATATGATCACATGTGCCTCTATATTTATGAGTGGGAATACTTGGGAAAATATATCCTAAATTAAAATCACTTTGCGCTGATTCCCTGGTGATTTTACAGTCTTATGTCCAACAACAAAAATTATATATAAAAAATAAAATATTAATTAATATTGCTCAGAAAACTTGGGCCGCCAAATAAAATCCCAGAGCCTTTATATAGTGCACTATTTTGTATTTTGTTCCAGGGCCGATATAGGGAATAGGGTGCTGTTTGGAACACACACTGAGAGAGGGAGGACTGTGGAGGGATACTTAACACTGAATGGACTCCCTGAAGCACAGCCTGGGAATGATCTGAATGGACTCCCTGAAGCACAGCCTGAATGATATGAATGGACTCCCTGAAGCACAGCCTGAATGATCTGAATGGACTCCCTGAAGCACAGCCTGAATGATCTGAATGGACTCCCTGCAGCACAGCCTGGGAATGATCTGAATGGACTCCCTGCAGCACAGCCTGAATGATCTGAATGGACTCCCTGAAGCACAGCCTGGGAATGATCTGAATGGACTCCCTGAAGCACAGCCTGAATGATCTGAATGGACTCCCTGAAGCACAGCCTGAATGATCTGAATGGACTCCCTGAAGCAGCCTGAATGATCTGAATGGACTCCCTGAAGCACAGCCTGGGAATGATCTGCATGGACTCCCTGAAGCACAGCCTGGGAATGATCTGAATGGACTCCCTGAAGCACAGCCTGAATGATGTTACTGACTCTAATGTGATAGTACAGTGGCTCAGTGGTTGTCTTATTGAGAACACTATACCTTTGATGTCCTAATACTCTGAATCAATCTCAGTGTGATCTGTTAGCGTGCTAGCCTTCCCCCTGTTCTACAGCGCTCTGACAGTAGCTACGGTAGTGGTGTGATCTGTTAGCGTGCTAGCCTTGCCCCTGTTCTACAGCGCTCTGACAGTAGCTACGGTAGTGGTGTGATCTGTTAGCGTGCTAGCCTTGCCCCTGTTCTACAGCGCTCTGACAGTAGCTACGGTAGTGGTGTGATCTGTTAGCGTGCTAGCCTTGCCCCTGTTCTACAGCGCTCTGACAGTAGCTACGGTAGTGGTGTGATCTGTTAGCGCGCTAGCCTTGCCCCTGTTCTACAGCGCTCTGACAGTAGCTACGGTAGTGGTGTGATCTGTTAGCGTGCTAGCCTTCCCCCTGTTCTACAGCGCTCTGACAGTAGCTACGGTAGTGGTGTGATCTGTTAGCGTGCTAGCCTTGCCCCTGTTCTACAGCGCTCTGACAGTAGCTACGGTAGTGGTGTGATCTGTTAGCGTGCTAGCCTTCCCCCTGTTCTACAGCGCTCTGACAGTAGCTACGGTAGTGGTGTGATCTGTTAGCGTGCTAGCCTTGCCCCCTGTTCTACAGCGCTCTGACAGTAGCTACGGTAGTGGTGTGATCTGTTAGCGTGCTAGCCTTGCCCCCTGTTCTACAGCGCTCTGACAGTAGCTACGGTAGTGGTGTGATCTGTTAGCGTGCTAGCCTTGCCCCCTGTTCTACAGCGCTCTGACAGTAGCTACGGTAGTGGTGTGATCTGTTAGCGTGCTAGCCTTGCCCCCTGTTCTACAGCGCTCTGACAGTAGCTACGGTAGTGGTGTGATCTGTTAGCGTGCTAGCCTTGCCCCTGTTCTACAGCGCTCTGACAGTAGCTACGGTAGTGGTGTGATCTGTTAGCGTGCTAGCCTTGCCCCTGTTCTACAGCGCTCTGACAGTAGCTACGGTAGTGGTGTGATCTGTTAGCGTGCTAGCCTTGCCCCTGTTCTACAGCGCTCTGACAGTAGCTACGGTAGTGGTGTGATCTGTTAGCGTGCTAGCCTTGCCCCTGTTCTACAGCGCTCTGACAGTAGCTACGGTAGTGGTGTGATCTGTTAGCGTGCTAGCCTTGCCCCTGTTCTACAGCGCTCTGACAGTAGCTACGGTAGTGGTGTGATCTGTTAGCGTGCTAGCCTTGCCCCTGTTCTACAGCGCTCTGACAGTAGCTACGGTAGTGGTGTGATCTGTTAGCGTGCTAGCCTTGCCCCTGTTCTACAGCGCTCTGACAGTAGCTACGGTAGTGGTGTGATCTGTTAGCGCGCTAGCCTTGCCCCCTGTTCTACAGCGCTCTGACAGTAGCTACGGTAGTGGTGTGATCTGTTAGCGCGCTAGCCTTGCCCCTGTTCTACAGCGCTCTGACAGTAGCTACGGTAGTGGTGTGATCTGTTAGCGTGCTAGCCTTGCCCCTGTTCTACAGCGCTCTGACAGTAGCTACGGTAGTGGTGTGATCTGTTAGCGTGCTAGCCTTGCCCCTGTTCTACAGCGCTCTGACAGTAGCTACGGTAGTGGTGTGATCTGTTAGCGTGCTAGCCTTGCCCCTGTTCTACAGCGCTCTGACAGTAGCTACGGTAGTGGTGTGATCTGTTAGCGTGCTAGCCTTGCCCCTGTTCTACAGCGCTCTGACAGTAGCTACGGTAGTGGTGTGATCTGTTAGCGTGCTAGCCTTGCCCCTGTTCTACAGCGCTCTGACAGTAGCTACGGTAGTGGTGTGATCTGTTAGCGTGCTAGCCTTCCCCCTGTTCTACAGCGCTCTGACAGTAGCTACGGTAGTGGTGTGATCTGTTAGCGTGCTAGCCTTGCCCCTGTTCTACAGCGCTCTGACAGTAGCTACGGTAGTGGTGTGATCTGTTAGCGTGCTAGCCTTGCCCCTGTTCTACAGCGCTCTGACAGTAGCTACGGTAGTGGTGTGATCTGTTAGCGTGCTAGCCTTGCCCCTGTTCTACAGCGCTCTGACAGTAGCTACGGTAGTGGTGTGATCTGTTAGCGCGCTAGCCTTGCCCCTGTTCTACAGCGCTCTGACAGTAGCTACGGTAGTGGTGTGATCTGTTAGCGTGCTAGCCTTGCCCCTGTTCTACAGCGCTCTGACAGTAGCTACGGTAGTGGTGTGATCTGTTAGCGTGCTAGCCTTCCCCCTGTTCTACAGCGCTCTGACAGTAGCTACGGTAGTGGTGTGATCTGTTAGCGTGCTAGCCTTGCCCCTGTTCTACAGCGCTCTGACAGTAGCTACGGTAGTGGTGTGATCTGTTAGCGTGCTAGCCTTGCCCCTGTTCTACAGCGCTCTGACAGTAGCTACGGTAGTGGTGTGATCTGTTAGCGTGCTAGCCTTGCCCCTGTTCTACAGCGCTCTGACAGTAGCTACGGTAGTGGTGTGATCTGTTAGCGTGCTAGCCTTGCCCCTGTTCTACAGCGCTCTGACAGTAGCTACGGTAGTGGTGTGATCTGTTAGCGTGCTAGCCTTGCCCCTGTTCTACAGCGCTCTGACAGTAGCTACGGTAGTGGTGCTACTTTAGTAGGCTTATTCAGTTTGACAAGGTCGCTGAACCAATCAGAGAGCATGATGTTAATCTGTTAGAATAATATGCTGCCTATCAGGGCACTGAGCAGGCTGAAGTGATGTAGGCTGCCTCCCAAATGCCACCCTATTCACTATCGTCCTATTGGTCCCTGGTCTAAAGTAGTGCACTATATAGGGAATAGGGTGTCATAGGGCTCTGGTCTAAAGTAGTGCACTATATAGGGAATAGGGTGTCATAGGGCTCTGGTCTAAAGTAGTGTACTATATAGGGAATAGGGTGTCATAGGGCTCTGGTCTAAAGTAGTGCACTATATAGGGAATAGGGTGTCATAGGGCTCTGGTCTAAAGTAGTGCACTATATAGGGAATAGGGTGTCATAGGGCTCTGGTCTAAAGTAGTGCACTATATAGGGAATAGGGTGTCATAGGGCTCTGGTCTAAAGTAGTGCACTATGTAGGGAATAGGGTGCCATAGGGCTCTGGTCTAAAGTAGTGCACTATATAGGGAATAGGGTGCCATTCTCTGGTCTAAAGTAGTGCACTATATAGGGAATAGGGTGTCATAGGGCTCTGGTCTAAAGTAGTGCACTATATAGGGAATAGGGTGCCATTTGGGACAACATCGTACTGATTTATAGCAGGGGAGACACTCAGCAAGGTCACTTTTATTACAGCCACAACTGTCACATCTCTCTTCACAGTCAGAGAGCAGAGAACTGAGATGGCTTGAGGATATGATGGAGGAATGACTGACTGGCTGGCTGACTGGCTGACTGACTGGCCGACTGGCTGACTGGCTGACTGGCTGACTGATTGGCCGACTGGCTGACTGGCTGACTGGCTGACTGATTGGCCGACTGGCTGACTGGCTGACTGGCTGACTGGCTGACTGGCTGGCTGACTGGCTGACTGGCTGACTGGCTGACTGGCTGGCTGACTGGCTGACTGACTGGCTGGCTGACTGGCTGACTGGCTGGTTGACTGGCTGGCTGACTGGCTGGCTGACTGGCTGACTGGCTGGCTGGCTGACTACTGCTGCTGCTGCTGCTCATTCAATCAGACTGCAGGTCTGTGAAAATGGAGGGGGATCCGTCAGTGGAGGGGTGTCTGTGACAACGGAGGGGGATCCGTCAGTGGAGGGGTGTCTGTGACAATGTAATGTAGGGGTGTCTGTGACATGGTTTTCGGGTGGGAAGGGAGGATGCGGGCAGGTGGATGAGGGGAGAGGAGCGAGCGAGAGAGGAGAGGGAGATTATGAGGAAGAGGAGAGAGAGAGGAGATTAGAGAGGAGAGAGAGGACAAGAGAGAGAGAGAGACGGAGGACAGAGAGAGAGAGACGGAGGACAGAGAGAGAGATGGGAGAGAGAGACGAGCGAGAGAGACGGAGGACAGAGAGAGAGATGGGAGAGAGAGACGGAGGACAGAGAGAGAGAGACGGAGGACAGAGAGAGAGAGACGGAGGACAGAGAGAGAGAGACGGAAGACAGAGAGAGGAGAGAGAGAGGAGAGAGAGAGAGACGGGAGAGAGAGAGACAGAGGACGGAGAGAGGAGAGAGAGAGAGACGAGAGAGAGAGGAAGGAGAGGTAGGAAACAACATCTCCACTTCGCTGATCCTCGAAACTGGGGCCCCACAAGGGTGCGTGCTCAGCCCCCTCCGGTACTCCCTGTTCACCCATGACTGCGTGGCCAAGCACGCCTCCAACTCAATCATCAACTTTGCAGACGACACAACAGTAGTAGGCTTGATTACCAACAATGACGAGACCGCCTACAGGGAGGAGGTGAGGGCTCTGGGATTGTGGTGCCAGGAAAATAACCTCTCACTCAACATCAACAAAACAAAGGAGATGATTGTGGACTTCAGGAAACGGCAGAGGGTGCACCCCCCTATCCACATCGACGGGACCGCAGTGGAGAAGATGGAAAGCTTCAAGTTCCTTGGCGTACACATCACTGACAAACTGAAATGGTCCACCTACGCAGACAAAGTGTGGTGAAGAAGGCGCAACAGAGCCTCTTCAACCTCAGGAGGCTGAAGAAATGTGGCTTGGCACCTAAAACCCTCACAAACCTTTACAGATGCACAATTGAGAGCATCCTGTCGGGCTGTATCACCCCCTGGTACGGCAACTCTCCAGAGGGTGGTTTGTTCTGCCGAACGCATTACCGGGGGCAAACTACCCTCCCTCCAAGACACCTACAGCACCCGATGTCACAGGAAGGCCAAAAAGATCATCAAGGACATCAACCACCGAGCCCACTGCCTATCAAAATCCAGAAAAGAGCCGTTAAATTCTATAACCACTTAAAAGGAAGCGATTCCCAAACCTTCCATAACAAAGCCATCACCTACAGAGAGATGAACTTGGAGAAGAGTCCCCTAAGCAAGCTGGTCCTGGGGCTCTGTTCACAAACACAAACAGACCCCACAGAGCCCCAGGACAACAACAACAACACAATTAGACCCAACCAAATCATGAGAAAACAAAAAGAGAATTACTTGACACGTTGGAAAGAATTAACAAAAAAACTGATCAACAAAGAATTCGAAAACAAACCCCATTTTGATCTACTGGGTGAAAACCACAGTGTGCCATCACAGCAGCAATATTTGTGACCTGTTGCCACAAGAAAAGGGCAACCAGTGAAGAACAAACACCATTGTAAATACAACCCATATTTATGTTGATTTATTTTCCCCATTTGTACTTTAACTATTTGCACATTGTTACAACACTGTATATAGACATAATATGACATTTGAAATGTCTCTATTCTTTTGGAACTTCTGAGTGTAATGTTTACTGTTAATATGTATTGTTTATTTCACTTTTGTTTATTATCTACTTCACTTGCTTTGGCAATGTTAACATACGTTTCCCATGCCAATAAAGCCCTTAAATTGAATTGAATTGAGAGGAGAGAGAGAGAGGAGGGAGAGAGAGGAGGGAGAGAGAGAGAGGAGGGAGAGACAGAGGAGAGAGAGGAGAGAGAGGAGAGAAGGGAGGGAGAGAGTGAGAGAGGAGAGGGAGAGAGAGAGAGAGAGAGAGAGAGAGAGAGAGGAGAGAGGAGATAGAGAGCGAGAGAGAGAGGAGAGAGAGAGAGGTAGAGAGAGAGAGAGAGAGAGGTAGAGAGATAGAGAGAGAGAGAGGAGAGAGAGAGAGGTAGAGAGATAGAGAGAGAGAGAGAGAGGAGCGAGGAGAGAGGAGATAGAGAGGAGATAGAGAGAGATGGTAGAAGAGCAGGTGGACGAGGGAGAGGATGGAGCCTCACACCTGTCCTGTACCCATCTGGTGCCAAGCTCCTCCAGGAGAGAGCCAGGGGGAGGGATCCTCCCGATCCAAATGTCATCCCTGATTTGGGATTATCCTGCATTTCCTGTCACTGATCATCTCTCCCCCTCTCTCTCTTTCTCTCTCTGTTATCTTTCTCAAACACCCTGTTTACTGTCTTCTGCCAGGGAAGTCTAAAACACTTCTGGTTTATGGGTAGTTGTGCAAATCTGAAATAAAAATATATGAGCCATATACTGGAGTGGTCTCCGGGTATGGGGTGGTCTCCGGGTATGGGGTGGTCTCCGGGTATGGGGTGGTCTCCGGGTATGGGGTGGTCTCCGGGTATGGGGTGGTCTCCGGGTATGGGGTGGTCTCCAGGTATGGGGTGGTCTCCGGGTATGGGGTGGTCTCCGGGTATTGGGTGGTCTCCGGGTATGGGGTGGTCTCCGGGTATGGGGTGGTCTCCGGGTATGGGGTGGTCTCCGGGTATTGGGTGGTCTCCGGGTATTGGGAAGAAAACACTTACATTTACTTAACTTTATATTGGCTCAACTTACCCCACGGCCATTGGCTCAACCATTGGCTCAACTTACCCCATGGCCATTGGCTCAACCATTGGCTCAACTTACCCCATGGCCATTGGCTCAACCATTGGCTCAACTTACCTCAAGGCAAACATTTAGACTATATTAGCCCACACAGCTACAAGGATTCCCTTTCATGCTAGGTTTAGGACCTCATGTAGAAGTTAATAGAGACCCCAACTGATGTTTATAACAATCTCTAAATGATCTACTTTGGTTTAGATACAAGGATCATGAAACCTCTAACACAATAAATTCATTTGACTTGGTGAAAAACAGTTTTTTTGGACCTAACTTGCTTTTACCCCTTTTCCCACGTGGTTTCCTCCTTCACAGACTCCATGAAATGATGACCTCTTCCTACATATCTGGTGAAATTATTAATTTATAAATTATTTAATTATTAATTTAGTGTATGGTTTCCTAGAAACAATGGTGGCTCAACTGACCCCTTTGGCTCAAGTTCCCCCCCTCTCCCCTGCGTATTGATGCTGCTGGTGTTTGAGGTATTCAACCATAATCTCTCCTTTCTTTTCTAGATGGAAGAGGTCATAGCTCATATGCAAGATGAGAAAAATGGAATTCCTATCCGCACAGTCAAGAGTTTTTTATCCAAGATCCCAAGTGTTTTTTCAGGTAAGACAAAACATTTTATAGTTACAGTAAAAAGGTGTGTGTGTGTGTTTGTGTGAGAGAAGAGAGGGGGGGGAGAGACATTATAAAATCCATGTAAACAAACAACAATTGTGTGGTTAAAATTGGCAAAAAAAACCACACATTTCTTTCCACAGGGCCATGGGGTGAGACAGGGATGCAGTTTAAGCCCCACCCTCTTCAACATATATATCAACGAATTGGCGAGGGCACTAGAACAGTCTGCAGCACCCGGCCTCACCCTACTAGAATCTGAAGTCAAATGTCTACTGTTTGCTGGTGCTCTGGTGCTTCTGTCCCCAACCAAGGAGGGCCTACAGCAGCACCTAGATCTTCTGTACAGATTCTGTCAGACCTGGGCCCTGACAGTAAATCTCAGTAAGACAAAAATAATGGTGTTCCAAAAAAGGTCCAGTTGCCAGGACCACAAATACAAACTCCATCTAGACACCGTTGCCCTAGAGCACACAAAAAACTATACATACCTCGGCCTAAATATCAGGCCACAGGTAACTGTGAAGCTGTGAATGATCTGAGAGACAAGGCAAGAAGGGCCTTCTATGCCATCAAAAGGAATATCAAATTCGACATACCAATTAGGATCTGGCTAAAAATATTTGAATCAGTTATAGAACCCATTGCCCTTTATGGTTGTGAGGTCTGGGGTCCGCTCACCAACCAAGAATTCACAAAATGGGACAAACACCAAATTGAGACTCTGCATGCAGAATTCTGCAAAAACATCCTCTGTGTACAATGTAAAACACCAAATAATGTATGCAGAGCTAAATTAGACCGATACTTGCTAATTATCAAAATCCAGAAAAGAGCCATTCAACTCTACAACCACTTAAAAGGAAGCAATTCCCAAACCTTCTATAACAAAGCCATCACCTACAGAGAGATGAACCTGGAGAAGAGTCCCCTAAACAAGCTGGTCCTGGGGCTCTGTTCACAAACACAAACAGACCCCACAGAGCCCCAGGACAGCAACACAATTAGACCCAACCAAATCATGAGAAAACAAAAAGATAATTACTTGACACATTGGAATGAATTAACCAAAAAACGGAGCAAACTGGAATGCTATTTGGTCCTAAACAGAGAGTACACAGTGGCAGAATACCTGACCACTGTGACTGACCAAAATTTAAGGAAAGCTTTGACTATGTACAGACTCAGTGAGCATAGCCTTGCTATTGAGAAAGGCCGCCGTAGGCAGACCAGGCCCTCAAGAGAAGACAGGCTATGTGCACACTGCCCACAAAATGAGGTGGAAACTGAGCTGCACTTCCTAACCTCCTGCCAAATGTATGACCATATTAGAGACACATATTTCCCTCAGATTACACAGACCCACAAAGAATTCGAAAACAAATCACATTTTGATAACCTCCCATACCTATTGGGTGAAATACCCAATAGAGCTCTGGTCAAAAGTAGTGCACTATATAAGGAATAGGATGTGATTTGGAAAGCAGCCTTAATGAAGCCTCTCCTGGATGCTTCTTCCTGCCAGAGTGGTACGTTATGTACCAGAAGCAGCCTTAATGAAGCCTCTCCTGGATGCTTCTTCCTGCCAGAGTGGTACGTTATGTACCAGAAGCAGCCTTAATGAAGCCTCTCCTGGATGCTTCTTCCTGCCAGAGTGGTACGTTATGTACCAGAAGCAGCCTTAATGAAGCCTCTCCTGGATGCTTCTTCCTGCCAGAGTGGTACGTTATGTACCAGAAGCAGCCTTAATGAAGCCTCTCCTGGATGCTTCTTCCTGCCAGAGTGGTACGTTATGTACCAGAAGCAGCCTTAATGAAGCCTCTCCTGGATGCTTCTTCCTGCCAGAGTGGTACGTTATGTACCAGAAGCAGCCTTAATGAAGCCTCTCCTGGATGCTTCTTCCTGCCAGAGTGGTACGTTATGTACCAGAAGCAGCCTTAATGAAGCCTCTCCTGGATGCTTCTTCCTGCCAGAGTGGTACGTTATGTACCAGAAGCAGCCTTAATGAAGCCTCTCCTGGATGCTTCTTCCTGCCAGAGTGGTACGTTATGTACCAGAAGCAGCCTTAATGAAGCCTCTCCTGGATGCTTCTTCCTGCCAGAGTGGTACGTTATGTACCAGAAGCAGCCTTAATGAAGCCTCTCCTGGATGCTTCTTCCTGCCAGAGTGGTACGTTATGTACCAGAAGCAGCCTTAATGAAGCCTCTCCTGGATGCTTCTTCCTGCCAGAGTGGTACGTTATGTACCAGAAGCAGCCTTAATGAAGCCTCTCCTGGATGCTTCTTCCTGCCAGAGTGGTACGTTATGTACCAGAAGCAGCCTTAATGAAGCCTCTCCTGGATGCTTCTTCCTGCCAGAGTGGTACGTTATGTACCAGAAGCAGCCTTAATGAAGCCTCTCCTGGATGCTTCTTCCTGCCAGAGTGGTACGTTATGTACCAGAAGCAGCCTTAATGAAGCCTCTCCTGGATGCTTCTTCCTGCCAGAGTGGTACGTTATGTACCAGAAGCAGCCTTAATGAAGCCTCTCCTGGATGCTTCTTCCTGCCAGAGTGGTACGTTATGTACCAGAAGCAGCCTTAATGAAGCCTCTCCTGGATGCTTCTTCCTGCCAGAGTGGTACGTTATGTACCAGAAGCAGCCTTAATGAAGCCTCTCCTGGATGCTTCTTCCTGCCAGAGTGGTACGTTATGTACCAGAAGCAGCCTTAATGAAGCCTCTCCTGGATGCTTCTTCCTGCCAGAGTGGTACGTTATGTACCAGAAGCAGCCTTAATGAAGCCTCTCCTGGATGCTTCTTCCTGCCAGAGTGGTACGTTATGTACCAGAAGCAGCCTTAATGAAGCCTCTCCTGGATGCTTCTTCCTGCCAGAGTGGTACGTTATGTACCAGAAGCAGCCTTAATGAAGCCTCTCCTGGATGCTTCTTCCTGCCAGAGTGGTACGTTATGTACCAGAAGCAGCCTTAATGAAGCCTCTCCTGGATGCTTCTTCCTGCCAGAGTGGTACGTTATGTACCAGAAGCAGCCTTAATGAAGCCTCTCCTGGATGCTTCTTCCTGCCAGAGTGGTACGTTATGTACCAGAAGCAGCCTTAATGAAGCCTCTCCTGGATGCTTCTTCCTGCCAGAGTGGTACGTTATGTACCAGAAGCAGCCTTAATGAAGCCTCTCCTGGATGCTTCTTCCTGCCAGAGTGGTACGTTATGTACCAGAAGCAGCCTTAATGAAGCCTCTCCTGGATGCTTCTTCCTGCCAGAGTGGTACGTTATGTACCAGAAGCAGCCTTAATGAAGCCTCTCCTGGATGCTTCTTCCTGCCAGAGTGGTACGTTATGTACCAGAAGCAGCCTTAATGAAGCCTCTCCTGGATGCTTCTTCCTGCCAGAGTGGTACGTTATGTACCAGAAGCAGCCTTAATGAAGCCTCTCCTGGATGCTTCTTCCTGCCAGAGTGGTACGTTATGTACCAGAAGCAGCCTTAATGAAGCCTCTCCTGGATGCTTCTTCCTGCCAGAGTGGTACGTTATGTACCAGAAGCAGCCTTAATGAAGCCTCTCCTGGATGCTTCTTCCTGCCAGAGTGGTACGTTATGTACCAGAAGCAGCCTTAATGAAGCCTCTCCTGGATGCTTCTTCCTGCCAGAGTGGTACGTTATGTACCAGAAGCAGCCTTAATGAAGCCTCTCCTGGATGCTTCTTCCTGCCAGAGTGGTACGTTATGTACCAGAAGCAGCCTTAATGAAGCCTCTCCTGGATGCTTCTTCCTGCCAGAGTGGTACGTTATGTACCAGAAGCAGCCTTAATGAAGCCTCTCCTGGATGCTTCTTCCTGCCAGAGTGGTACGTTATGTACCAGAAGCAGCCTTAATGAAGCCTCTCCTGGATGCTTCTTCCTGCCAGAGTGGTACGTTATGTACCAGAAGCAGCCTTAATGAAGCCTCTCCTGGATGCTTCTTCCTGCCAGAGTGGTACGTTATGTACCAGAAGCAGCCTTAATGAAGCCTCTCCTGGATGCTTCTTCCTGCCAGAGTGGTACGTTATGTACCAGAAGCAGCCTTAATGAAGCCTCTCCTGGATGCTTCTTCCTGCCAGAGTGGTACGTTATGTACCAGAAGCAGCCTTAATGAAGCCTCTCCTGGATGCTTCTTCCTGCCAGAGTGGTACGTTATGTACCAGAAGCAGCCTTAATGAAGCCTCTCCTGGATGCTTCTTCCTGCCAGAGTGGTACGTTATGTACCAGAAGCAGCCTTAATGAAGCCTCTCCTGGATGCTTCTTCCTGCCAGAGTGGTACGTTATGTACCAGAAGCAGCCTTAATGAAGCCTCTCCTGGATGCTTCTTCCTGCCAGAGTGGTACGTTATGTACCAGAAGCAGCCTTAATGAAGCCTCTCCTGGATGCTTCTTCCTGCCAGAGTGGTACGTTATGTACCAGAAGCAGCCTTAATGAAGCCTCTCCTGGATGCTTCTTCCTGCCAGAGTGGTACGTTATGTACCAGAAGCAGCCCTTAATGAAGCCTCTCCTGGATGCTTCTTCCTGCCAGAGTGGTACGTTATGTACCAGAAGCAGCCTTAATGAAGCCTCTCCTGGATGCTTCTTCCTGCCAGAGTGGTACGTTATGTACCAGAAGCAGCCTTAATGAAGCCTCTCCTGGATGCTTCTTCCTGCCAGAGTGGTACGTTATGTACCAGAAGCAGCCTTAATGAAGCCTCTCCTGGATGCTTCTTCCTGCCAGAGTGGTACGTTATGTACCAGAAGCAGCCTTAATGAAGCCTCTCCTGGATGCTTCTTCCTGCCAGAGTGGTACGTTATGTACCAGAAGCAGCCTTAATGAAGCCTCTCCTGGATGCTTCTTCCTGCCAGAGTGGTACGTTATGTACCAGAAGCAGCCTTAATGAAGCCTCTCCTGGATGCTTCTTCCTGCCAGAGTGGTACGTTATGTACCAGAAGCAGCCTTAATGAAGCCTCTCCTGGATGCTTCTTCCTGCCAGAGTGGTACGTTATGTACCAGAAGCAGCCTTAATGAAGCCTCTCCTGGATGCTTCTTCCTGCCAGAGTGGTACGTTATGTACCAGAAGCAGCCTTAATGAAGCCTCTCCTGGATGCTTCTTCCTGCCAGAGTGGTACGTTATGTACCAGAAGCAGCCTTAATGAAGCCTCTCCTGGATGCTTCTTCCTGCCAGAGTGGTACGTTATGTACCAGAAGCAGCCTTAATGAAGCCTCTCCTGGATGCTTCTTCCTGCCAGAGTGGTACGTTATGTACCAGAAGCAGCCTTAATGAAGCCTCTCCTGGATGCTTCTTCCTGCCAGAGTGGTACGTTATGTACCAGAAGCAGCCTTAATGAAGCCTCTCCTGGATGCTTCTTCCTGCCAGAGTGGTACGTTATGTACCAGAAGCAGCCTTAATGAAGCCTCTCCTGGATGCTTCTTCCTGCCAGAGTGGTACGTTATGTACCAGAAGCAGCCTTAATGAAGCCTCTCCTGGATGCTTCTTCCTGCCAGAGTGGTACGTTATGTACCAGAAGCAGCCTTAATGAAGCCTCTCCTGGATGCTTCTTCCTGCCAGAGTGGTACGTTATGTACCAGAAGCAGCCTTAATGAAGCCTCTCCTGGATGCTTCTTCCTGCCAGAGTGGTACGTTATGTACCAGAAGCAGCCTTAATGAAGCCTCTCCTGGATGCTTCTTCCTGCCAGAGTGGTACGTTATGTACCAGAAGCAGCCTTAATGAAGCCTCTCCTGGATGCTTCTTCCTGCCAGAGTGGTACGTTATGTACCAGAAGCAGCCTTAATGAAGCCTCTCCTGGATGCTTCTTCCTGCCAGAGTGGTACGTTATGTACCAGAAGCAGCCTTAATGAAGCCTCTCCTGGATGCTTCTTCCTGCCAGAGTGGTACGTTATGTACCAGAAGCAGCCTTAATGAAGCCTCTCCTGGATGCTTCTTCCTGCCAGAGTGGTACGTTATGTACCAGAAGCAGCCTTAATGAAGCCTCTCCTGGATGCTTCTTCCTGCCAGAGTGGTACGTTATGTACCAGAAGCAGCCTTAATGAAGCCTCTCCTGGATGCTTCTTCCTGCCAGAGTGGTACGTTATGTACCAGAAGCAGCCTTAATGAAGCCTCTCCTGGATGCTTCTTCCTGCCAGAGTGGTACGTTATGTACCAGAAGCAGCCTTAATGAAGCCTCTCCTGGATGCTTCTTCCTGCCAGAGTGGTACGTTATGTACCAGAAGCAGCCTTAATGAAGCCTCTCCTGGATGCTTCTTCCTGCCAGAGTGGTACGTTATGTACCAGAAGCAGCCTTAATGAAGCCTCTCCTGGATGCTTCTTCCTGCCAGAGTGGTACGTTATGTACCAGAAGCAGCCTTAATGAAGCCTCTCCTGGATGCTTCTTCCTGCCAGAGTGGTACGTTATGTACCAGAAGCAGCCTTAATGAAGCCTCTCCTGGATGCTTCTTCCTGCCAGAGTGGTACGTTATGTACCAGAAGCAGCCTT
Source organism: Coregonus clupeaformis (assembly GCF_020615455.1). Lineage (NCBI taxonomy): Eukaryota > Metazoa > Chordata > Actinopteri > Salmoniformes > Salmonidae > Coregonus > Coregonus clupeaformis. Next base: position 229,457 of record NW_025533628.1, read on the forward strand.
AATGAAGCCTCTCCTGGATGCTTCTTCCTGCCAGAGTGGTACGTTATGTATCAGAAGCGTTATGGAACCATGCTGCTGGATACATGACCTTAGAAAGGTCAAGGTCTAACGCAGGACTACTCTCTCTCACGCTACTGGAAATGCTTCCTGTGGGTGATGTCATATGGAGTTTAAAGTTAGCAGAGGGGATGAGATAGTTTCAGAGAGTGTTTCTGGAGGAGAGGAGGGTCGAGGACTCCGTCAATAACACAGGTAGCTAGTGCCCTGCTCTCCAGGTGGTTACGCAAGTCTGCAGAACACTGGAGTAGAATTTAGAACACTAGAACATTGGAATAGCATCCTAAACACTGAGAGGGAGCATCGGGTTGGAACCTAAGGCCCTTGTTGAGATGTGGAAAAGCAGAATAATGTATATATGCACTCTGGGATACTAATAAGAGTTCATATGGTATGGTCTATGGATGCTCTGTATCCTACAAGTTTAGCCTCCAATTTCCCCTCAATCTGAGTTATTGTAGGTATGGGGCAGTTTCAAGTAGAGAGAGAGAGAGAGAGAGAGAGAGAGAGAGAGAGAGAGAGAGAGAGAGAGAGACTGCAGGATTGCAGGATGACCAACCATAATTGCTTTTCCAGATGATATTGAATAGTTTAGTCCACAGTGTTGTTATAATGAGGTCATATAAAGACAGTAGGTAATAACAGTATTAGCCTATCAGTGGGCCCATAATGATGCTCTGCTCTGACACACACACAAACAACTACGCTGCTTTATGTTGACGCTGCCTGGTTCTTCATACACCTTCTGTGTGTCCTGCTCCATAATGTTGTCATTAAAGTCTGCTGCCGTCTCTGTTACTATGGTAACGTCCCAAAGGACACTGTGTCCCCTAGATACAGTGGGGGGGAAAAAGTATTTAGTCAGCCACCAATTGTGCAAGTTCTCCCACTTAAAAAGATGAGAGAGGCCTGTAATTTTCATCATAGGTACACATCAACTATGACAGACAAAATGAGGAAAACAAATCCAGAAAATCACATTGTAGGATTTTTAATGAATTTATTTGCAAATTATGGTGGAAAATAAGTGTTTGGTCAATAACAAAAGTTTCTCAATACTTTATTATATACCCTTTGTTGGCAATGACACAGGTCAAACGTTTTCTGTAAGTCTTCACAAGGTTTTCACACACTGTTGCTGGTATTTTGGCCCATTCCTCCATGCAGATCTCCTCTAGAGCAGTGATGTTTTGGGGCTGTCGCTGGGCAACACGGACTTTCAACTCCCTCCAAAGATTTTCTATTCTTTCCTTTACATGGATCAGTCGTCCTGGTCCCTTTGCAGAAAAACAGCCCCAAAGCATGATATTTCCACCCCCATGCTTCACAGTAGGTATGGTGTTCTTTGGATGCAACTCAGCATTCTTTGTCCTCCAAACACGACGAGTTGAGTTTTTACCAAAAATATCTATTTTGGTTTCATCTGACCATATGACATTCTCCCAATCCTCTTCTGGATCATCCAAATGCACTCTAGCAAACTTCAGACGGGCCTGGACATGTACTGGCTTAAGCAGGGGGACACGTCTGGCACTGCAGGATGAGTCCCTGGCGGCGTAGTGTGTTACTGATGGTAGGCTTTGTTACTTTGGTCCCAGCTCTCTTCAGGTCATTCACTAGGTCCCCCCGTGTGGTTCTGGGATTTTTGCTCACCGTTCTTGTGATCATTTTGACCCCACGGGGTGAGATCTTGCGTGGAGCCCCAGATCGAGGGAGATTATCAGTGGTCTTGTATGTCTTCCATTTCCTAATAATTGCTCCCACAGTTGATTTCTTCAAACCAAGCTGCTTACCTATTGCAGATTCAGTCTTCCCAGCCTGGTGCAGGTCTACAATTTTATTTCTGGTGTCCTTTGACAGCTCTTTGGTCTTGGCCATAGTGGAGTTTGGAGTGTGACTGTTTGAGGTTGTGGACAGGTGTCTTTTATACTGATAACAAGTTCAAACAGGTGCCATTAATACAGGTAACGAGTGGAGGACAGAGGAGCCTCCTAAAGAAGAAGTTACAGGTCTGTGAGAGCCAGAAATCTTGCTTGTTTGTAGGTGACCAAATACTTATTTTCCACCATAATTTGCAAATAAATTCATAAAAAATCCTACAATGTGTATTTCTGGATTTTTTTTCTCAATTTGTCTGTCATAGTTGATGTGTACCTATGATGAAAATTACAGGCCTCTCTCATCTTTTTAAGTGGGAGAACTTGCACAATTGGTGGCTGACTAAATACCTTTTTTCCCCACTGTAGTGCTTTTGACCAGAGTCCAGTAGGGCACCATATAGGGGTTGGGTTAAATGGGAAGACACATTTCAATTGAATGCGTTCAGTTGTACTGCTGACTAGGTATCCCCCTTTTCCCTTTAGGGAACCAGTTGTTCAGCTGACTAGGTATCCCCCTTTTCCCTTTAGGGAACCAGTTGTTCAGCTGACTAGGTATCCCCCTTTTCCCTTTAGGGAACCAGTTGTACAGCTGACTAGGTATCCCCCTTTTCCCTTTAGGGAACCAGTTGTTCAGCTGACTAGGTATCCCCCTTTTCCCTTTAGGGAACCAGTTGTTCAGCTGACTAGGTATCCCCCTTTTCCCTTTAGGGAACCAGTTGTTCAGCTGACTAGGTATCCCCCTTTTCCCTTTAGGGAACCAGTTGTACAGCTGACTAGGTATCCCCCTTTTCCCTTTAGGGAACCAGTTGTTCAGCTGACTAGGTATCCCCCCTTTTCCCTTTAGGGAACCAGTTGTCCAGCTGACTAGGTATCCCCCTTTTCCCTTTAGGGAACCAGTTGTTCAGCTGACTAGGTATCCCCCTTTTCCCTTTAGGGAACCAGTTGTTCAGCTGACTAGGTATCCCCCTTTTCCCTTTAGGGAACCAGTTGTTCAGCTGACTAGGTATCCCCCTTTTCCCTTTAGGGAACCAGTTGTTCAGCTGACTAGGTATCCCCCTTTTCCCTTTAGGGAACAGGGGGCCATTAGAGACGCACCCTGTTTTATTCTCCTGCCCAGATCTGTCCAGATTCTGTAATAACAAGGAGTCCTGTTTTTCCTTCTTGGTAATATAATGATGACATACTGGTGGAGGCTGTGAATAGTGCTGTCCATGGAGATGAATGGATCCTTTCAGCTGATAGCAGCTGCTGTCAATACTGTAGAGGCTGTGAATAGTGCTGTAGAGAGAGACAGTCAGTCCTGTCTGGGTGTCCAGAGGGCTGCTGGGCTCTGGTTCAATAGAGAGAGACAGTCAGTCCTGTCTGGGTGTCCAGAGGGCTGCTGGGCTCTGGTTCAATAGAGAGAGACAGTCAGTCCTGTCTGGGTGTCCAGAGGGCTGCTGGGCTCTGGTTCAATAGAGAGAGACAGTCAGTCCTGTCTGGGTGTCCAGAGGGCTGCTGGGCTCTGGTTCAATAGAGAGAGACAGTCAGTCCTGTCTGGGTGTCCAGAGGGCTGCTGGGCTCTGGTTCAATAGAGAGAGACAGTCAGTCCTTTCTGGGTGTCCAGAGGGCTGCTGGGCTCTGGTTCAATAGAGAGAGACAGTCAGTCCTGTCTGGGTGTCCAGAGGCCTGCTGGGCTCTGGTTCAATAGAGAGAGACAGTCAGTCCTGTCTGGGTGTCCAGAGGGCTGCTGGGCTCTGGTTCAATAGAGAGAGACAGTCAGTCCTGTCTGGGTGTCCAGAGGGCTGCTGGGCTCTGGTTCAATAGAGAGAGACAGTCAGTCCTTTCTGGGTGTCCAGAGGGCTGCTGGGCTCTGGTTCAATAGAGAGAGACAGTCAGTCCTGTCTGGGTGTCCAGAGGGCTGCTGGGCTCTGGTTCAATAGAGAGAGACAGTCAGTCCTGTCTGGGTGTCCAGAGGGCTGCTGGGCTCTGGTTCAATAGAGAGAGACAGTCAGTCCTGTCTGGGTGTCCAGAGGGCTGCTGGGCTCTGGTTCAATAGAGAGAGACAGTCAGTCCTGTCTGGGTGTCCAGAGGGCTGCTGGGCTCTGGTTCAATAGAGAGAGACAGTCAGTCCTGTCTGGGTGTCCAGAGGGCTGCTGGGCTCTGGTTCAATAGAGAGAGACAGTCAGTCCTTTCTGGGTGTCCAGAGGGCTGCTGGGCTCTGGTTCAATAGAGAGAGACAGTCAGTCCTGTCTGGGTGTCCAGAGGCCTGCTGGGCTCTGGTTCAATAGAGAGAGACAGTCAGTCCTGTCTGGGTGTCCAGAGGGCTGCTGGGCTCTGGTTCAATAGAGAGAGACAGTCAGTCCTGTCTGGGTGTCCAGAGGGCTGCTGGGCTCTGGTTCAATAGAGAGAGACAGTCAGTCCTTTCTGGGTGTCCAGAGGGCTGCTGGGCTCTGGTTCAATAGAGAGAGACAGTCAGTCCTGTCTGGGTGTCCAGAGGGCTGCTGGGCTCTGGTTCAATAGAGAGAGACAGTCAGTCCTGTCTGGGTGTCCAGAGGGCTGCTGGGCTCTGGTTCAATAGAGAGAGACAGTCAGTCCTGTCTGGGTGTCTAGAGGGCTCCTGGGCTCTGGTTCAATAGAGAGAGACAGTCAGTCCTGTCTGGGTGTCCAGAGGGCTGCTGGGCTCTGGTTCAATAGAGAGAGACAGTCAGTCCTGTCTGGGTGTCCAGAGGCCTGCTGGGCTCTGGTTCAATAGAGAGAGACAGTCAGTCCTGTCTGGGTGTCCAGAGGGCTGCTGGGCTCTGGTTCAATAGAGAGAGACAGTCAGTCCTGTCTGGGTGTCCAGAGGGCTCCTGGGCTCTGGTTCAATAGAGAGAGACAGTCAGTCCTGTCTGGGTGTCTAGAGGGCTCCTGGGCTCTGGTTCAATAGAGAGAGACAGTCAGTCCTGTCTGGGTGTCCAGAGGGCTGCTGGGCTCTGGTTCAATAGAGAGAGACAGTCAGTCCTGTCTGGGTGTCCAGAGGGCTGCTGGGCTCTGGTTCAATAGAGAGAGACAGTCAGTCCTGTCTGGGTGCCCAGAGGCCTGCTGGGCTCTGGTTCAATAGAGAGAGACAGTCAGTCTTGTGCCAGAGCCCGGACTTGAACCCGATCAAACATCTCTGGAAAGACCTGAAAATATATGTGTTGTGTTGGACATATATACACAGTGTTGTGTTGCAGATATATACACAGTGTTTTGTGAGATACACACTACAAGTCCAAAGTTTGGACACACCTACTTATTCAAGGGTTATTCTTTATTTTTTACTATTTTTTACATTGTAGAATAATAGTGAAGACATCAAAACTATGAAATAACACATATGGAATCATGTAGTAACCAAAAAAGTGTTAAACAAATAAAAATATATTTTATATTTGAGATTCTTAAAATAGCCACCCTTTGCCTTGATGACAACTTTGCACACTCTTGGCAACAGCTTCACTTGGAAACATGGCAAACCATCAAAAAAGCGGAAGAAGTAGGGATAGAGGAGAGAGAGAGAAAGATGGGGAGAGAGAGACAGAGATACTCTCCAGATGGACCCGCCGCTTCCTCTATTAGAGTCATATGGGTCCATAGAGGGTCTATTAGAGTCATATGGGTCCATATAGGGTCTATTAGAATCATATGGGTCTATAGAGGGTCTATTAGAATCATATGGGTCTATAGAGGGTCTATTAGAATCATATGGGTCTATAGAGGGTCTATTAGAATCATATGGGTCTATAGAGGGTCTATTAGAATCATATGTGTCCATAGAGGGTCTGTTAGAATCATATGGGTCTATAGAGGGTCTATTAGAATCATATGGGTCCATAGAGGGTCTATTAGAATCATATGGGTCCATAGAGGGTCTATTAGAATCATATGGGTCTATAGAGGGTCTATTAGAATCATATGTGTCCATAGAGGGTCTGTTAGAATCATATGGGTCTATAGAGGGTCTATTAGAATCATATGGGTCCATAGAGGGTCTATTAGAATCATATGGGTCCATAGAGGGTCTATTAGAGTCATATGGGTCCATACAGGATCTATTAGAATCATATGGGTCCATAGAGGATCTATTAGAATCATATGGGTCTATAGAGGGTCTATTAGAATCATATGGGTCCATAGAGGGTCTATTAGAGTCATATGGGTCCTTACAGGATCTATTAGAATCATATGGGTCCATAGAGGATCTATTAGAATCATATGGGTCTATAGAGGGTCTATTAGAATCATATGGGTCTATAGAGGGTCTATTAGAATTTACACTGATTGAATGTCGTTTTATTTGATTAGCTAACCGTGATTAAAGGCATTCAGGGAAATAAAGGCACTTGACTTGACTTATCCAAACCCAGCAGTTGGCTTTGTGTGTTCTGTGTTCTGTGTTCTCTGTCTCACTTTTTAATTTATTCTGTAATGTAGTCTCTGCAGATTGACTCTGTCTCACTTTTTAATTTATTCTGTAATGTAGTCTCTGCTTTTTAATGTATTCTGCCTGGTCCTTTAGAAATGGGTTGGATTATGGGAGCGGTAAATATAACCTGCTAGGAGGTGTTCTGCAGTAAGGAGACGAGAGCAGTGGTGATGTTTCAGATTCACCTCTCCTTTTGATATGCACGTAACAATTTACTGTACATGAGAAGAGAGATTTATGTAAAGTTATTAAAATATGTTGAGTTTTTGCGCTCACATGTTTTTGATACCAGCAGAAGCAGAATGTTGAATGTTTTATGTTTTGTCTTGCAGGTTCTGAAATTGTACAGTGGATGATCAAAAACCTAAACATTGATGATCAAGGTAAGATTTATTTATGATGTTTTTTTACATTCAATGTGACGTGTCTGTTGTTTTTGTTGTTGCTGATGTATCATTGAAAGTGTCATCAACTCAACCGTTTTTTAACTCATGTTTGGGTTTTCCTAAGAAAGGATCTAAACGTTCCAAACAATTCAAACTCTAAATCCCTTGAAATCCAAAATGATCCAACAACCATTGAAATACATTATTTTGTTTCCTCTGAAATGGTTCAGATGTATGTTTTTTTTTACATTCAGTGTGATTGTACTTGTTGTGTCAGTGCCATCAGCTCAATAGTCTTGAATTGTTGTATCAATAGTCTTGACCTGTTGTATCAATAGTCTTGACCTGTTGTATCAATAGTCTTGACTTGTTGTATCAATAGTCTTGATCTGTTGTATCAATAGTCTTGACCTGTTGTATCAATAGTCCTCCAATCCCCCTCTCCTCAAACTCCCTTTCCTCCAATCCCTCCACTCCTCAAACTCCCTTTCCTCCAATCCCTCCACTCCTCAAACTCCCTTTCCTCCAATCCCCCTGTCCTCAAACTCCCTTTCCTCCAATCCCCTGTCCTCAAACTCCCTTTCCTCCAATCCCCCTGTCCTCAAACTCCCTTTCCTCCAATCCCCCTGTCCTCAAACTCCCTTTCCTCCAATCCCCCTGTCCTCAAACTCCCTTTCCTCCAATCCCCCTGTCCTCAAACTCCCTTTCCTCCAATCCCCCTCTCACTCAAACTCCCTTTCCTCCAATCCCCCTCTCCTCAAACTCCCTTTCCTCCAATCCCCCTGTCCTCAAACTCCCTTTCCTCCAATCCCCCTCTCCTCAAACTCCCTTTCCTCCAATCCCCCTCTCCTCAAACTCCCTTTCCTCCAATCCCCTCTCCTCAAACTCCCTTTCCTCCAATCCCCCCTCCACTCAAACTCCCTTTCCTCCAATCCCCCTCTCCTCAAACTCCCTTTCCTCCAATCCCCCTCTCCTCAAACTCCCTTTCCTCCAATCCCCCTCTCCTCAAACTCCCTTTCCTCCAATCCCCCTGTCCTCAAACTCCCTTTCCTCCAATCCCTCCTCTCCTCAAACTCCCTTTCCTCTAATCCCCCTGTCCTCAAACTCCCTTTCCTCCAATCCCCCTGTCCTCAAACTCCCTTTCCATCCAATCCCTGTCCTCAAACTCCTCTCCATCAATCCCCCTCTCCTCAAACTCCCTTTCCTCCAATCCCCCTCTCCTCAAACTCCCTTTCCTCCAATCCCCCTGTCCTCAAACTCCTTTCCTTCAATCCCCCTCTCCTCAAACTCCCTTTCCTCCAATCCCCCTGTCCTCAAACTCCCTTTCCTCCAATCCCCCTGTCCTCAAACTCCCTTTCCTCCAATCCCCCTCTCCTCAAACTCCCTTTCCTCCAATCCCCCTCTCCTCAAACTCCCTTTCCTCCAATCCCCCTCTCCTCAAACTCCCTTTCCTCCAATCCCCCTGTCCTCAAACTCCCTTTCCTCCAATCCCCCTGTCCTCAAACTCCCTTTCCTCCAATCCCTCCACTCCTCAAACACCCTTTCCTCCAATCCCCCTGTCCTCAAACTCCCTTTCCTCCAATCCCTCCACTCCTCAAACTCCCTTTCCTCCAATCCCTCCACTCCTCAAACTCCCTTTCCTCCAATCCCTCCACTCCTCAAACTCCCTTTCCTCCAATCCCTCCACTCCTCAAACTCCCTTTCCTCCAGTCCCCCTGTCCTCAAACTCCCTTTCCTCCAATCCCTCCACTCCTCAAACTCCCTTTCCTCCAATCCCTCCACTCCTCAAACTCCCTTTCCTCCAATCCCTCCACTCCTCAAACTCCCTTTCCTCCAGTCCCCCTGTCCTCAAACTCCCTTTCCTCCAATCCCTCCACTCCTCAAACTCCCTTTCCTCCAATCCCTCCACTCCTCAAACTCCCTTTCCTCCAATCCCCCCTGTCCTCAAACTCCCTTTCCTCCAATCCCTCCACTCCTCAAACTCCCTTTCCTCCAATCCCTCCACTCCTCAAACTCCCTTTCCTCAAATCCTCCTCCCCTCAAACTCCCTTTCCTCCAGTCCCCCTGTCCTCAAACTCCCTTTCCTCCAATCCCCCTGTCCTCAAACTCCCTTTCCTCCAATCCCCTGTCCTCAAACTCCCTTTCCTCCAGTCCCCCTCTCCTCAAACTCCCTTTCCTCCAATCCTCCTCCCCTCAAACTCCCTTTCCTCCAGTCCCCCTGTCCTCAAACTCCCTTTCCTCCAATACCCCTGTCCTCAAACTCCCTTTCCTCCAATCCCTCCACTCCTCAAACTCCCTTTCCTCCAATCCCCCTGTCCTCAAACTCCCTTTCCTCCAATCCCTCCACTCCTCAAACTCCCTTTCCTCCAATCCCTCCACTCCTCAAACTCCCTTTCCTCCAATCCCCCTGTCCTCAAACTCCCTTTCCTCCAATCCCCCTGTCCTCAAACTCCCTTTCCTCCAATCCCCCTGTCCTCAAACTCCCTTTCCTCCAATCCCCCTGTCCTCAAACTCCATTTCCTCCAATCCCTCCACTCCTCAAACTCCCTTTCCTCCAATCCCCCTCTCCTCAAACTCCCTTTCCTCCAATCCCCCTCTCCTCAAACTCCCTTTCCTCCAATCCCCCTCTCCTCAAACTCCCTTTCCTCCAATCCCCCTCTCCTCAAACTCCCTTTCCTCCAATCCCCCTGTCCTCAAACTCCCTTTCCTCCAATCCCCTGTCCTCAAACTCTCTTTCCTCCAATCCCCCTGTCCTCAAACTCCCTTTCCTCCAATCCCCCTCTCCTCAAACTCCCTTTCCTCCAATCCCCCTGTCCTCAAACTCCCTTTCCTCCAATCCCCCTCTCCTCAAACTCCCTTTCCTCCAATCCCCTGTCCTCAAACTCCCTTTCCTCCAATCCCCCTCTCCTCAAACTCCCTTTCCTCCAATCCCCCCCTGTCCTCAAACTCCCTTTCCTCCAATCTCCTCTCCTCAAACTCCTTTCCTCCAATCCCCTGTCCTCAAACTCCTTCCTCCTCAATCCCCCTGTCCTCAAACTCCTCTTTCCTCCAATCCCCCTGTCCTCAAACTCCCTTTCCTCCAATCCCCCTCTCCTCAAACTCCCTTTCCTCCAATCCCCCTCATCCTCACACATCCCCCTTTCCTCAAACTCCCTCTCAATCCCCCTCCTCAAACTCCTTTCCTCCAAATCCCCTGTCCTCAAACTCCCTTTCCTCCAATCCCCCTGTCCTCAAACTCCTTTCCTCCAATCCCCCTCTCCTCAAACTCCCTTTCCTCCAATCCCCCTCTCCTCAAACTCCTTTCCTCCAATCCCCCTCTCCTCAAACTCCCTTTCCACCAATCCCTCGTCCTCAAACTCCCTTTCCTCCAATCCCCCTGTCCTCAAACTCCTTTCCATCAATCCCTCCACTCCTCAAACTCCCTTTCCTCCAATCCCCTGTCCTCAAACTCCCTTTCATCAATCCCTCCACTCCTCAAACTCCTTTCCTCCAATCCCTCCACTCCTCAAACTCCCTTTCCTCCAATCCCTCCACTCCTCAAACTCCTTTCCCTCCAGTCCCTTCACTCCTCAAACTCCCTTTCCTCCAGTCCCCCTGTCCTCAAACTCCCTTTCCTCCAATCCCTCCACTCCTCAAACTCCCTCCATCAATCCCTCCACTCCTCAAACTCCCTTTCCTCCAATCCCTCCACTCCTCAAACTCCCTTTCCTCCAGTCCCCCTGCCCTCAAACTCCCTTTCCTCCAATCCCTCCACTCCTCAAACTCCCTTTCCTCCAATCCCTCCACTCCTCAAACTCCCTTTCCTCCAATCCCCTGTCCTCAAACTCCCTTTCCTCCAATCCCTCCACTCCTCAAACTCCCTTTCCTCCAATCCCTCCACTCCTCAAACTCCCTTTCCTCAAATCCTCCTCCCCTCAAACTCCCTTTCCTCCAGTCCCCTGTCCTCAAACTCCCTTTCCTCCAATCCCCCTGTCCTCAAACTCCCTTTCCTCCAATCCCCCTGTCCTCAAACTCCCTTTCCTCCAGTCCCCCTCTCCTCAAACTCCCTTTCCTCCAATCCTCCTCTCCTCAAACTCCCTTTCCTCCAGTCCCCCTGTCCTCAAACTCCCTTTCCTCCAATCCCCTGTCCTCAAACTCCCTTTCCTCCAATCCCTCCACTCCTCAAACTCCCTTTCCTCCAATCCCCCTGTCCTCAAACTCCCTTTCCTCCAATCCCTCCCACTCCTCAAACTCCCTTTCCTCCAATCCCTCCACTCCTCAAACTCCTTTCCTCCAATCCCCTGTCCTCAAACTCCCTTTCCTCCAATCCCCTGTCCTCAAACTCCTTTCCTCCAATCCCTGTCCTCAAACTCCCTTTCCTCAAATCCCCTGTCCTCAAACTCCTTTTCCTCCAATCCCTCCACTCCTCAAACTCCTTTCTCCAATCCCCCTCTCCTCAAACTCCTTTCCTCCAATCCCCTGTCCTCAAACTCCTTTCCTCCAATCCCCTCTCCTCAAACTCCTTTCCTCCAATCCCCCTCTCCTCAAACTCCCTTTCCTCCAATCCCCTGTCCTCAAACTCCCTTTCCTCCAATCCCCTGTCCTCAAACTCCCTTTCCTCCAATCCCCTGTCCTCAAACTCCCTTTCCTCCAATCCCCCTCTCCTCAAACTCCCTTTCCTCCAATCCCCTCTCCTCAAACTCCCTTTCCTCCAATCCCCTCTCCTCAAACTCCCTTTCCTCCAATCCCCCTGTCCTCAAACTCCCTTTCCTCCAATCCCCCCTCTCCTCAAACTCCCTTTCCTCCAATCCCCTGTCCTCAAACTCCCTTTCCTCCAATCCCCCTCTCCTCAAACTCCCTTTCCTCCAATCCCTCCACTCCTCAAACTCCCTTTCCTCCAATCCCCCTGTCCTCAAACTCCCTTTCCTCCAGTCCCCCTGTCCTCAAACTTCCTTTCCTCCAATCCCCCTCTCCTCAAACTCCCTTTCCTCCAATCCCCCTCTCCTCAAACTCCCTTTCCTCCAATCCCCTCTCCTCAAACTCCCTTTCCTCCAATCCTCCTGTCCTCAAACTCCCTTTCCTCCAATCCCCCTGTCCTCAAACTCCCTTTCCTCCAATCCCCCTGTCCTCAAACTCCCTTTCCTCCAGTCCCCCTGTCCTCAAACTCCCTTTCCTCCAATCCCCCTCTCCTCAAACTCCCTTTCCTCCAATCCCTCCACTCCTCAAACTCCCTTTCCTCCAATCCCTCCACTCCTCAAACTCCCTTTCCTCCAATCCCCCTGTCCTCAAACTCCCTTTCCTCCAATCCCCCTGTCCTCAAACTCCCTTTCCTCCAATCCCCCTGTCCTCAAACTCCCTTTCCTCCAATCCCCCTCTCCTCAAACTCCCTTTCCTCCAATCCCCCTGTCCTCAAACTCCCTTTCCTCCAATCCCCTCTCCTCAAACTCCCTTTCCTCCAATCCCTCCCATCCTCAAACTCCCTTTCCTCCAATCCCCTGTCCTCAAACTCCCTTTCCTCCAGTCCCCCTGTCCTCAAACTCCCTTTCCTCCAATCCCCCTCTCCTCAAACTCCCTTTCCTCCAATCCCCCTCTCCTCAAACTCCCTTTCCTCCAATCCCCTCTCCTCAAACTCCCTTTCCTCCAATCCTCCTGTCCTCAAACTCCCTTTCCTCCAATCCCCTGTCCTCAAACTCCTTTCCCTCAATCCCCTGTCCTCAAACTCCCTTTCCTCCAGTCCCCCTGTCCTCAAACTCCCTTTCCTCCAATCCCCTCTCCTCAAACTCGCTTTCCATCATCCTCCACTCCTCAAACTCCTTTCCTCCAATCCCTCCACTCCTCAAACTCCTCTCCTCCAGTCCCTGTCCTCAAACTCCCTTTCCTCAATCCCCTGTCTCAAACTCCGCTCCATCAATCCCCTCCTCAAACTCCCTCTCCAATCCCCTGTCCTCAAACTCCCCTCATCAAATCCCCCTGTCCTCAAACTCCGTTTCCTCCAATCCCTGTCCTCAAACTCCCTTTCATCCAATCCCCCTCTCCTCAAACTCCCGCTTTCCATCAATCCCCTCTCCTCAGACTCCCTTTCCTCCAATCCCCCTGTCCTCAAACTCCCTTTCCTCCAATCCCCCTCTCCTCAAAGACTCCCTTTCCCAATCCCCTGTCCTCAAACTCCTTTCCTCCAATCCCTCCTCTCATCAAACTCCTTTCCTCCAATCCCCTGTCCTCAAACTCCTTTCCTCCAATCCCCTGTCCTCAGACTCGCTTTCCATCCAATCACCTGTCCTCAAACTCCTTTCCATCCAATCCTCCCTCTCCTCAAACTCCTTTCCTCCAATCCCCCTCTCCTCAAACTCCCTTTCATCCAATCCCCTGTCTCAAACTCCTTCCTCAGTCCCCCTCTCTCAAACTCCTTTCTCCAATCCCCTGTCCTCAAACTCCCTTTCCTCCAATCCCCCTGTCCTCAAACTCCCTTTCCTCAGTCCCCTCTCCTCAAACTCCTTTCCTCCAATCCCTCCTCCTCAAACTCCCTTTCCTCCAATCCCTCTCCTCAAACTCCCTTTCCTCCAATCCCCTGTCCTCAAACTCCCTTTCCTTCAATCCCCTCTCCTCAAACTCCTTTCCTCCAATCCCTCCACTCCTCAAACTCCCTTTCCTCCAATCCCCCTCTCCTCAAACTCCCTTTCCTCCAATCCCTCCACTCCTCAAACTCCCTTTCCTCCAATCCCTCCACTCCCCCAAACTCCCTTTCCTCCAATCCCTCCACTCCTCAAACTCCCTTTCCTCCAATCCCTCCACTCCTCAAACTCCCTTTCCTCCAGTCCCCCTGTCCTCAAACTCCTTTCCTCCAATCCCTCCACTCCTCAAACTCCCTTTCCTCCAATCCCTCCACTCCTCAAACTCCTTTCCTCCAATCCCTCCACTCCTCAAACTCCCTTTCCTCCAATCCCCCTGTCCTCAAACTCCCTTTCCTCCAATCCCTCCACTCCTCAAACTCCCTTTCCTCCAATCCCTCCACTCCTCAAACTCCCTTTCCTCCAATCCCCCTGTCCTCAAACTCCCTTTCCTCCAATCCCTCCACTCCTCAAACTCCCTTTCCTCCAATCCCTCCACTCCTCAAACTCCCTTTCCTCCAATCCCTCCCTCTCCTCAAACTCCCTTTCCTCCAATCCCCCTGTCCTCAAACTCCCTTTCCTCCAATCCCCCTGTCCTCAAACTCCTTTCCTCCAATCCCCCTGTCCTCAAACTCCCTTTCCTCCAGTCCCCCTCTCCTCAAACTCCCTTTCCTCCAATCCTCCTCCCCTCAAACTCCCTTTCCTCCAGTCCCCCTGTCCTCAAACTCCTTTCCTCCAGTACCCCTGTCCTCAAACTCCTTTCCTCCAATCCCTCCACTCCTCAAACTTCCCTTCCTCAACCCCTGTCCTCAAACTCCCTTTCCTCCAATCCCTCCACTCCTCAAACTCCCTTTCCTCCAATCCCTCCACTCCTCAAACTCCCTTTCCTCCAATCCCCCTGTCCTCAAACTCCTTTCCTCCAATCCCCTGTCCTCAAACTCCGGCTTTCCTCCAGTCCCCTGTCCTCAAACTCCTTTCCTCCAATCCCCCTGTCCTCAAACTCCATTTCCTCCAATCCCTCCACTCCTCAAACTCCCTTTCCTCCAATCCCCCTCTCCTCAAACTCCTTTCCTCCAATCCCCTGTCCTCAAACTCCTTTCCTCCAATCCCCCTCTCCTCAAACTCCCTTTCCTCCAATCCCCCCTCTCCTCAAACTCCCTTTCCTCCAATCCCCCTGTCCTCAAACTCCCTTTCCTCCAATCCCCTGTCCTCAAACTCCCTTTCCTCCAATCCCCCTGTCCTCAAACTCCTTTCCTCCAATCCCCCCTCTCCTCAAACTCCCTTTCCTCCAATCCCCCTGTCCTCAAACTCCTTTCCTCCAATCCCTCTCTCCTCAAAGCTCCTTTCCTCCAATCCCCTGTCCTCAAAGCTCCCTTTCCTCCAATCCCCTCTCCTCAAACTCCCTTTCCTCCAATCCCCCTGTCCTCAAACTCCTTTCCTCAATCCCCTCTCCTCAAACTCCCTTTCCTCCAATCCCTCCACTCCTCAAACTCCCTTTCCTCCAATCCCCCTGTCCTCAAACTCCCTTTCCTCCAGTCCCCTGTCCTCAAACTTCCTTTCCTCCAATCCCCCTCTCCTCAAACTCCCTTTCCTCAATCCCCCTCTCCTCAAACTCCCTTTCCTCAATCCCCTCTCCTCAAACTCCCTTTCCTCCAATCCTCCTGTCCTCAAACTCCCTTTCCTCCAATCCCCTGTCCTCAAACTCCCTTTCCTCCAATCCCCTGTCCTCAAACTCCCTTTCCTCCAGTCCCCCTGTC
The DNA here is from genome assembly GCF_020615455.1 of Coregonus clupeaformis. NCBI lineage: Eukaryota > Metazoa > Chordata > Actinopteri > Salmoniformes > Salmonidae > Coregonus > Coregonus clupeaformis. The sequence continues at coordinate 244,553 of NW_025533628.1, forward strand.
CTCAAACTCCCTTTCCTCCAATCCCCCTCCTCAAAGCTCCCTTTCCTCCAATCCCTCCACTCCTCAAACTCCCTTTCCTCCAATCCTCCACTCCTCAAACTCCCTTTCCTCCAATCCCCCTGTCCTCAAGCTCCTTTCCTCCAATCCCCTGTCCTCAAACTCCCTTTCTCCAATCCCCCTGTCCTCAAACTCCTTTCCTCCAATCCCCCTGTCCTCAAACTCCCTTTCCTCCAATCCCCTGTCCTCAAACTCCTTTCCTCCAATCCCTGTCCTCAAACTCCCTTTCCTCCAATCCCTCCACTCATCAAACTCCCTTTCCTCCAATCCCCCTCTCCTCAAACTCCCTTTCCTCAATCCCCCTGTCCTCAAACTCCCTTTCCTCCAATCCCCCTCTCCTCAAACTCCCTTTCCTCCAATCCCCCCTGTCCTCAAACTCCCTTTCCTCCAATCCCCCTGTCCTCAAACTCCCTTTCCTCCAACCCCCTGTCCTCAAACTCCCTTTCCTCCAATCCCCCCTCTCCTCAAACTCCCTTTCCTCCAATCCCCCTCTCCTCAAACTCCCTTTCCTCAATCCCCTCTCCTCAAACTCCCTTTCCTCCAATCCCCCTGTCCTCAAACTCCCTTTCCTCCAATCCCTCCTCTCCTCAAACTCCCTTTCCTCAAATCCCCCTGTCCTCAAACTCCCATTCCTCCAATCCCCCTGTCCTCAAACTCCCTTTCCTCCAATCCCCTGTCCTAAGCTCCTTTCCTCCAGTCCCTCTCCTCAGACTCCCTTTCCTCCAATCCCCCTCTCCTCAAATCCTTTCCTCAATCTCTCAGTCCTCTCTCCCAGCCTTTCCATCCAATCCCCTGTCCTCAGGCTCCTTCCTTCAGTCCCCTGTCTCAGGCTCCCTTCATCCAGTCCCCCTGTCCTCAGCTCCCTTTCCTCCAATCCCCCTCTCTCAAGCTCCCTTTCCCAATCCCCTCTCCTCAAACTCCTTTCCTCCAATCCCCTCTCCTCAAACTCCCTTTCCTCCAATCCCCCTGTCCTCAAACTCCCTTTCCTCCAATCCCCCTGTCCTCAAACTCTTTCCTCCCAATCCCTCCACTCCTCAAACTCCCTTTCCTCCAATCCCCTGTCCTCAAACTCCCTTTCCTCCAATCCCTCCACTCCTCAAACTCCCTTTCCTCCAATCCCTCCACTCCTCAAACTCCCTTTCCTCCAATCCCTCCACTCCTCAAGCTCCTCGCCTCTCCAGTCCTCCATCTCAGGCCCTTTCCTCCATCGGCCCCTGTCCTCAGCTCCTTTCCTCCCAATCCCTCCACTCCTCAAGCTCCTTTCCTCAATCCTCCACTCCTCAGGCTCCCTTTCCTCCAATCCCTCCACTCCTCAAACTCCCTTTCCTCCAGTCCCCCTGTCCTCAAACTCCCTTTCCTCAATCCCTCCACTCCTCAAACTCCCTTTCCTCCAATCCCTCCACTCCTCAAGCTCCCTTTCCTCCAATCCCTCCACTCCTCAAACTCCCTTTCCTCCAATCCCTGTCCTCAAGCTCCCTTTCCTCCAATCCCTCCACTCCTCAAACTCCTTTCCTCCAATCCCTCCACTCCTCAAACTCCCTTTCCTCAATCCTCCTCCTCCTCAAACTCCCTTTCCTCCAGTCCCCCTGTCCTCAAACTCCCTTTCCTCCAATCCCCCCCTGTCCTCAAACTCCCTTTCCTCCAATCCCCCTGTCCTCAAACTCCCTTTCCTCCAGTCCCCCCTCTCCTCAAACTCCCTTTCCTCCAATCCCTCCTCCCCTCAAACTCCCTTTCCTCCAGTCCCCCGTCCTCAAGCTCCCTTTCCTCCAATCCCTGTCTCAAGCTCCCTTTCCTCAATCCCTCCACTCCTCAAGCTCCCTTTCCTCCAATCCCCCTGTCCTCAAGCTCCTTTCCTCCAATCCCTCCACTCCTCAAACTCCCTTTCCTCCAATCCCTCCACTCCTCAAACTCCTTTCCTCCAATCCCCCCGTCCTCAAACTCCCGTTCCCTCCAATCCCCCTGTCCTCAGGCTGCCCCTCCTCATCCTGTCCTCAAGCTCCGCCTTCCTCATCCCTGTCTCAACTCCCTTTCCTCCAATCCCTCCACTCCTCAAACTCCCTTTCATCAATCCCTCTCCTCAACCTTCCTCCAATCCCCTGTCTCAAGCTCCCTATCCTCCAATCCCCCTCTCCTCAAGGCTCCGCCTCCTCAATCCCCCTCTCCTCAAGGCTCCCTTTCCTCCAATCCCCTGTCCTCAACTCCTTTCCTCCAGTCCCTGTCCTCAGGCTCCCTTTCCTCCAATCCCCTGTCCTCAGACTCCCTTTCTCAATCCCCCTCTCCTCAGGCTCCCTTTCCTCCAATCCCTGTCCTCAAGCTCCCTTTCCTCAGTCCCCTCTCCTCAAGCTCCTTTCCTCCAGTCCCCCTGTCCTCAAACTCCCTTTCCTCAATCCCCCTCTCCTCAAACTCCCTTTCCTCCAATCCCCCCTGTCCTCAAACTCCCTTTCCTCCAATCCCCCTCTCCTCAAACTCCCTTTCCTCCAATCCCTCCATCCTCAAACTCCCTTTCCTCCAATCCCCCTGTCCTCAAACTCCCTTTCCTCCAGTCCCCTGTCCTCAAACTCCCTTTCCTCCAATCCCCCCTCTCCTCAAACTCCCTTTCCTCCAATCCCCCCTCTCCTCAAACTCCCTTTCCTCCAATCCCCTCTCCTCAAACTCCCTTTCCTCCAATCCTCCTGTCCTCAAACTCCCTTTCCTCCAATCCCCCTGTCCTCAAACTCCCTTTCCTCCAATCCCCCTGTCCTCAAACTCCCTTTCCTCCAGTCCCCCTGTCCTCAAACTCCCTTTCCTCCAATCCCCTCTCCTCAAGTCTCCCTTTCCTCCAATCCCCCTCTCCCTCAAACTCCCTTTCCTCCAATCCCCCTCTCCTCAAGCTCCCTTTCCTCCAATCCTCCTGTCCTCAAACTCCCTTTCCTCCAATCCCCCTCCACTCAAACTCCCTTTCCTCCAATCCCCCTCTCCTCAAACTCCCTTTCCTCCAATCCCCCCTCCCCTCAAACTCCCTTTCCTCCAATCCCCCCTCTCCTCAAACTCCCTTTCCTCCAATCCTCCCTCTCCTCAAGCTCCTTTTCCTCCAATCCCCCTGTCCTCAAACTCCCTTTCCTCAGTCCCCCCCTCCTCAAACTCCCTTTCCTCCAATCCCCCCTCTCCTCAAACTCCCTTTCCTCCAATCCCTCCACTCCTCAAACTCCCTTTCCTCCAATCCCTCCACTCCTCAAACTCCCTTTCCTCCAATCCCTCCACTCCTCAAACTCCCTCTCCTCCAATCCTCCTGTCCTCAAACTCCATTTCCTCCAATCCCTCCACTCCTCAAGCCCCTTCTCCAATCCCTGTCCTCAAATCCTTCTCATCCCCTCTCCTCAGCGCTCCATCATCCCCCCCATCAGGCCCCATTTCCTCCATCCCCTCTCCTCAGACTCCTTTCCTCATCCGTCCTCGCTCCCTTATCCTCAGTCCTCCTCAACTCCTTCCATCCAGTCCTCAACCCCTTTCCACCTCCCTCCTCAGACTTTCCTCCAATCCCTCCACTCTCAAACTCCCTTTCCTCCAATCCCCCACTCCTCAAACTCCCTTTCCTCAATCCCTCCACTCCTCAAGGCTCCCTTTCCTCCAATCCCTCCACTCCTCAGCTCCCTTTCCTCCAATCCCTCCCCTCCTCAAACTCCCTTTCCTCCAATCCCTCCACTCCTCAAACTCCCTTTCCTCCAATCCCTCCACTCCTCAAACTCCTTTCCTCAATCCCCCTGTCCTCAAACTCCTTTCCTCCAATCCCTCCACTCCTCAAACTCCCTTTTCTCCCAATCCCTCCCCTCCTCAAACTCCCTTTCCTCCAATCCCTCCCTCCTCAAACTCCCTTTCCTCCAATCCCTCCCCTCCTCAAACTCCCTTTCCTCCAATCCCTCCACTCCTCAAACTCCCTCCTCCAATCCCTCCATCCTCAAAGCTCCCTTTCTCGTCCTCCTGTCCTCGGCTCCCTTTCTCCAGACCCCCCACTCCTCAAGGCTCCTTTCCTCCAGTCCCTCCACTCCTCAGGCTCCCTTTCCTCCAATCCCCCGTCCTCAAACTCCCTTCTCAATCCCTCTCAACTCCCTCCCAATCTCCCTCAGCTCCTTCTCCTCCAGTCCCCTCCTCCTTTCCTCCAATCCCCCTGTCTCAAACTCCTTTCTCCAATCCCCCTGTCTCAAACCTTTCCTCCAGTCCCTGTTCTCAAGGCTCCTTTCTCAGTCCTCTCCTCAGGCTCCCTTTCCTCCAATCCCCCACTCCTCAGAGCTCCCTTTCCCCAGTCCTCCACTCTCAAGCTCCTTTCCTCCAATCCCTCTCCTCAAGCTCCTTTCCTCCAATCCCTCCAGTCCTCAGACTCCCTTTCCTCCAATCCCCCTGTCCTCACTCCTTTCATCCATCCCCTGTCCTCAGGCTCCTTTCCTATCGATCCCACCCTCAGTCCCTCCACTCCTCAAACTCCCTTCATCCATCCCTCCGCTCCTCAGGCTCCCTTTCCTCCAGTCCCTCCATCCTCAAGCTCCCGCCCTCCAATCTCCTCTTCAGGCTCCGCTCCATCCCATCCTCATCCTCAGGCTCTCCTCAATCCCTGTCCCTCAGGCTCGGCTCCATCCAGTCCTTCCTCCATCCCCCTCTCTCAAGCTCCCTTATAGTCCCTCTCCTCAGGCTCCTTTCCCCATCCCTGTCTCAGCTCCCTTTCCTCCAGTCCCCCTCTCCTCAAAGCTCCTTTCCTCCAATCCCCCTGTCCTCAAGCTCGCTTTCCTCAATCCCCCTCTCCTCAAACTCCCTTTCCTCCATCCTCCACTCCATCAGGCTCGCTTTCCTCCAGTCCTCCATCTAAGCTCCTCTTTCCTCCAGTCCCTCCACTCCTCACTCCGCTTTCATCCAGTCCTCCACTCCTCAGCTCCTTTCCTCCAGTCCCTCCCTCCAATCGCTTCCAGTCCCTCCACTCCTCAAACTCCTTTCCTCCAATCCCCTCTCCTCAAAGCTCCGCTTTCCCTCAATCCCCCTCTCCTCAAGCTCTTTCCTCCAATCCTCCTGTCCTCAAACTCCTTTCCTCCAATCCTGTCCTCAAACTCCCTTTCCTCCAATCCCCTGTCCTCAGACTCCCTTTCCTCCAGTCCCCCTGTCTCAAACTCCCTTTCTCCATCCCTCTCCTCCAGACTCCCTTTCCTCAGTCCCTCCACTCCTCAGGCTCCCTTTCCTCCAGTCCCTCATCCTCAAACTCGCTTCCATCCAGTCCCCTGTCCTCAAACTTTTCCTCCAGTCCCCCTCCTCAGGCTCCCTTTCCATCCCAGTCCCCCTGTCCTCAAGCTCCTTTCCTCCAGTCCTTTCATCAGGCTCCCTTTCCTCCATCCCCTGTCCATCAGAGCTCCCTTTCCCTCCAATCCTTCCTCAGGCTCCTTTCCTCCAATCCTCCCTCCTCAAGCTCCCTTTCCTCAATCCCCCCTCCTCAAACTCCCTTTCCTCCAATCCCCCTGTCCTCAAACTCCCTCCCAATCCCCTCTCCTAAGCTCCCTTTCCTCCATCCCCCTGTCCTCAAACCCTTTCCTCCAATCCCCCCTGTCCTCAAACTCCCTTTCCTCCAATCCCCCCTCCACTCAAGCTCCTTTCCTCCAATCCCCCCTCTCCTCAAATCCCTTTCCTCCAATCCCCCCTCTCCTCAAACTCCCTTTCCTCCAATCCCCCTCTCCTCAAACTCCCTTTCTCCAATCCCTGTCCTCAACTCCCTTTCCTCCCCTCTCCTCAAACTCCTTTCCTCAAATCCCCCTGTCCTCAAACTCCCATTCCTCCAATCCCCCCTGTCCTCAAACTCCCTTTCCTCCAATCCCCTGTCCTCAACTCCCTTTCCTCCAATCCCCCTCTCCTCAAACTCCCTTTCCCTCAATCCCCCTCTCCTCAAAACTCCTTTCCTCCAGTCCCCCTGTCCTCAAACTCCCTTTCCTCCAGTCCCCTCTCCTCAAATCTTTCCTCCAATCCCCTGTCCTCAAGCTCCTTTCCTCCAATCCCTGTCCTCAAACTCCCTTTCCTCCAATCCCCCTGTCCTCAAGCTCCCTTTCCTCAATCCCCTCTCCTCAAGCTCCCTTTCCTCAATCCCCCTCTCCTCAAACTCTTTCCTCCATCCCCTCTCCTCAAGCTCCCTTTCCTCAATCCCCTGTCCTCAACTCCTTTCCTCCAATCCCTGTCTCAAGCTCCTTTCCTCCAATCCTCCACTCCTCAAACACCCTTTCCTCCAATCCCCCTGTCCTCAAGCTCCCTTTCCTCCAATCCCTCCACTCCTCAAACTCCCTTTCCTCCAATCCCTCCACTCCTCAAACTCCCTTTCCTCCAATCCCTCCCACTCCTCAAACTCCCTTTCCTCCAATCCCTCCCCTCCTCAAACTCCCTTTCCTCCATCCCCCTGTCCTCAAACTCCCTTTCCTCCAATCCCTCCACTCCTCAAACTCCCTTTCCTCCAATCCCTCCCACTCCTCAAACTCCCTTTCCTCCAATCCCTCCACTCCCTCAAACTCCCTTTCTCCAGTCCCCCTATCCTCAAACTCCCTTTCCTCCAATCCCTCCCACTCCTCAAACTCCCTTCCCTCCAATCCCTCCACTCCTCCAAACTCCCTTTCCTCCAATCCCTCCACTCCTCAAACTCCCTTTCCTCCAATCCCCCTGTCCTCAAACTCCCTTTCCTCCAATCCCTCCACTCCTCAAACTCCCTTTCCTCCAATCCCTCCACTCCTCAAACTCCCTTTCCTCCAATCCTCCTCCCCTCAAACTCCCTTTCCTCCAGTCCCCCTGTCCTCAAACTCCCTTTCCTCCAATCCCCCTGTCCTCAAACTCCCTTTCCTCCAATCCCCCTGTCCCTCAAACTCCCTTTCCTCATCCCCCTCTCCTCAAGCTCCCTTTCCTCCAATCCTCCCTCTCCCTCAAACTCCCTTTCCTCCAGTCCCCCCTGTCCTCAAGCTCCCTTTCCTCCAATACCCCTGTCCTCAAACTCCCTTTCCTCCAATCCCTCCACTCCTCAAACTCCCTTTCCTCCAATCCCCCTGTCCTCAAACTCCTTTCCTCCAATCCCTCCACTCCTCAAGCTCCCTTTCCTCCAATCCCTCCACTCCTCAAGCTCCCTTTCCTCCAATCCCCTGTCCTCAAAGCTCCCTTTCCTCCAGTCCCCTGTCTCAAGCTCCCTTTCCTCCAGTCCCCTGTCCATCAAACTCCCTTTCCTCCAATCCCCCTGTCCTCCCACTCCCCTTTCCTCAATCCCTCCACTCCTCAAACTCCCTTTCATCCAATCCCCCTCTCCTCAAACTCCCTTTCCTCCAATCCCCCTGTCCTCAAGCTCCCTTTCCTCCATCCCCCTTCCTCAACTCCTTTCTCAATCCCCCCCTCAAACCTTTCTCCAGTCCCGTCCTCAACTCCCTTCTCCAATCCCTGTCCTCAACTCCTTTCCTCCAGTCCCCCTGTCCTCAAACTCCCTTTCCTCAATCCCCCTCTCCTCAGACTCGCTCCTCATCACCTGTCCTCAGCTCATTTCCTTCGATCCCCCTCTCTCACTCTTTCCTCCAGTCCCCCTGTCCTCAGGCTCCTTTCCTCAGTCCCCCTCTCCTCAAAGCTCCCTTTCCATCAGTCCCTGATCATCACTCCCTCCCTCCATCCCCTCTCCTCAGACTCCTTTCCTTCAGTCCCTCCACTCCTCAGGCTCCCCCCCTCAGTCCCCTGTCCTCAAACTCCCTTTCTCCGTCCCCCTGTCCTCAACTCCCTTTCCTCAATCCCCCTCTCCTCAGACTCCCTTTCCTCCAATCCCCCTCTCCTCAGCTCCTTTCCTCCAATCCCCTCTCCTCAAACTCCCTTTCATCCAGTCCTCCTGTCCTCAAACTCCACTTTCCTCCAATCCCCTGTCCTCAAACTCCCTTTCCTCCAATCCCCCTGTCCTCAAACTCCCTTTCCCTCCAGTCCCCCTGTTCCTCAAAACTCGCTTTCCTCCAATCCCCCTCTCTCAAACTCCCTTTCCTCCAATCCCCCCTCTCCTCAAACTCTTTCCTCCAATCCCCTCTCCTCAAACGCCCTTTCCTCAATCCTCCTGTCCTCCAAACTCCCTTTCCTCCAATCCCCCTCTCCTCAAACTCCCTTTCCTCCAATCCCCCTCTCCTCAAACTCCCTTTCCTCCAATCCCCCTCTCCTCAAACTCCTTTCCTCCAATCCCCTCTCCTCAAACTCCCTTTCCTCCAATCCTCCTGTCCTCAAACTCCCTTTCCTCCAATCCCCCTGTCCTCAAACTCCCTTTCCTCCAGTCCCCCTGTCCTCAAACTCCCTTTCCTCCAATCCCCCTCTCCTCAAACTCCCTTTCCTCCAATCCCTCCACTCCTCAAACGCTCCCTTTCCTCCAGTCCCTCCACTCCTCAGAACTCCTTTCCTCAATCCCTCCATCCTCAAACTCCTCTCCTCCACCCTGCCTCAACTTTCATCCCTCCACTCCTCAAACTCCCGTTCCCTCCAGTCCCCTCCCAAGCTCCTTCTCCAATCCCCCTCTCCTCAAACTCCGCCCCTCAGTCCCCTCTCCTCAAACTCCTTTCCTCCATCCCTCTCCTCAGCTCCTCCATCCAGTCCCCTGATCCATCAAGCTCCCTTTTTCCTCCAGTCCCCCTCTCCTCAAGGCTCCTTCCCGTCCCCCTCACTTCCTCCACCTCATCCACTTTCCATCCAGTCCCTCACCTCCTCCGAGCTCGCTCCATCCAGTCCTCCCCTCCTCAAGCTCCCTTTCCTCAGTCCTCATCCTCAGAGCTCCTTTCCTCCAATCCATCCCCTCCTCAAACTCCCTTCCTCCAGTCCCTTCTCCTCAAACTCCCTTTCCTCCAATCCCTCCACTCCTCAAACTCCCTTTCCTCCAATCCCCTCTCCTCAAACTCCTTTCCTCCAATCCCTCCACTCCTCAAACTCCCTTTCCTCAATCCCTCCACTCCTCAAACTCCTTTCCTCCAATCCCTCCACTCCTCAAGCTCCTTTCCTCCCAATCCCTCCCTCCTCAAGCTCCTTTCCTCCAATCCCCCACTCCTCAAACTCCTTTCCTATCCCTCCACTCCTCAAATCGCTTTCCTCCAATCCTCCTGTCCTCAAACTCCCTTTCCTCCAAGCCCTCCACTCCTCAACTCCTTTCCTCAATCCCTCCACTCCTCAAACTCCGCCTCCTCCAATCCCCTGTCCTCAAACTCCTTTCCTCCAATCCCTCTGTCCTCAGGCTCCCTTTCCATCAGTCCCTCCGCTCCTCAAGCTCCCTCTCCTCCAATCCCTCCACTCCTCAGCTCCCTTTCTCATCCCCGTCCTCAGGCTCCTTCCTTTCCTCAGTCCCTGTCCTCAGCTCATTTCCTCAGTCCCCCTGCGCCTCACCTTCCTCAGAGCTCCTTTCCTCAATCCCCCCTCCTCAGCTCCCTCCTCCAATCCCTCCCCTCCTCAAACTCCCTTTCCTCCAATCCCTCCACTCCTCAAACTCCCTTTCCTCCAATCCCTCCACTCCTCAAACTCCCTTTCCTCCAATCCCCCTGTCCTCAAACTCCCTTTCCTCCAATCCCCTGTCCTCAAACTCCCTTTCCTCCAATCTCCCTGTCCTCAAGCTCCCTTTCCTCCATCCCCTGTCCTCAAACTCCCTTTCCTCCAATCCCTCCACTCCTCAAGCTCCTTTCCTCCAATCCCTCCACTCCTCAAAACTCCCTTTCCTCCAATCCCTCCACTCCTCAAACTCCCTTTCCTCAATCCCTCCACTCCTCAAACTCCCCTTTCCTCCAATCCCTCCACTCCTCAAACTCCCTCTCCAATCCCCCTGTCCTCAAGCTCCTTTTCCTCCAATCCCCCTCTCCTCAAACTCCCTTTCCTCCAATCCCCCTCTCCTCAAACCTTTCCTCCAATCCCTCTCCTCACTCCCTTTCCTCCCCCCTTCCCGGCTCCCCTCCATCCCCTCTCCTCAAACTCCCTTCCTCACCACGCCATCACGACCCTCAGTCCCTCATCAGAGCTCCCTTTCCTCCATCCCCCCCTCCTCAGACTCCTTTCTCATCCTCCATCCTCAAACTCCCTTTTCCTCCAATCCCTCCACTCCTCAGACTCCTTTCCTCAATCCCTCCACTCCTCAAACTCCCTTTCCTCAATCCCTCCACTCCTCAAACTCCTTTCCTCCAATCCCTCCACTCCTCAAACTCCCTTTCCTCCAATCCCTCCACTCCTCAAACTCCCTTTCCTCCAATCCCCCTGTCCTCAAACTCCCTTTCCTCCAATCCCTCCACTCCTCAAACTTTTCCTCCAATCCTCCACTCCTCAAACTCCCTTTCCTCAATCCCTCCACTCCTCAAGCTCCCTTTCCTCCAATCCCTCCACTCCTCAAACTCCTTTCCTCCAGTCCCTCCCTCCTCAAACTCCCTTTCCTCCAATCCCCCTGTCCTCAAACTCCCTTTCCTCAGTCCCCCTCTCCTCAAGCTCCTTCCTCCAATCCCTCCACTCCTCAAACTCCTTTCCTCCAATCCCCCTGTCCTCAAACTCCTTTCCTCCAGTCCCTCCCTCCTCAAGCTCCTTTCCTCCAGTCTCCCCCTCAGACTCCCTCATCGGTCCTCCTCAACCTCCAGCCTCCACTCATCAGAGCTCCGCCTTCCTCCATCCCATCCCATCCTCAGGCTCCGTCCATCAGCTCTAACTCGCTTCATCCAATCCCCTCTCCTCAGGCTCCCTTCCATCAGTCCCCTGTCATCAAGGCTCCTTTCCTCATCCCCTGTCCTCAGAGCTCCTTTCCTCCAATCCCCTCTCCTCCGGCTCCCTTTCCTCCAGTCCCCTGTCCTCAAACTCCTTTCCTCAATCCCCTCTCCTCAGGCTCCTTTCCTCAATCCCTCCACTCCTCAACTCCCTTTCCTCCAATCCCTCCACTCCTCAACTCCCTTCCTCCAATCCCTCCACTCCTCAAACTCCCTTTCCTCCAATCCCTCCACTCCTCAGACTCCCTTTCCTCCAATCCCTCCCCTCCTCAGGCTCCTTTCCTAATCCTCCATCTCAAGCTCCCTTTCCTCCAAACCCTCCACTCCTCAAACTCCCTTCCTCAATCCTCCACTCCTCAAACTCCTTTCCTCCAATCCCCTGTCCTCAACTCCTTTCCTCCAATCCCTCTGTCCTCAAACTCCCTTTCCTCCAAATCCCTCCACTCCTCAAGCTCCTTTCCTCCAGTCCCTCCACTCCTCAAACTCCCGTTCCTCCAATCCCCCTGTCCTCAAACTCCGCTCCATAGTCCCCCTGTCCTCAAACTCGCCTCCATCCCAGCCTGTCATCAGACTCCTTTCCATCCAATCCCCCTGTTCCTCCAGGCTCCTTCCATCAATCCCTCTCCTCATCCCCGCCTCAGTCCTCCACTCCTCAGCATCCCCTCCTCATCCCTCCGCTCCTCAGGCTCGCTCTTCCCCAGTCCATCCACTCATCAACTCTCTCCATCCCCTGTCATCCGGCTCGCTCCATCCATCCCTCCATCCTCAAGCTCGCTCCATCATCCAATCATCAGCTCCTCTCCAGTCCCCCTCTCCCTTCAGGCTCGCTTCCATCAGTCCCCCTCCTCAACCTCCTTTCCATCATCCCCCTCTCCTCAAGCTCCGCTTTCCAATCCCCCGATCACTCAAAGCTCCCCTTTCCTCCAATCCCCTGTCCATCAAACTCCCTTTTCCTCCAGTCCCTCCACTCCTCAAACACCCTTTCCTCCAGTCCCCCCTCCTCAGGCTCCCTTTCCATCCAATCCTCCACTCCTCAGGCTCCGCTCCTCCAGTCCCTCCACTCCCATCAAATCCCTTTCCTCAATCCCTCCACTCCTCAAACTCCCTTTCCTCCAATCCTCCACTCCTCAAACTCCCTTTCCTCCGGTCCCCCCTGTCCTCAAACTCCCTTTCCTCCAGTCCCTCCACTCCTCAAACTCCCTTTCCTCCCAATCCCTCCACTCCTCAAACTCCCTTTCCTCCCAATCCCTCCACTCCTCAAGCTCCCTTTCCATCCAGTCCCCCTGTCCTCAAACTCCCTTTCCTCCAATCCCTCCACTCCTCAAGCTCCCTTTCCTCAATCCCTCCACTCCTCAAACTCCCTTTCCTCCAATCCCTCCACTCCTCAAGCTCCCTTTCCCTCCAATCCCCCTGTCACTCAAACTCGCTTTCCTCCAATCCCTCCACTCCTCAAAGCTCCCTTTCCTCAATCCCTCCAATCCTCAAACTCCTTTCCTCCAGTCCTCCTCCCCTCAAACTCCTTTCCTCCAGTCCCCCTGTTCAAACTCCCTTTCCTCCAATCCCCCTGTCCTCAAACTCCCTTTCCTCCAATCCCCCTGTCCTCAAACTCCCTTTCCTCCAGTCCCCTCTTCCTCAAACTCCCTTTCCTCCAATCCTCCTCCCTCAAACTCCCTTTCCTCCAGTCCCCCTGTCCTCAAACTCCCTTTCTCCAATACCCCTGTCCTCAAACTCCCTTTCCTCCAGTCCCTCCACTCTCAAACTCCCTTTCCTCCAATCCCCCTGTCCTCAAACTCCTTCCTCCTCCCACTCCCTCCACTCCTCAAGCTCCGTTTCCTCCAGTCCCTCCACTCCTCAGCTCGGCCTTTCCATCCATCCCCCTGTCCTCAGCTCCCCCTCCATCCCCCTGTCCATCAGTCTCATCCCCTGTCATCAGGCTCGCTCCTCCATCCCCCTGATCCTCAGCTCCCTTTCCTCCAGTCCCTCCATCCTCAACTCGCTTTCATCCATCCTCTCCTCAGCTCCCTTTCATCCAGTCCCGTCACAGGGCTCCCCCATCCAGTCCTCCTCAGGCTCCCTCATCATCCCCCTCTCCTCAGCTCACTTTCATCAGTCCCTGTCCTCAGCTGCTCTTTTCTTCATTCATCGCTCCCGTTCCTCAGTCCCGATCACTCACTCCTTTCCTCAGTCCTCATCCGCTCATATCCTGTCCTCACGGCTCGCTCATCCATCCTCCTCCTCACTCGCTCCATCCCAGTCCTGTCCTCAACCATCCCTCATCCTCTCTCAGACTCCGTCATCAGTCTCCTCATCAGCTCGCTCCATCAGTCCCTCTCCTCAGCCCGCTCCTTGTCTCGTCCATCAGACTCTTTTCCATCACCCCTGTCCCAAACTCGTTTCATCAGTCCCGTCATCACTCCCTCAATCCCCCTCTCCTCAGAGCTCCTCATCCAATCCCCCTCTCCTCAGACTCTCTCCTCCAATCCTCTCCTCAAGCTCCTTTCCTCCAATCCTCCTGTCCACAAACTCCTTTCCTCCAATCCCCTGTCCTCAAACTCCCTTTCCATCAATCCCCCTGTTCAAACTCTTCCCCCATCCCCCTGTCCTCAAACTCCTTTCCTCAGTCCCCTCTCCTCAAACTCTTTCCTCCAATCCCCCCTCCTCAAACTCCCTTTCCTCCAATCCCTCTCCTCCGACTCCTTTCCCTCCAATCCCCTGTCCTCAGACTCCCTTTCCTCAATCCCCTCATCCTCAAGCTCCTTTCCATCCAATCCCCCTCTCCTCAAACTCCCTTTCCTCCAATCCCCTCTCCTCAACTCCCTTTCCTCCAATCCCCTCTCCTCAAACTCCCTTTCCTCCACTCCCCTGTCCTCAAACTCCCTTCCTCCACCCCTGTCCTCAAACTCCCCTTTCCATCCCAGTCCCCTGTCCTCACCGTCCCTTCTCATCAGTCCCCTCCTCAGGCTCTTCCCTCCAGTCCCATCCACTCCTCAGGCTCCCTCCCTCAATCCCTCCACTCCTCAAAGCTCCCTTTCCACCAGTCCCTCACTCACTCAAACTCCCTCTCTCAGTCCTCCTGTCCTCAAACTCATTTCCCATCCTCCACTCCTCAAGCTCCCCTTCCTCCAATCCCCCTGTCTCAAACTCGCTTTCCTCAGTCCCCCTCTCAAAGCTCCTCCCCAATCCCAGCTCCTCAAGCTCCCCTTTCATCCAATCCCTCCATTCATCAGGCTCCTTTCCTCAGTCCCCTGTCATCAGCTCCTTTCCTCCAATCCCTCCCTCCTCAGGCTCGCTCCTCCAGTCCCCTGTCCTCAGCTCCTTTCCTCCAGTCCCTCTCCTCAGGCTCCTTCCCTCCCAGTCCCTCCACTCCTCAGGCTCCTTTCCTCCAGTCCTCCACTCCTCAGGCTCGCTCCTTCAGTCCTCCGCTCATCAGGGCTCCGCTCCATCAGTCCGCCCGCTCCTCGGGCTCGGCGCCATCCCATCCATCCGCTCATCAGGCTCCGCTCCATCAGTCCATCCATCCTCACTCGCTTCCATCCAGTCCTCATCATCGCTCGCTCATCAGTCCCCTCCTCAGGCTCCGCGCCATCCCGGTCCTTCATAGGCGGACCATCATCATCATCAGGCTCGGTCTCCCTACCTAGGCTCGCCTCAGTCCTCCGTCATCAGGGCTCGTCTCCATTCTCCACTCCCCCATCCTCCTCGCTTTTCATCGTCCTCCTGTCCTCAAACTCCCTTTCATCCAGTCTCCACTCCTCAGGCTCGCTTTCTCCAGTCCCTCCACTCCTCACTCGCTTCATCCACGTCATCACTCGTTCCATCAGTCACCGTCATCTCAGCTCCATCAGTCCTCGCTCATCAGGCTCGGCTCCATCCCAGTCCTCGTCCTCGGGCTCGCGCTCATCCAGTCCTGATATCGGGCTCGGCGCCATCCAGTCCTGTCATCAGGCTCGCTCCTCAGTCTGCCCCTCAGGCTCCGCGCCATCGTCTCCGGTCTCACGGGCCATCAGTCCTCATCCTCACCGCTATCAGTCTCCTCCTCAGGCTCGCTTTCATCAGTCCACCCTCCCTCCTCCTCCCACTCCTCAAGGCTCACTCCTCCAGTCCCCCGTCCTCAAGGCTCCCGTTCCATCCAGTCCCCTGTTCAGGCTCCTCATCCATCGGTCTCAAACTCCTTTCCTCCCGGTCCCTCCAGTCATCAGAGCTCCGCTCCGTCCCAGTCCCTCCACTCATCAGGCTCGCTCATCCAGTCCCCCCTCAGGCTCGCGTCCATCAGTCTCCCCTTTCCTCCAGTCCCTCCCCTCTTCAAGCTCCGTTTCCATCAGTCCATCATCCTCAGGCTCGCGCCTTCCCAGTCTGTCTCAGGTCGCCCAGTCCTAATCCTCCTTTCCTCAGTCCTCCTCCATCAGGCTCCGCTTTCATCCCCTATCGGCTCCCCATCCAGTTCGTCATCAAACTCGGCGCTCATCAGTCCCTCCTCCTCAGCTCTTTCCTCCGTCCCGTCCTCAAACTCCTCACATCAGTCCACTGCTCCTCAGCGTGCCACTCCAATCACACTCATCAGCTCCGCTCCATCACCTCACCTCAGGCTCCTTATCCTCAGTCCCTCCATCCTCAGGCTCCTTTCCCTCCAGTCCCTCCACTCCTCAGGCTCCGTTCCCTCCCAGTCTCCATCCTCAAGCTCCCTTTCCCCATCCCTCCACTCCTCAAACCGCTTTCATCCATCTCCTCAAACTCGCTTCCTCATCTCCTCATCAGGCTCCGCTCCTCCAGTCCCTGTCCTCAGCTCGCTTTCCTCCAGTCCCCGTCCTAAGCTCCTTTCCTCCAGTCCCCGTCATCAGCTCGCACCCTCCAGTGCCCTGTCCTCAAACTCGCTCCATCCCAGTCACTCATCATCACTCCATTTCATAGTCCCTCGCTCCTCAGGCTCGCTCCATCCCAGTCCCTCCCTGCTCATAAGCTCCGCTCCATCAGTACCTCATCAGGCTCGACTCCTCCAGTCCCATCCTCACTCGCTCATCATCCCCTGTCATCAGGCTCGGACCATCCAGTCGGTCCTCAAGGCTCCTTTCTCCGTCCTGTCATCAGCATCCAGTCCTGTCCATCAGGGCTCGCTCACACGGCGCACCATCGTCCCTCCATCAAAGCTCCTTTCCTCCAATCCCTTCATCAGGCTCCGTTTCCTCCAGTCCCTCCTCAAAGCTCCTTTTCCTCCAGTCCCCCTCCTCAGGCTCCTTTCCTCAATCCCTGTCCTCAAAGCTCCCTTTCCTCCAGTCCCCTCCACTCAAACCGCTCCTCTCAATCCCTCCTCTCCTCAGTCCCATCCTCATCCCCCTCCAAACTCGCTTTCCTCAGTCCCTCCTCAGACTCCCTTCCTCCAATCCCGCCTCTCAGGTCCCTTTCCTCCAGTCCCTCACTCCCTCAGCTCCGCTTTCCATCCATCCTGTCTCAGGCTCCGTTCCTCAATCCCCTGCTCACCGCTCCAGTCCCGTCCTCAGGCTCGCTTTCCTCAGTCCCTCTCCTCAAGCTCACCTTCTCCAGTCCCCTCCCTCAGGCTCCCGCACCATCCATCCCCCTGTCCTCAGCTCCGCTTTCATCAGTCCTCTCCTCAGGCTCCCTTTCCTCCCAGTCCTGCTCCTCAGGCTCCGCTCCTCCCAGTCACCGTCCTCAGGCTCCCTTTCCTCCAGTCCCTCGTCCTCAGGCTCCGCTTTCCTCAGTCCCCTCCTCAGCTCCTTTCCTCATCCCTCTCCTCAGATCCTCTCCAGTCCCCTCTCCTCAAAGCCCTTTCCTCAATCCCCCTGTCCTCAGGCTCCCTCTCCTCCAGTCCCTTCCTCAAACTCCCTTTCCTCCAATCCCTCCACTCCTAAACTCCTTTCCTCAATCCCGTCCTCAAACTCCCTTTCCTCAATCCCTCCACTCCTCAAGCTCCCTTTCCTCCAATCCCTCCACTCCTCCAAACTCCCTTTCCTCCAATCCCTCCACTCCTCAAACTCCTTTCCTCCAATCCCTCCTCTCCTCAAACTCCCTTTCCTCCAGTCCCCCTGTCCTCAAGCTCCTTTCCTCCAATCTCCCGCTCCTCAAACTCCCTTTCCTCCAATCCCTCCACTCCATCAACTCCCTTTCCTCCAATCCTCCACTCCTCAAACCTCCCTTCCTCCATCCCCCTGTCCTCAAACTCCTTTCCTCAATCCCTCCACTCCTCAAACTCCTTTCCTCCAATCCCTCCACTCCTCAGAACTCCTTTCCTCCAATCCCTCCACTCCTCAAAGCTCCCTTTCCTCCAATCCCCTGTCCTCAAACTCCTTTCCTCAATCCCTCCCTCCTCAAGCTCCCTTTCCTCCAATCCCTCCACTCCTCAAGCTCCCTTTCCTCCAATCCCTCCACTCCCTCAAACTCCCTTTCCTCCAGTCCCCCGTCTCAAACTCCTTTCCTCCAATCCCCCCAGTCCTCAAACTCCTTTCCTCCAATCCCCTTCCTCAAACTCCCTTTCCTCCATCCCCTCTCCTCAAACTCCCTTTCCTCCAGTCCTCCTCCTCAAACTCCCTTTCCTCCAGTCCCCTGTCTCAAAGCTCCCTTTCCTCCAATCCCTCTCCTCAAGCTCCCTTTCCTCAATCCCTCCACTCCTCAAACTCCTTTCCTCCAATCCCCTGTCCTCAAGCTCCTTTCCTCCAATCCCTCCACTCCTCAAACTCCCTTTCCTCCAATCCCTCCACTCCTCAAGCTCCCTTTCCTCAATCCCCCTGTCCTCAAGCTCGCTTTCCTCCAATCCCCCTGTCTCAAACTTTTCCTCCGTCCTGTCCATCAGGCTCCCTTTCCTCCAATCCCCTGATCCTCAACTCTTTCATCCAGTCTCCTCAGACTCCTTTCATCCAGTCCCCCTCTCCTCAAGCTCCTTTCCTCCAATCCCCCTGTCCTCAAGCTCCTTTCCTCAATCCTCTCCTCAAAGCTCCCTTTCCTCCAGTCCCCTCTCCTCAAACTCCCTTTCCATCATCCCCTGTCTCAAACTCCCTTTCCTCCATCCCCTGTCCTCAAGGCTCCCTTTCCTCCAATCCCTGTCCTCAAGGCTCCCTTTCCTCCAATCCCCCTACTCCTCAAGCTCTTTCCTCCAGTCCCCCCTGTCCTCCAAACTCCTTTCCTCCAATCCCCCTCTCTCAAACCTCTAATCCCTGTCCTCAACTCCCTTTCCTACCCTCTCCTCAAACTCCCTTTCCTCAATCCCCCTGTCTCAAACTCCCCTTCCTCCAATCCCCTCCTCAAACTCCCTTTCCTCCAATCCTCCACTCCTCAAACTCCCTTTCCTCCAATCCCCTGTCCTCAGCTCCTTTCCCCCAGTCCCCCTGTCCTCAAACTCTTTCCTCCAATCCCCTCTCCTCACTCTTTCCTCAATCCCTCTCTCAAACTCCCTTTCCTCAATCCCCTCTCCTCAAACTCCCTTTCCTCCAATCCTCTGTCCTCAAACTCCCTTTCCTCCAATCCCCCTGTCCTCAAGCTCCCTTTCCTCCAATCCCCCTGTCCTCAAACTCCCTTTCCTCCAGTCCCCCTGTCCTCAAACTCCCTTTCCTCCAATCCCCCCTCCTCAAACTCCCTTTCCCAATCCCCTCTCCTCAACTTTTCCTCAATCCCTCTCCTCAAACTCCCTTTCCTCAATCCCCTGTCCTCAAACTCCCTTTCCTCCAATCCTCCTCTCCTCAAACTCCCTTTCCTCCAATCCCCCTCTCCTCAAACTCCCTTTCCTCCAATCCCCCTCTCCTCAAACTCCCTTTCCTCCAATCCCCTCTCCTCAAACTCCCTTTCCTCCAATCCTCCTGTCCTCAAACTCTTTCCTCAATCCCCTGTCCTCAAGCTCCTTTCCTCCATCCCCCTGTCCTCAAGCTCCCTTCCTCCAATCCCCCTCTCCTCAAACTCCCTTTCCTCCAATCCCTCCACTCCTCAAACTCCCTTTCCTCCAATCCCTCCACTCCTCAAACTCCCTTTCCTCAATCCTCCACTCCTCAAACTCCCTCTCCTCCAATCCTCCACTGTCCTCAGGCTCCATTTCCTCCAATCCCTCCACTCCTCAAGCTCCTTTCCTCCAATCCATCCCTGTCCTCAAACTCTTTCCTCCAGTCCCCCTCTCCTCAAACTCCCTTTCCATCAATCCCCCTCTCCTCAAGCTCTTTCCTCCAATCCTCTCCTCAAACTCCCTTTCCTCCAGTCCCCCTGTCCTCAAAGCTCCTTTCCTCCAGTCCCCCTCTCCTCAATCCCTTTCCTCCAATCCCCTGTCCTCAAACTCCTTTCCTCAATCCCCCTCTCCTCAAACTCCCTTTCCTCCAATCCCTCCACTCCTCAGACTCCCTTTCCTCAATCCTCCACTCCTCAGGCTCCCTTTCCTCCAATCCTCCACTCACTCAAACTCCCTTTCCTCCAATCCCTCCACTCCTCAAACTTCTCCAATCCCTCACTCCCAAACTCCTTTCCTCCAATCCCTCCACTCCTCAAACTCCCTTTCCTCCAATCCTCCACTCCCTCAAACTCCCTTTCCTCCAATCCCCTGTCCTCAAACTCCCTTTCCTCCAATCCCTCCACTCCTCAAACTCCCTTTCCTCCAATCCCTCCACTCCTCAAACTCCCTTTCCTCCAATCCCTCCACTCCCTCAAACTCCCTTTCCTCATCCTCCCTCCTCAGACTCCCTTTCTCAAATCCCCTCACTCCTCAAGCTCCCTTTCCTCCAATCCCTCCAGTCCTCAAGGCTCCTTTCCTCCAGTCCCTCCGTCATCAGGCTCGCTCATCCCGTCCCTCATCCTCAGGCTCCTGTCCCCTCAGTCCCTCCACTCCTCAGGCTCCTTTCCTTCAGTCCCTCGTCCTCAGGCTCCCCTTCCATCAGTCCTCCGTCATCAGGCTCGCTTCATCAGTTCCACTCCTCTCCTTTCCATCCCTCCACTCCTCAAGCTCCGCTCCATCCCAATCCCTCATCAGCTCCTTTCCTCAGTCCCCCTCCTCAGGCTCCCTTTCCTCCAGTCCCCTGTCATCAAAGCTCCCGTCATCCAGTCCCCTGTCCTCAACTCCTTTCCTCCAGTCCCCCTCTCCTCAGGCTCCTTTCATCCAATCCCTCCACTCCTCAAGCTCCCTTTCCTCCAATCCCTCCACTCCTCAGCTCCCTTTCCTCAGTCCCTCCACTCCTCAGGCTCCCTTTCCTCCAATCCCCTGTCCTCAAACTCCCTTTCCTCCAATCCCCCCTGTCCTCAGCTCCTTTCCTCATCCTCCCTGTCCTCAAACTCCCTTTCTCCAGTCCCCCGTCCTCAAGCTCCCTTTCCTCCAATCCCTCCACTCCTCAAACTCCCTTTCCTCCAATCCCTCCACTCCTCAAGCTCCCTTTCCTCCAATCCCTCCACTCCTCAGACTCCCTTTCCTCCAATCCCTCCACTCCTCAAACTCCCTTTCCTCCAATCCCTCCACTCCTCAAACTCCCTTTCCTCCAATCCCTCGTCCTCAAACTCCCTTTCCTCCAATCCCCTCTCCTCAAACTCCTTTCCTCCAATCCCCCCTCTCCTCAAACTCCCTTTCCTCCAATCCCCTCTCCTCAAACTCCCGTCTCCTCCAATCCCCTCGTCCTCAAACTCCTTTCCTCCAATCCCTCCTCTCCTCAAAGCTCCCTCCTCCCAATCCCTCCATATCAGACTCTTCATCCAGTCCCTCTCCTCAAAGCTCCCTTTCCTCCAGTCCCTCCATCTCAACTCCTTTCCTCCATCCCTCACCCTCAACTCCGCTTTCCTCCAGTCCCTCCCTCCTCAAAGCTCCCTTTCCTCTCAGTCCCTCCACTCCTCAAACTCCTTTCCTCCAGTCCACTCCACTCCTCAGACTCTTTCCTCCAATCCCTCCCCTCCTCCAAGCTCCCTCCATCCAGTCCCTCCACTCCTCAAACTCCCTTTCCTCCAATCCCCCTGTCCTCAAGGCTCCTTTCATCAATCCCTCCACTCCCTCAAACTCCCTTTCCTCCAGTCCTCCACTCCTCACTCCTTTCCCTCCAGTCCCTCCACTCTCAAACTCCTTTCCTCCAGTCCCTCCACTCCTCAACTCCTTTCCTCCAGTCCCTCCACTCCTCAAAGCTCCCTTTCCTCCAATCCCCCTGTCCTCAAACTCCCTTCCTCCACCCCCTCTCCTCAACTCCTTCCCCATCCCTCCACTCCTCAGACTCCTTTCCTCCAATCCCCTGTCCTCAAACTCCTTTCCTCCATCCCTCCCTGTCCTCAAACTCCCTTTCCTCCAATCCCTCCACTCCTCCAAACTCGCTTTCTCAATCCCCTCCTCAAGCTCCCTTTCCTCCAGTCCCTCCGCTCATCAAGCTCCGCTGCCCTCCAGTCCCTCCGCTCCTCAGGCTCCCGCCATCAGTCCCCCTGTTCCTCAGGCTCCGCTTTCCATCATCCCTCATCAAACTCGCTTTCCATCCATCCCCTGTCCTCACTCCTCATCCCAGCCCTGTCCTCAGGCTCTTTTCCTCATCTCCCCTCTCCTCCAAACTCCCTTCCTCCCCAGTCCCCTGTCCTCAGGCTCTACCTTCATCCTCTCTCAGACTCCGCACCATCCCAATTCCACTCCTCAAGCTCCGCTCCCTCACTCCATCCACTCCTCAGGCTCCCGCCCCTCATCATCCCCTCATCAGGCTCGGCTATAGTCCTTCCTCAGGCTCGCTCCATCCAATCCTCCACTCACTCAGGCTCGGCACCCTCCAGTCCTCCCCTCCTCAGGCTCCACTCATCCCCGTCCATCCACTCCTCAGGCTCCCTTTTCCACACTCCACTCCACTCCTCAAGCTCCTTTCCTCCCAATCCCCTCTGTCATCAAACTCCCTTTCCTCTCCAATCCCTCCTGTCCTCAGACTCCGCTTTCCTCCAATCCCTCCACTCCTCAGGCTCTCTCATCCATCACTCCATCAATCCTCAAGCTCCTCTCCATCAGTCCACCCGGTCCTCAAGTCGCTTTCCATCCAGTCCCTGTCCTCGTCCTTTCCTCCAGTCCCTCTCCCATCACTCCGCGCCCTCCAGTCCCCCTGTCCTCAGACTCGCTTTCCTCAATCCCTCCTCCTCAGGCTCGCTTTCCTCAGTCCCTCCCCTCCTCAGGCTCGCTTTCCCAATCCCATCCACTCTCAGGCTCCCGTTTCCTTCAGTCCCTCCATCCTCAAGCTCCCCTTCCTCAGTCCTCGTCCTCAGGCTCGCTTTCCTCCAGTCCCCTGTCCTCACTCGCTTTCCTCCAGTCCCCTGTCCTCAGACTCCCTTTCCTCCAGTCCTCGCTCTCAAGCTCCCTTTCCTCACTCGCTCCTCCTTCCATCAGTCCCCCCACTCATCAAGACTCGCTTTCACCCCAGTCCATCCACTCCTCAAACTCGCTTTCCTCCAATCCCTTCCGCTCTCAGGCTCCGCTCCATCAGTCCATCCATCCTCAGGCTCCCTTTCATCCAACCCTCGCATCCTCAAACTCGGCCCATCCAGTCCTCTCCATCAGACTCCTCCTCTCCGTCCCCCTCCCTCAGGCTCCCGCTTTCCATCAGTCCCCCTCCTCAGGCTCGCTCATCATCCTCATCCTCAAACTCCTCCTTCCCTCCTCCTCACTCCTCCAATCCCGGTCCACGATATCACTCCGCTTTCCATCCAATCCCCCTCATAGAACTCCGGCTCATAAGTCCTTCTCCAATCCGTCCTCATCCAGGCTCGCTCCTCATCCTCCACTCCTCAGAGCTCCGCTCCTTCCCAATCCCTCCCACTCCTCAGGCTCGGCTGCTCCTCCAGTCCCTCCGCTCCTCAGGCTCGCTCTCCATCCCAGTCCCTCCACTCCTCAGGCTCCCTTTCCCCCAGTCCCTCCACTCCTCAACTCCTTTCCTCCAATCCTCCACTCCTCAAACTCCCTTTCCTCCAATCCCTCCACTCCTCAAACTCCTTTCCTCCAATCCCTCCACTCCTCAAACTCCCTTTCCTCCAATCCCTCCACTCCTCAAACTCCCTTTCCTCCAATCCCTCCACTCCTCAAACTCCCTTTCCTCCAATCCCTCCACTCCTCAAACTCCCCTCCATAGTCCTCAATCAAACTCCTTTCCATCAGTCCCCCTCTCCTCAAACTCCCTTTCCTCCAATCCCTCCACTCCTCAAACTCCCTTTCCTCCAATCCCCCTGTCCTCAAACTCCCTTTCCTCCAATCCCTCTGTCCTCAAACTCCCTTTCCTCCAATCCCTCCACTCCTCAAACTCCCTTTCCTCCAATCCCCCCCCCCCTCAAACTCCTTTCCTCCAATCCCTCCACTCTTCAAACTCCCTTTCCTCCAATCCCTCCACTCCTCAAACTCCCTTTCCTCCAATCCCCCTGTCCTCAAACTCCTTTTCCTCCAATCCCCCTCTCCTCAAACTCCCTTTCCTCCAATCCCCCTGTCCTCAAACTCCTTTCCTCCAATCCCCCTGTCCTCAAACTCCCTTTCCTCCAATCCCCCTCTCCTCAAACTCCCTTTCCTCCAATCCCCCTGTCCTCAAACTCCCTTTCCTCCAATCCCCCTCTCCTCAAACTCCCTTTCCTCCAATCCCTCCACTCCTCAAACTCCCTTTCCTCCAATCCCTCCACTCCTCAAACTCCCTTTCCTCCAATCCCTCCACTCCTCAAACTCCCTTTCCTCCAATCCCTCCACTCCTCAAACTCCCTTTCCTCCAATCCCTCCACTCCTCAAACTCCCTTTCCTCCAATCCCTCCACTCCTCAAACTCCCTTTCCTCCAAACCCTCCACTCCTCAAACTCCCTTTCCTCCAATCCCTCCACTCCTCAAACTCCCTTTCCTCCAATCCCCCTGTCCTCAAACTCCCTTTCCTCCAATCCCCCTGTCCTCAAACTCCCTTTCCTCCAATCCCCCTGTCCTCAAACTCCCTTTCCTCCAATCCCCCTCTCCTCAAACTCCCTTTCCTCCAATCCCCCTGTCCTCAAACTCCCTTTCCTCCAATCCCTCCACTCCTCAAACTCCCTTTCCTCCAATCCTCCTCCCCTCAAACTCCCTTTCCTCCAATCCCCCTGTCCTCAAACTCCCTTTCCTCCAATCCCTCCACTCCTCAAACTCCCTTTCCTCCAATCCCTCCACTCCTCAAACTCCCTTTCCTCCATTCCTCCACTCCTCAAACTCCCTTTCCTCCAATCCCTCCACTCCTCAAACTCCCTTTCCTCCAATCCCTCCACTCCTCAAACTCCCTTTCCTCCAATCCCCCTGTCCTCAAACTCCCTTTCCTCCAATCCCTCCACTCCTCAAACTCCCTTTCCTCCAATCCCTCCACTCCTCAAACTCCCTTTCCTCCAATCCCTCCACTCCTCAAACTCCCTTTCCTCCAATCCCTCCACTCCTCAAACTCCCTTTCCTCCAAACCCTCCACTCCTCAAACTCCCTTTCCTCCAATCCCTCCACTCCTCAAACTCCCTTTCCTCCAATCCCCCTGTCCTCAAACTCCCTTTCCTCCAATCCCCTGTCCTCAAACTCCCTTTCCTCCAATCCCCCTGTCCTCAAACTCCCTTTCCTCCAATCCCCCTCTCCTCAAACTCCCTTTCCTCCAATCCCCCTGTCCTCAAACTCCCTTTCCTCCAATCCCTCCACTCCTCAAACTCCCTTTCCTCCAATCCTCCTCCCCTCAAACTCCCTTTCCTCCAATCCCCCTGTCCTCAAACTCCCTTTCCTCCAATCCCTCCACTCCTCAAACTCCCTTTCCTCCAATCCCTCCACTCCTCAAACTCCCTTTCCTCCATTCCTCCACTCCTCAAACTCCCTTTCCTCCAATCCCTCCACTCCTCAAACTCCCTTTCCTCCAATCCCTCCACTCCTCAAACTCCCTTTCCTCCAATCCCCCTGTCCTCAAACTCCCTTTCCTCCAATCCTTCCACTCCTCAAACTCCCTTTCCTCCAATCCCTCCACTCCTCAAACTCCCTTTCCTCCAATCCCCCTGTCCTCAAACTCCCTCTCCCCTAGCTCCCCTTGAGTGACTCTTCTCCAGCCAAGCCCCTGAGCCCTGAGCCCCTGAGCGATGAGCCCCATAGCAGTCCCCTGCCCAACACAGCATCTCCCAGCTCCTAGCTCCCAGCACGCAGCAGCTCCCAGCTGTGGACAGAGCAGAGGCTGAATCCCTCCAACCATGACCCTTCGTTTGATGAGCTTTAGCTTTAGGGCAGAGACTGGAGGGAGGGAGGGAGGGAGGAAAGCCTTCTCACTGAAGAGAGGGGATGCTTCCTTTGAAGTGCTGTAGGAGGAGAAAACACTGTGTGTGGGCAACATGGCACCCTATTCCTTATATAGTGCACTACTTCTGACCAGAGCCCTATGGCACCCTATTCCTTATATAGTGCACTACTTCTGACCAGAGCCCTATGGCACCCTATTCCTTATATAGTGCACTACTTCTGACCAGAGCCCTATGGCACCCTATTCCTTATATAGTGCACTACTTCTGACCAGAGCCCTATGGCACCCTATTCCTTATATAGTGCACTACTTCTGACCAGAGCCCTATGGCACCCTATTCCTTATATAGTGCACTACTTCTGACCAGAGCCCTATGGCACCCTATTCCTTATATAGTGCACTACTTCTGACCAGAGCCCTATGGCACCTATTCCTTATATAGTGCACTACTTCTGACCAGAGCCCTATGGCACCCTATTCCTTATATAGTGCACTACTTCTGACCAGAGCCCTATGGCACCCTATTCCCTATATAGTGCACTACTTCTGACCAGAGCCCTATGGCACCCTATTCCTTATATAGTGCACTACTTCTGACCAGAGCCCTATGGCACCCTATTCCTTATATAGTGCACTACTTCTGACCAGAGCCCTATGGCACCCTATTCCCTATATAGTGCACTACTTCTGACCAGAGCCCTATGGCACCCTATTCCTTATATAGTGCACTACTTCTGACCAGAGCCCTATGGCACCCTATTCCTTATATAGTGCACTACTTCTGACCAGAGCCCTATGGCACCCTATTCCTTATATAGTGCACTACTTCTGACCATCTCCTCTTGTTCCTTCCACTAGGTCGGAGTCAACAGAGCTGCTTCATGATGCTAGTAACCACATCATAATAATTATAATAATGCCATTTAGCAGACGCTTTTATCCAAAGAGACTTACAGTCACGTGTGCATACATTTTTACGTATGGGTGGTCCCGGGGATCGAACCCACTACCCTGGCGTTACAAGCGCCGTGCTCTACCAATTGAGCTACAGAGGACCACATACAATTAGGACTCTAACCAAAGGTCAACCTCATGGTTAATTGGCCAGCAGCGATCAGTGATGGAGAGTGATTGGCTGATTGGATGGTGTCACCTCTGACTGAGCTCTTTACTGGGTTAAACTACTAGCTGAGAGAGAGAGAGAGAGATTGGCTTTTTACCAAATTACCGTACAACAGACCACGTATTCAGCCTGCACACTCTAATTGACAAACAAACCAAAACAAAAGCAACTGAGTTGCACTTCCTAACCTCCTGCCAAATGTATGACCATATTAGAGACACATATTTCCCTCAGATTACACAGACCCACAAAAATCAAATTTTGATAAACTCCGAAATCTACTGGGTGAAATACCACAGTGTGCCAGCACAGCAGCAAGATTTGTGACCTGTTGCCACAAGAAAAGGGCATCAGAGAGAGAGAGAGAGAGAGAGAGAGAGAGAGAGAGAGAGAGAGAGAGAGAGAGAGAGAGAGAGAGAGAGAGAGAGAGAGAGAGAGAGAGAGAGAGAGAGAGAGAGAGAGAGGAGAGAGAGAGAGAGAGGGGCCCTTCTCTGTGTGTTTGTGAGAGCAGCCTTACGGTGTCTAATGAATAGCTGAAGGCAGACATCAAACACTTGACATTTAAAACCCCTCAGCCTTTAAATCTTCCTAGGTGAGATCTGTTTGTTTTTTTCCTACGGTTTAATTGAAAGGCCTTTGTGATTCAAGATGGTAATGATTCAACATTCTAAATTCTGTCTGTGGGATAAAATATGTTTTCCCATCCGAGCCGTGGAACAGCTGAACCAAATGCTCCTCTATTCCCTTTATAATTATTATTATATTTCATCTCCCAACTCCCCTACGGACTCGGGAGAGACGAAGGTCGAGAGCCAGGCGTCCTCCGAAACACAACGCTGCCAAGTCGCACTGCTTCCCAATGTGTCGGAGGAAACACCGTACAACTGGCGACCGAAGTCAGCTTGCAGGTGCCCGGCCCGCCACAAGGAGTCGGGACGAGGACGCGATGGGACAAGGACATCCTGACCGGCAAAACCCTCCCCTAACCCGGACAACGCTGGGCCAAACCCTCCCCTAACCCGGACAACGCTGGGCCAAACCCTCCCCTAACCCGGACGACGCTGGGCCAAACCCTCCCCTAACCCGGACAACGCTGGGCCAAACCCTCCCCTAACCCGGACGACGCTGGGCCAAACCCTCCCCTAACCCGGACGACGCTGGGCCAAACCCTCCACTAACCCGGACGACGCTGGGCCAAACCCTCCCTAACCCGGACCACGCTGGGCCAAACCCTCCACTAACCCCGGACGACGCTGGGCCAAACCCTCCCCTAACCCGGACGACGCTGGGCCAAACCCTCCCCCTAACCCGGACGACGCTGGGCCAAACCCTCCCCTAACCCGGACCACGCTGGGCCAAACCCTCCACTAACCCCGGACGACGCTGGGCCAAACCCTCCCCTAACCCCGGACGACGCTGGGCCAAACCCTCCCCTAACCCGGACGACGCTGGGCCAAACCCTCCCCTAACCCGGACGACTCTGGGCCAAGCCCTCCCCTAACCCGGACGACACTGGGCCAAACCCTCCCCTAACCCGGACAACGCTGGGCCAAACCCTCCCCTAACCCGGACAACGCTGGGCCAATTGTGCGCCGCGTCACGGCCGGCTGTGACCGGGTCTGTAGTGACGCCTCAAGCTCTGCGATGCAGTGCCTTAGACTGCTGCGCCACTCGGTCTGTAGTGACGCCTCTAGCTCTGCGATGCAGTGCCTTAGACTGCTGCGCCACTCGGTCTGTAGTGACGCCTCTAGCTCTGCGATGCAGTGCCTTAGACTGCTGCGCCACTCGGTCTGTAGTGACGCCTCTAGCTCTGCGATGCAGTGCCTTAGACTGCTGCGCCACTCGGTCTGTAGTGACGCCTCTAGCTCTGCGATGCAGTGCCTTAGACTGCTGCGCCACTCGGTCTGTAGTGACGCCTCTAGCTCTGCGATGCAGTGCCTTAGACTGCTGCGCCACTCGGTCTGTAGTGACGCCTCTAGCTCTGCGATGCAGTGCCTTAGACTGCTGCGCCACACGGGAGCCCCTATAGTGCACTACTTCTGACCAGGGCCCATAGGGCTAGTGTACTATAGAGGTAGGGTGTCATTTGGAACGCAGATGAGTGTACTATAGAGGGAGTAGGGTGTCATTTGGAACGCAGATGAGTGTACCATAGAGGGAGTAGGGTGTCATTTGGAACGCAGCTGAGTGTACTATAGAGGGAGTAGGGTGTCATTTGGAACGCAGATGAGTGTACCATAGAGGGAGTAGGGTGTCATTTGGAACGCAGCTGAGTGTACTATAGAGGGAGTAGGGTGTCATTTGGAACGCAGATGAGTGTACCATAGAGGGAGTAGGGTGTCATTTGGAACGCAGCTGAGTGTACTATAGAGGGAGTAGGGTGTCATTTGGAACGCAGATGAGTGTACCATAGAGGGAGTAGGGTGTCATTTGGAACGCAGCTGAGTGTACTATAGAGGGAGTAGGGTGTCATTTGGAACGCAGATGAGTGTACCATAGAGGGAGTAGGGTGTCATTTGGAACGCAGCTGAGTGTACTATAGAGGGAGTAGGGTGTCATTTGGAACGCAGCTGAGTGTACTATAGAGGGAGTAGGGTGTCATTTGGAACGCAGCTGAGTGTACTATAGAGGGAGTAGGGTGTCATTTGGAACGCAGATGAGTGTACTATAGAGGGAGTAGGGTGTCATTTGGAACGCAGATGAGTGTACTATAGAGGGAGTAGGGTGTCATTTGGAACGCATATGAGTGTACTATAGAGGGAGTAGGGTGTCATTTGGAACGCAGATGAGTGTACTATAGAGGGAGTAGGGTGTCATTTGGAACGCAACCTCTGGCTTTGAACCGGCTCTCCAGTCTACACTGCTTCCTCTCCTACCTCCTCATTGTCTTCAATGACACCTGGATCAAGGCTGTATGATTCAACACCTGGATCAAGGCTGTATGATTCAACACCTCGTTCAAGGCTGTAAGATTCAACACCTGGATCAAGGCTTTATGATTTAACACCTGGATCAAGGCTGTATGATTTAACACCTGGATCAAGGCTGTATGATTTAACACCTGGATCAAGGCTGTAAGGTTCAACACCTGGATCAAGGTTGTATAATACGACACCTGGTTCAAGGCTGTGTGATGTTATTTTTATGTATACAGTACCAGTCAAAAGTTTGGACACACCTACTCATTCAAGGGTTTTTCTTTATTTTTACTATTTTCTACATTGTAGAATAATAGTGAAGACATCAAAACTATGAAATAACACATATGGAATCATGTAGTAACCAAGAAAGTGTTAAACAAATCCAAATATATTTTGTATTTAGATTCTTCAAAGTAGCCACCCTTTGCCTTGATGACTGCTTTGCACAGTCTTGGAATATGGTTACTACATAATAATAAGCCATTTAGCAGACGCTTTTATCCAAAGCGACTTACAGTCATGCGTGAATAATTTTTTTTGTGTATGGGTGGTCCCGGGGATTGTACCTTGGCGTTACAAGCGCCGTGCTCTACCAGCTGAGCTACAGAGGACCACTACATGATTCCATATGTGTTATTTCATAGTTTTGATGTCTTTTTTTACAGTCCCCTGTAGCTCAGTTGGCAGAGCATGGCACTTGCAACTCCAGGGTTGTCATGGTCGTTTACGGACGAGAAGGACCAAGGCGCAGCGTGATATGCATTCATATTTATTTACGACTAAACACACGACAAAACAACAAACGAAACGTGAAGTCCAAGGTAGCATACAAACAACATACCTTACACGGAACAAGATCCCACAACTAACTGGTGCCAACAGGCTGCCTAAGTATGGTCCCCAATCAGAGACAACGAGCAACAGCTGCCTCTGATTGGGAACCACCTGAGCCAACATAGATCTACCCATTCTAGATCTTAAACACAGAACATCGACATAGCAAACACAAACCCAGAAAATACACACCCTGACTCAACAAATACAAGTCCTCAGAGTCAGGGCGTGACAGTACCCCCCCCCAAAGGTGCGGACTCCGCCGCACCACATAAACATAACAGGGTAGGGGCCGGGTGGGCATTCCGCCTCGGAGGCAGATCCGGTTCCGGGTGTGACCACCACTTACTCTCCACCTCCCCGTTGCTCCCCTGGTCTGGTCTGGACCTCGGCGCGCTGCTTCCTCTCTCCTTCCTCCCACGACGTACGAATCCCTGTCTGGACCCTGGTGTGGGAGACCCCGAACCTGGAGAGGGGCTCACGTCTGGGTCTGGACTGGAACCGCTGACTGGAGCTGGACCCGACGACGGTGGATCGAACTGCTCTGGCTCCGGGGTGGAGCCGCTGACCGGAGCTGGATCAAGCACCGGTGGAGCGGACTGCTCTGGCTCAGGAGTGGAGCCGCTGACCGGAGCTGGACTGGACCCCGGTGGAGCGGATTGCTCTGGCTCCGGAGTGGAGCAGCTGACCGGTGCCGGACCAGGCACCAGTGGAACAGGTACGGGCCGTGCCGGACTGGACACACGCACCACTGGCTTGGTGCGGCGAGCAGGAACGGGCCGGACCTGGCTGATGACGCGCACCCCTGGCTTGGTGCGGGGAGCAGGAACGGGCCGGGCTGGGCTGACGACGCGCACCACTGGCTTGGTGCGGGGAGCAGGAACGGGCCGGACTGGGCTGACGACGCGCACCACTGGCTTGGTGCGGGGAGCAGGTACAGGTCGGACCGGGCTGGCGACGCGCACCACTAGCGTGGTGCGAGGGGGAGGAACAGGCCGGGCCGGGCTGGCAAAGCGCACCACTGACTTGGTGCGAGAGACAGGAACAGGCCGGACTGGGCTGGCGACGCGCACCACTGGCTTGATGCGAGGAGCAGGAACAGGCCGAACCGTACTGGGAACACCCACCACTGGCTTAGTGCGGGAATCAGGAATGGGCCAGACCGGACTGGCGACACGCACCACTTGATTGGTGCGAGGAGCGGGACTGGGTTCCTTCATTAACCCCCGCTCCTTCTGCTGCCTAACCAGCTCCTCTCGCGTGCCTCTACACTTTCCTTCTGCTCCCTCTGAACCAATGGCCCCCCTAATCTGGCGGCCTCCTCTGCTAAACCGCGGAACCGCTCTATCGCGGCCTCCCGCTGCCTCGTCGTCCACACCGTGTGCCCCCCCCTAAAATTCTTTGGGGCTTGTCTCTCCCCCGTGATCATGGCCTCCATCCCTCTTGCCAGACTCTCGCTCATCTCCTCCCAAGTCCATCCTCTCTCCTCGTCACGCTGCTTGATCCAGGATTGGTGGGATCTTCTGTCATGGTCGTTTACGGACGAGAAGGACCAAGGCGCAGCGTGATATGCATTCATATTTATTTACGACTAAACACACGACAAAACAACAAACGAAACGTGAAGTCCAAGGTAGCATACAAACAACATACCTTACACGGAACAAGATCCCACAACTAACTGGTGCCAACAGGCTGCCTAAGTATGGTCCCCAATCAGAGACAACGAGCAACAGCTGCCTCTGATTGGGAACCACCCAGGCCAACATAGATCTACCCATTCTAGATCTTAAACACAGAACATCGACATAGCAAACACAACCCAGAAAATACACACCCTGACTCAACAAATACAAGTCCTCAGAGTCAGGGCGTGACAAGGGTTGTGGGTTCGTCTCCCACAGGGGGCCAGTATGAAAATGTATGCACTCACTAACTGTAAATCGCTCTGGATGAGAGCGTCTGCTAAATGACTAAAATGTAAATGTGAGACCTTGGATTGACCTTGAGGGGTTTAGATGATAAAATATGGTAAAGGCTTTGTGATGATTGACCTTGAGGGGTTTAGATGGTAAAATATGGTAAAGTCTTTGTGATGCAACACCTTGGATTGACCTTGAGGGGGTTAGACGGTAACATATGGTAAAGGCTTTGTGATGTAACACCTTGGATTGACCTTGAGGGGGTTAGACGGTAACATATGGTAAAACATCCTCTTGTATGATGTACCGTTTCACCGTTTTCTTAGAACGGTTGATGACACACGTGAGTCAATCCTACATGACATCAGCTTCAGAATGTTTAGCTACTGGGGAAAGGCACACAGAACAGACAACAGAAAGAAAAAGGCAAAGGATTGGATAGGCCCCTCAGCAGCAGGTGCAGGAGGAGAGGAGAGGAGAGGAGAGGAGAGGAGAGGAGAGGAGAGGGGAGAGAGGGAGGAGAAGGCAGGAGAGGAGAGGAGGTGAGGAGGGAGGGGAGGGAGGGAGGAGAGGAGAGGGGAGAGAGGGAGGAGAAGGCAGGGAGAGGAGAGGAGGTGAGGTGAGGGGAGGGGGAGGGAGGAGAGGAGAGGGAGAGAGGGAGGAGAAGGCAGGGAGAGGAGGAGGGAGGGAGGGAGGGGGAGGGAGGGAGGAGGGAGAGGGAGGGAGAGCAGGGAGAGGAGGAGGGGAGGGAGGGGGAGGGGAGGGAGGAGAGGAGAGGGGAGGGAGGGAGGAGAAGGCAGGGAGAGGAGAGGAGGTGAGGGGAGGGGAGGAGGAGGGAGGAGGGAGAGGGGAGAGAGGGAGGAGAGAGGCAGGGAGAGGAGAGGAGGGGAGGGGGAGGGAGAGGAGAGGAGGAGAGGAGAGGAGAGAGGAGAGGAGGAGGGGAGAGGAGAGGGAGGGAGGGAGGGAGGGAGGAGAGGAGGGAGGAGAGGGGAGGGAGGAGGGAGGGAGAGGGAGGAGGGAGGGAGGGAGGGAGAGGAGGAGGGAGGAGGGAGGAGAGGGAGGGAGAGGAGGAGGAGAGGAGGGAGGAGAGGAGAGGAGAGGAGAGGGGAGGAGGGAGGAGGGAGAGAGGAGAGGGAGAGGAGAGGAGAGGAGAGGAGAGGGAGGAGAAGGCAGGGAGGGGAGGGGAGGGGAGGAGAGGAGAGGAGAGGAGGATGGGTGTGAGTCTGTCGCAGCCAGTGAAGGTCACCTAGTCAGATCAGTCACATCATTACACCTGGAGGTAACAGTAATAAATGGGCTCCATTACACCTGGAGGTAACAGTAATAAATGGGCTCCATTTGCCTGCTGCCTAATGGGCATTACAGTTCCAGAGACGGACTCATCAATCTCCTCTATGGCCATTGGCTGGGGCTGGGGCTGGGGCTGGGGCTGGGGCTGGGGCTGGGGCTGGGGGCTGGGACTGGGGCTGGGACTGGGGCTGGGGTTGGGGCTGGGGGGCTGGGGCTGGGGCTGGGGCTGGGGGCTGGGGGGCTGGGGGCTGGGGGCTGGGGGCTGGGGGCTGGGGCTGGGGGCTGGGGGCTGGGGCTGGGGTTGGGGCTGGGGGCTGGGGCTGGGGCTGGGAATGGGGCTGG
Source organism: Coregonus clupeaformis (assembly GCF_020615455.1). Classification (NCBI taxonomy): domain Eukaryota; kingdom Metazoa; phylum Chordata; class Actinopteri; order Salmoniformes; family Salmonidae; genus Coregonus; species Coregonus clupeaformis. Next base: position 277,925 of record NW_025533628.1, read on the forward strand.
GGGGCTGGGGCTGGGGGCTGGGGGCTGGGGCTGGGGGCTGGGGTTGGGGCTGGGGCTGGGGTTGGCAGCCCCCAGCCCCCGCCCCAGCCCCAGCCCCAGCCCCAGCCCCAACCCCTGGCCATACTACCATGCTGTGATGTGTTGCCCCAGCCCCTGGCCCCTGGCCATACTACCATGCTGTGATGTGTTGCCCCAGCCCCCAGCCCCTGGCCATACTACCATGCTGTGATGTGTTGCCCCAGCCCCCAGCCCCTGGCCATACTACCATGCTGTGATGTGTTGCCCCAGCCCCCAGCCCCCAGCCCCCAGCCCCTGGCCATACTACCATGATGTGATGTGTTGCCCCAGCCCTCGTACCCTTGCACATTGACTCAGAACTGGTACCCTGTGTATATAGCCATGTTATTACCTGGTACCCCTGCACATGGACTCAGTACTGGTACCCCCTGTATATAGCCAAGTTATTACCTGGTACCCCTGCACATGGACTCGGTACTGGTACCCCCTGTATATAGCCATGTTATTACCTGGTACCCCTGCACATGGACTCGGTACTGGTACCCTGTCTATATAACCATGTTATTACCTGGTACCCCTGCACATGGACTCAGTACTGGTACCCTGTGTATATAGCCATGTTATTACCTGGTACCCCTGCACATGGACTCAGTACTGGTACCCTGTGTATATAGCCATGTTATTACCTGGTACCCCTGCACATGGACTCAGTACTGGTACTCCCTGTATATAGCCATGTTATTACCTGGTCCCCTGTGTATATAGCCATGTTATTACCTGGTCCCCTGTGTATATAGCCATGTTATTACCTGGTCCCCTGTGTATATAGCCATGTTATTACCTGGTACCCTGTGTATATAGCCATGTTATTACCTGGTCCCCTGTGTATATAGCCATGTTATTACCTGGTACCCTGTGAATATAGCCAAGTTATCATTAATCATTGTGTATTTATTATGACTTTAATTATTACTTTTCTATTATTTCTCTATTTTCTTTCTCTCTGCGTCGTTGGGAACGGCCCGTAAGCATTTCACCGTTAGACTACACTTGTTGTTTACCAAGCATGTGACATTCGATTTGATTTGTAGACGTCTGTTGCTGCCTCATTCTTGCTTCTAAAGAAACACCGTGTCAGTACTGGGCTAGTACATTCTGCACCAAGGACCAGTAGAAACACCATGTTAGGACTGGACTAGTACATTCTGCACCAAGGACCAGTAGAAACACCATGTTAGTACTGGGCTAGTACATTCTGCACCAAGGACCAGTAGAAACACCATGTTAGTACTGGACTAGTACATTCTGCACCAAGGACCAGTAGAAACACCATGTTAGTACTGGGCTAGTACATTCTGCACCAAGGACCAGTAGAAACACCATGTTAGTACTGGACTAGTACATTCTGCACCAAGGACCAGTAGAAACACCATGTTAGTACTGGGCTAGTACATTCTGCACCAAGGACCAGTAGAAACACCATGTTAGGACTGGACTAGTACATTCTGCACCAAGGACCAGTAGAAACACCATGTTAGTACTGGACTAGTACATTCTGCACCAAGGACCAGTAGAAACACCATGTTAGTACTGGGCTAGTACATTCTGCACCAAGGACCAGTAGAAACACCATGTTAGGACTGGACTAGTACATTCTGCACCAAGGACCAGTAGAAACACCATGTTAGTACTGGGCTAGTACATTCTGCACCAAGGACCAGTAGAAACACCATGTTAGTACTGGGCTAGTACATTCTGCACCAAGGACCAGTAGAAACACCATGTTAGTACTGGGCTAGTACATTCTGCACCAAGGACCAGTAGAAACACCATGTTAGGACTGGGTTAGTACATTCTGCACCAAGGACCAGTAGAAACACCATGTTAGTACTGGACTAGTACATTCTGCACCAAGGACCAGTAGAAACACCATGTTAGTACTGGGTTAGTACATTCTGCACCAAGGACCAGTAGAAACACCATGTTAGTACTGGGCTAGTACATTCTGCACCAAGGACCAGTAGAAACACCATGTTAGGACTGGACTAGTACATTCTGCACCAAGGACCAGTAGAAACACCATGTTAGTACTGGACTAGTACATTCTGCACCAAGGACCAGTAGAAACACCATGTTAGTACTGGGCTAGTACATTCTGCACCAAGGACCAGTAGAAACACCATGTTAGTACTGGACTAGTACATTCTGCACCAAGGACCAGTAGAAACACCATGTTAGTACTGGACTAGTACATTCTGCACCAAGGACCAGTAGAAACACCATGTTAGTACTGGACTAGTACATTCTGCACCAAGGACCAGTAGAAACACCATGTTAGTACTGGGCTAGTACATTCTGCACCAAGGACCAGTAGAAACACCATGTTAGTACTGGGCTAGTACATTCTGCACCAAGGACCAGTAGAAACACCGTGTTAGTACTGGGCTAGTACATTCTGCACCAAGGACCAGTAGAAACACCGTGTTAGTACTGGGCTAGTACATTCTGCACCAAGGACCAGTAGAAACACCATGTTAGTACTGGACTAGTACATTCTGCACCAAGGACCAGTAGAAACACCATGTTAGGACTGGACTAGTACATTCTGCACCAAGGACCAGTAGAAACACCATGTTAGTACTGGACTAGTACATTCTGCACCAAGGACCAGTAGAAACACCATGTTAGGACTGGACTAGTACATTCTGCACCAAGGACCAGTAGAAACACCATGTTAGTACTGGGCTAGTACATTCTGCACCAAGGACCAGTAGAAACACCATGTTAGTACTGGGCTAGTACATTCTGCACCAAGGACCAGTAGAAACACCATGTTAGTACTGGGCTAGTACATTCTGCACCAAGGACCAGTAGAAACACCATGTTAGGACTGGACTAGTACATTCTGCACCAAGGACCAGTAGAAACACCATGTTAGTACTGGGCTAGTACATTCTGCACCAAGGACCAGTAGAAACACCATGTTAGGACTGGACTAGTACATTCTGCACCAAGGACCAGTAGAAACACCATGTTAGGACTGGACTAGTACATTCTGCACCAAGGACCAGTAGAAACACCATGTTAGTACTGGACTAGTACATTCTGCACCAAGGACCAGTAGAAACACCATGTTAGGACTGGACTAGTACATTCTGCACCAAGGACCAGTAGAAACACCATGTTAGTACTGGGCTAGTACATTCTGCACCAAGGACCAGTAGAAACACCATGTTAGTACTGGGCTAGTACATTCTGCACCAAGGACCAGTAGAAACACCATGTTAGTACTGGACTAGTACATTCTGCACCAAGGACCAGTAGAAACACCATGTTAGTACTGGGCTAGTACATTCTGCACCAAGGACCAGTAGAAACACCATGTTAGTACTGGGCTAGTACATTCTGCACCAAGGACCAGTAGAAACACCATGTTAGTACTGGGCTAGTACATTCTGCACCAAGGACCAGTAGAAACACCATGTTAGTACTGGGCTAGTACATTCTGCACCAAGGACCAGTAGAAACACCATGTTAGGACTGGGTTAGTACATTCTGCACCAAGGACCAGTAGAAACACCATGTTAGTACTGGGCTAGTACATTCTGCACCAAGGACCAGTAGAAACACCATGTTAGGACTGGGTTAGTACATTCTGCACCAAGGACCAGTAGAAACACCATGTTAGTACTGGACTAGTACATTCTGCACCAAGGACCAGTAGAAACACCACGTTAGGACTGGACTAGTACATTCTGCACCAAGGACCAGTAGAAACACCATGTTAGTACTGGACTAGTACATTCTGCACCAAGGACCAGTAGAAACACCATGTTAGGACTGGACTAGTACATTCTGCACCAAGGACCAGTAGAAACACCATGTTAGTACTGGGCTAGTACATTCTGCACCAAGGACCAGTAGAAACACCATGTTAGTACTGGGCTAGTACATTCTGCACCAAGGACCAGTAGAAACACCATGTTAGTACTGGGCTAGTACATTCTGCACCAAGGACCAGTAGAAACACCATGTTAGGACTGGACTAGTACATTCTGCACCAAGGACCAGTGTGTCCAGCAACTACCATCGCCTTAAATGTACTTACTGTTTTCATGTCACAAACCACATCTGGGGATATGACAGTAAGGGAAAGGGAGATAGAAACTCCCTCAACATTTCCTCTGTGTCACACCCTGGCTCTGGGACTCTATATGTTGAGCCAGGGTGTGTTCATTCTGTTGTGTTTATTTCTATGTTTGCTAGAGTGACTCCCAATCAGAGGCAACGAGTGTCAGCTGTCGTTGGTTGTCTCTGATTGGGAGCCATATTTAAACTGTATGTTTTTCCCTTTGTGTTTGTGGGTTTTTGTTCCGTGTTGGTCATTGTTACCGTGGACTTCACGAGTCGTTTCTTGTTTTGTTTATTGTGGTCTATTATCACTAAAGATAATAAAGTTGAACCATGTTCGTTCATCACGCTGCGCCTTGGTCTATTCCTTACGACGATCGTGACACTCTGGTGAGCCTAGTTGGGACTGAGTGTAATTCAATGAAAACAGAAGAGGCATTGAATAATTCACCATATCAATCTGCAATATTAACTTCCATCTGACCCTCTCACAACGTAGCAGAGAGGAGCAGGAGTTATCTACATTATACATAAAGGTTGAGTACAATAACAGTAAACTACAGGAGCAGTAAACTACAGTAACAGTAAACTACAGTAACAGTAAAATACAATAACAGTAAACTACAGTAACAGTAAAATACAATAACAGTAAACTACAGTAACAGTAAACTACAGTAACAGTAAAATACAATAACAGTAAACTACAGTAACAGTAAACTACAGTAATAGTAAACTACAGGAGCAGTAAACTACAGTAACAGTAAACTACAGTAACAGTAAAATACAATAACAGTAAACTACAGTAACAGTAAACTACAATAACAGTAAACTACAGGAGCAGTAAAATACAATAACAGTAAACTACAGTAACAGTAAAATACAATAACAGTAAACTACAGTAACAGTAAAATACAATAACAGTAAACTACAGTAACAGTAAACTACAGTAACAGTAAACTACAGGAGCAGTAAACTACAGTAACAGTAAACTACAGTAACAGTAAACTACAGTAACAGTAAAATACAGTAACAGTAAACTACAGGAGCAGTAAACTACAGTAACAGTAAACTACAGGAGCAGTAAACTACAGTAACAGTAAAATACAATAACAGTAAACTACAGTAACAGTAAACTACAGTAACAGTAAAATACAATAACAGTAAAATAGAGTAACAGTAAAATACAGTAACAGTAAACTACAGTAACAGTAAACTACAGTAACAGTAAAATACAGGAGCAGTAAAATACAATAACAGTAAACTACAGTAACAGTAACAGTGAACTAGGCTGCATCCCAAATGGCACCTTATTCCTTATGGCTCTGGTTGAAAGTAGTGCACTAAATAGGTAATATAGTGTAATTTGGGATGCAGACAAAGATCCTACAGAGGAAGGTAGATTGGGGCTGCTTCCCAAATGGTAACCTACTCCCTATGTAGTGCACTACTTTTGACCAGTGTCCATAGGGCACTATATGGGAAGGCAGGGTAATAGGGCACTATATGGGAAGGCGGGGTAACAGGGCACTATATGGGAAGGCGGGGTAATAGGGCACTATATGGGAAGGCAGGGTAATAGGGCACTATATGGGAAGGCAGGGTAATAGGGCACTATATGGGAAGGCAGGGTAATAGGGCACTATATGGGAAGGCAGGGTAATAGGGCACTATATGGGAAGGCAGGGTAATAGGGCACTATATGGGAAGGCAGGGTAATAGGGCACTATATGGGAAGGCAGGGTAATAGGGCACTATATGGGAAGGCGGGGTAACAGGGCACTATATGGGAAGGCGGGGTAATAGGGCACTATATGGGAAGGCGGGGTAATAGGGCACTATATGGGAAGGCGGGGTAATAGGGCACTATATGGGAAGGCGGGGTAATAGGGCACTATATGGGAAGGCGGGGTAATAGGGCACTATATGGGAAGGCGGGGTAATAGGGCACTATATGGGAAGGCGGGGTAATAGGGCACTATATGGGAAGGCGGGGTAATAGGGCACTATATGGGAAGGCAGGGTAATAGGGCACTATATGGGAAGGCGGGGTAATAGGGCACTATATGGGAAGGCAGGGTAATAGGGCACTATATGGGAAGGCAGGGTAATAGGGCACTATATGGGAAGGCAGGGTAATAGGGCACTATTCCCATACAGGGTAAACACCAGAAAGGTGCAGCGAAAGGTGTTGTTTTACAGTGTCAGCCATAGTAGCACGACGCCCCTGGAGCAAAGTATGGTTAAGTGCCTTGCTCAAGGGCACATTGAAAGATTTTTCACCTTCTCGGCTCAGGTATTGGAACCAGCGACATTTCGGTTGCTGGGCAACACTCTAACCGCTAGGCTACCTGCCGCTCCAACACTGTTCAACACTGTCTGCTTTAACAACCAACCGCTAGGCTACCTGCCGCTCCAACGCTGTTCAACACTGTCTGCTTTAACAACACTCTAACCGCTAGGCTACCTGCCGCTCCAACGCTGTTCAACACTGTCTGCTTTAACAACACTCTAACCGCTAGGCTACCTGCCGCTCCAACACTGTTCAACACTGTCTGCTTTAACAACTAACCGCTAGGCTACCTGCCGCTCCAACACTGTTCAACACTGTCTGCTTTAACAACACTCTAACCGCTAGGCTACCTGCCGCTCCAACACTGTTCAACACTGTCTGCTTTAACAACTAACCGCTAGGCTACCTGCCGCTCCAACGCTGTTCAACACTGTCTGCTTTAACAACACTCTAACCGCTAGGCTACCTGCCGCTCCAACACTGTTCAACACTGTCTGCTTTAACAACACTCTAACCGCTAGGCTACCTGCCGCTCCAACGCTGTTCAACACTGTCTGCTTTAACAACACTCTAACCGCTAGGCTACCTGCCGCTCCAACGCTGTTCAACACTGTCTGCTTTAACAACTAACCGCTAGGCTACCTGCCGCTCCAACGCTGTTCAACACTGTCTGCTTTAACAACTAACCGCTAGACTACCTGCCGCTCCAACGCTGTTCAACACTGTCTGCTTTAACAACACTCTAACCGCTAGGCTACCTGCCGCTCCAACACTGTTCAACACTGTCTGCTTTAACAACACTCTAACCGCTAGGCTACCTGCCGCTCCAACGCTGTTCAACACTGTCTGCTTTAACAACACTCTAACCGCTAGGCTACCTGCCGCTCCAACACTGTTCAACAATGTCTGCTTTAACAACTAACCGCTAGGCTACCTGCCGCTCCAACGCTGTTCAACACTGTCTGCTTTAACAACACTCTAACCGCTAGGCTACCTGCCGCTCAACGCTGTTCAACACTGTCTGCTTTAACAACACTCTAACCGCTAGGCTACCTGCCGCTCCAACACTGTTCAACACTGTCTGCTTTAACAACACTCTAACCGCTAGGCTACCTGCCGCTCCAACACTGTTCAACACTGTCTGCTTTAACAACTAACCGCTAGGCTACCTGCCGCTCAACGCTGTTCAACACTGTCTGCTTTAACAACACACTAACCGCTAGGCTACCTGCCGCTCAACGCTGTTCAACACTGTCTGCTTTAACAACACTCTAACCGCTAGGCTACCTGCCGCTCAACGCTGTTCAACACTGTCTGCTTTAACAACACTCTAACCGCTAGGCTACCTGCCGCTCCAACGCTGTTCAACACTGTCTGCTTTAACAACACTCTAACCGCTAGGCTACCTGCCGCTCCAACACTGTTCAACACTGTCTGCTTTAACAACTAACCGCTAGGCTACCTGCCGCTCCAACACTGTTCAACACTGTCTGCTTTAACAACACTCTAACCGCTAGGCTACCTGCCGCTCCAACACTGTTCAACACTGTCTGCTTTAACTACTAACCGCTAGGCTACCTGCCGCTCCAACGCTGTTCAACACTGTCTGCTTTAACAACACTCTAACCGCTAGGCTACCTGCCGCTCCAACACTGTTCAACACTGTCTGCTTTAACAACACTCTAACCGCTAGGCTACCTGCCGCTCCAACGCTGTTCAACACTGTCTGCTTTAACAACACTCTAACCGCTAGGCTACCTGCCGCTCCAACACTGTTCAACACTGTCTGCTTTAACAACTAACCGCTAGGCTACCTGCCGCTCCAACGCTGTTCAACACTGTCTGCTTTAACAACACTCTAACCGCTAGGCTACCTGCCGCTCCAACACTGTTCAACAATGTCTGCTTTAACAACTAACCGCTAGGCTACCTGCCGCTCAACGCTGTTCAACACTGTCTGCTTTAACAACACTCTAACCGCTAGGCTACCTGCCGCTCCAACGCTGTTCAACACTGTCTGCTTTAACAACACTCTAACCGCTAGGCTACCTGCCGCTCCAACGCTGTTCAACACTGTCTGCTTTAACAACACTCTAACCGCTAGGCTACCTGCCGCTCCAACACTGTTCAACACTGTCTGCTTTAACAACTAACCACTAGGCTACCTGCCGCTCCAACGCTGTTCAACACTGTCTGCTTTAACAACACTAACCGCTAGGCTACCTGCCGCTCCAACACTGTTCAACAATGTCTGCTTTAACAACTAACCGCTAGGCTACCTGCCGCTCCAACGCTGTTCAACACTGTCTGCTTTAACAACACTCTAACCGCTAGGCTACCTGCCGCTCCAACGCTGTTCAACACTGTCTGCTTTAACAACACTCTAACCGCTAGGCTACCTGCCGCTCCAACGCTGTTCAACACTGTCTGCTTTAACAACACTCTAACCGCTAGGCTACCTGCCGCTCCAACGCTGTTCAACACTGTCTGCTTTAACAACTAACCGCTAGGCTACCTGCCGCTCCAACGCTGTTCAACACTGTCTGCTTTAACAACACACTAACCGCTAGGCTACCTGCCGCTCCAACGCTGTTCAACACTGTCTGCTTTAACAACACTCTAACCGCTAGGCTACCTGCCGCTCCAACGCTGTTCAACACTGTCTGCTTTAACAACACTCTAACCGCTAGGCTACCTGCCGCTCCAACACTGTTCAACACTGTCTGCTTTAACAACTAACCGCTAGGCTACCTGCCGCTCCAACACTGTTCAACACTGTCTGCTTTAACAACACTCTAACCGCTAGGCTACCTGCCGCTCCAACACTGTTCAACACTGTCTGCTTTAACAACTAACCGCTAGGCTACCTGCCGCTCCAACGCTGTTCAACACTGTCTGCTTTAACAACACTCTAACCGCTAGGCTACCTGCCGCTCCAACACTGTTCAACACTGTCTGCTTTAACAACACTCTAACCGCTAGGCTACCTGCCGCTCCAACGCTGTTCAACACTGTCTGCTTTAACAACACTCTAACCGCTAGGCTACCTGCCGCTCCAACACTGTTCAACACTGTCTGCTTTAACAACTAACCGCTAGGCTACCTGCCGCTCCAACGCTGTTCAACACTGTCTGCTTTAACAACACTCTAACCGCTAGGCTACCTGCCGCTCCAACACTTTTCAACAATGTCTGCTTTAACAACTAACCGCTAGGCTACCTGCCGCTCCAACGCTGTTCAACACTGTCTGCTTTAACAACACTCTAACCGCTAGGCTACCTGCCGCTCCAACGCTGTTCAACACTGTCTGCTTTAACAACACTCTAACCGCTAGGCTACCTGCCGCTCCAACACTGTTCAACACTGTCTGCTTTAACAACACTCTAACCGCTAGGCTACCTGCCGCTCCAACACTGTTCAACACTGTCTGCTTTAACAACTAACCGCTAGGCTACCTGCCGCTCCAACGCTGTTCAACACTGTCTGCTTTAACAACACACTAACCGCTAGGCTACCTGCCGCTCCAACGCTGTTCAACACTGTCTGCTTTAACAACACTCTAACCGCTAGGCTACCTGCCGCTCCAACACTGTTCAACACTGTCTGCTTTAACAACTAACTGCTAGGCTACCTGCCGCTCCAACGCTGTTCAACACTGTCTGCTTTAACAACACTCTAACCGCTAGGCTACCTGCCGCTCCAACACTGTTCAACACTGTCTGCTTTAACAACACTCTAACCGCTAGGCTACCTGCCGCTCCAACGCTGTTCAACACTGTCTGCTTTAACAACACTCTAACCGCTAGGCTACCTGCCGCTCCAACACTGTTCAACACTGTCTGCTTTAACAACTAACCGCTAGGCTACCTGCCGCTCCAACACTGTTCAACACTGTCTGCTTTAACAACTAACCGCTAGGCTACCTGCCGCTCCAACACTGTTCAACACTGTCTGCTTTAACAACACTCTAACCGCTAGGCTACCTGCCGCTCCAACACTGTTCAACACTGTCTGCTTTAACAACACTCTAACCGCTAGGCTACCTGCCGCTCCAACACTGTTCAACACTGTCTGCTTTAACAACTAACCGCTAGGCTACCTGCCGCTCCAACGCTGTTCAACACTGTCTGCTTTAACAACACTAACCGCTAGGCTACCTGCCGCTCCAACGCTGTTCAACACTGTCTGCTTTAACAACACTCTAACCGCTAGGCTACCTGCCGCTCCAACGCTGTTCAACACTGTCTGCTTTAACAACACTCTAACCGCTAGGCTACCTGCCGCTCCAACACTGTTCAACACTGTCTGCTTTAACAACACTCTAACCGCTAGGCTACCTGCCGCTCCAACGCTGTTCAACACTGTCTGCTTTAACAACACTCTAACCACTAGGCTACCTGCCGCTCCAACACTGTTCAACACTGTCTGCTTTAACAACACTCTAACCGCTAGGCTACCTGCCGCTCCAACACTGTTCAACACTGTCTGCTTTAACAACACTCTAACCGCTAGGCTACCTTCCGCTCCAACGCTGTTCAACACTGTCTGCTTTAACAACACTAACCGCTAGGCTACCTGCCACTCCAACACTGTTCAACACTGTCTGCTTTAACAACACTCTAACCGCTAGGCTACCTGCCGCTCCAACGCTGTTCAACACTGTCTGCTTTAACAACACTCTAACCGCTAGGCTACCTGCCGCTCCAACACTGTTCAACAATGTCTGCTTTAACAACTAACCGCTAGGCTACCTGCCGCTCCAACACTGTTCAACACTGTCTGCTTTAACAACTAACCGCTAGGCTACCTGCCGCTCCAACGCTGTTCAACACTGTCTGCTTTAACAACTAACCGCTAGGCTACCTGCCGCTCCAACACTGTTCAACACTGTCTGCTTTAACAACACTCTAACCGCTAGGCTACCTGCCGCTCCAACGCTGTTCAACACTGTCTGCTTTAACAACACTCTAACCGCTAGGCTACCTGCCGCTCCAACGCTGTTCAACACTGTCTGCTTTAACAACTAACCGCTAGGCTACCTGCCGCTCCAACACTGTTCAACACTGTCTGCTTTAACAACACTCTAACCGCTAGGCTACCTGCCGCTCCAACACTGTTCAACACTGTCTGCTTTAACAACACTCTAACCGCTAGACTACCTGCCGCTCCAACGCTGTTCAACACTGTCTGCTTTAACAACACTCTAACCGCTAGGCTACCTGCCGCTCCAACACTGTTCAACACCGTCTGCTTTAACAACACTCTAACCGCTAGGCTACCTGCCGCTCCAACACTGTTCAACACTGTCTGCTTTAACAACTAACCGCTAGGCTACCTGCCGCTCCAACACTGTTCAACACTGTCTGCTTTAACAACTAACCGCTAGGCTACCTGCCGCTCCAACACTGTTCAACACTGTCTGCTTTAACAACACTCTAACCGCTAGACTACCTGCCGCTCCAACGCTGTTCAACACTGTCTGCTTTAACAACACTCTAACCGCTAGGCTACCTGCCGCTCCAACACTGTTCAACACTGTCTGCTTTAACAACACTCTAACCGCTAGGCTACCTGCCGCTCCAACGCTGTTCAACACTGTCTGCTTTAACAACACTCTAACCACTAGGCTACCTGCCGCTCCAACACTGTTCAACACTGTCTGCTTTAACAACACTCTAACCGCTAGGCTACCTGCCGCTCCAACACTGTTCAACACTGTCTGCTTTAACAACACTCTAACCGCTAGGCTACCTGCCGCTCCAACGCTGTTCAACACTGTCTGCTTTAACAACACTAACCGCTAGGCTACCTGCCACTCCAACACTGTTCAACACTGTCTGCTTTAACAACACTCTAACCGCTAGGCTACCTGCCGCTCCAACACTGTTCAACACTGTCTGCTTTAACAACACTCTAACCGCTAGGCAACCTGCCGCTCCAACGCTGTTCAACACTGTCTGCTTTAACAACACTCTAACCGCTAGGCTACCTGCCGCTCCAACACTGTTCAACACTGTCTGCTTTAACAACACTCTAACCGCTAGGCTACCTGCCGCTCCAACACTGTTCAACACTGTCTGCTTTAACAACACTAACCACTAGGCTACCTGCCGCTCCAACGCTGTTCAACACTGTCTGCTTTAACAACACTCTAACCGCTAGGCTACCTGCCGCTCCAACGCTGTTCAACACTGTCTGCTTTAACAACACTCTAACCGCTAGGCTACCTGCCGCTCCAACACTATTCAACAATGTCTGCTTTAACAACTAACCGCTAGGCTACCTGCCGCTCCAACACTGTTCAACACTGTCTGCTTTAACAACTAACCGCTAGGCTACCTGCCGCTCCAACGCTGTTCAACACTGTCTGCTTTAACAACTAACCGCTAGGCTACCTGCCGCTCCAACACTGTTCAACACTGTCTGCTTTAACAACACTCTAACCGCTAGGCTACCTGCCGCTCCAACGCTGTTCAACACTGTCTGCTTTAACAACACTCTAACCGCTAGGCTACCTGCCGCTCCAACGCTGTTCAACACTGTCTGCTTTAACAACTAACCGCTAGGCTACCTGCCGCTCCAACACTGTTCAACACTGTCTGCTTTAACAACACTCTAACCGCTAGGCTACCTGCCGCTCCAACACTGTTCAACACCGTCTGCTTTAACAACACTCTAACCGCTAGGCTACCTGCCGCTCCAACACTGTTCAACACTGTCTGCTTTAACAACTAACCGCTAGGCTACCTGCCGCTCCAACACTGTTCAACACTGTCTGCTTTAACAACTAACCGCTAGGCTACCTGCCGCTCCAACACTGTTCAACACTGTCTGCTTTAACAACACTCTAACCGCTAGACTACCTGCCGCTCCAACGCTGTTCAACACTGTCTGCTTTAACAACACTCTAACCGCTAGGCTACCTGCCGCTCCAACGCTGTTCAACACTGTCTGCTTTAACAACACTCTAACCGCTAGGCTACCTGCCGCTCCAACACTGTTCAACACTGTCTGCTTTAACATGAGAGGAAAGGGGAGGTGTGAAAGAAGGGCCTGTTATATGTTTGAGGGGGGGGGGGGGTTCTCTCCTTCCCTCCTAACAGCAGACTGATAGCCAGCTTCTCTCCCTCTCTTCACACACCCTCTGTTTTATTCTGTGTTGTTCTCTCCTTCCTCCTCTGTGACATTCTGCCCTGTTCATGCATTTCCATCACCTTGGTACCCAGGTGGTAAAATGCATTGGTCACGATGCTGAGTCCCTGGCTTCAAAGGGTTCTCTCACATTAAGGAGTCAATGTGATGAAATATACAGTACATGGCATCTTGGGTTCTTCGTGCATTAGGCTACCTGCCGCTCCAACGCTGTTCAACACTGTCTGCTTTAACAACTAACCGCTAGGCTACCTGCCGCTCCAACACTGTTCAACACTGTCTGCTTTAACAACACTCTAACCGCTAGGCTACCTGCCGCTCCAACGCTGTTCAACACTGTCTGCTTTAACAACACTCTAACCGCTAGGCTACCTGCCGCTCCAACGCTGTTCAACACTGTCTGCTTTAACAACTAACCGCTAGGCTACCTGCCGCTCCAACACTGTTCAACACTGTCTGCTTTAACAACACTCTAACCGCTAGGCTACCTGCCGCTCCAACACTGTTCAACACCGTCTGCTTTAACAACACTCTAACCGCTAGGCTACCTGCCGCTCCAACACTGTTCAACACTGTCTGCTTTAACAACTAACCGCTAGGCTACCTGCCGCTCCAACACTGTTCAACACTGTCTGCTTTAACAACTAACCGCTAGGCTACCTGCCGCTCCAACACTGTTCAACACTGTCTGCTTTAACAACACTCTAACCGCTAGACTACCTGCCGCTCCAACGCTGTTCAACACTGTCTGCTTTAACAACACTCTAACCGCTAGGCTACCTGCCGCTCCAACACTGTTCAACACTGTCTGCTTTAACATGAGAGGAAAGGGGAGGTGTGAAAGAAGGGCCTGTTGTATGTTTGAGGGGGGTTCTCTCCTTCCCTCCTAACAGCAGACTGATAGCCAGCTTCTCTCCCTCTCTTCACACACCCTCTGTTTTATTCTGTGTTGTTCTCTCCTTCCTCCTCTGTGACATTCTGCCCTGTTCATGCATTTCCATCACCTTGGTACCCAGGTGGTAAAATGCATTGGTCACGATGCTGAGTCCCTGGCTTCAAAGGGTTCTCTCACATTAAGGAGTCAATGTGATGAAATATACAGTACATGGCATCTTGGGTTCTTCGTGCATTAAAACGCTCTCTACCAATGTTGAAACATGGTGGGATTGATGCTGTTGTTTTGTAGCAGTGGAGATTGATGTTGTGATTGTTGATGATGTTGTTATTATTGTTCATTATGTTGCTGTTGTTGTTGAATATGTTTTTTGTTGTTGTTGTTGTTGTTGTTGTTGTGTTACAGTAGAGGCGCTCCATCTTGGCACTCTGATGGCAGCCCACGGCTACTTCTTCCCCATCTCAGACCATGTGCTCACTCTGAAGGACGATGGAACCTTCTACAGGTTTCAGGTACTAAGATAAGATCAACTTCTACAGGTTTCAGGTACTAAGATAAGATCAATTTCTACAGGTTTCAGGTATTAAGATAAGATAAGATCAACTTCTACAGGTTTCAGGTACTAAGATAAGATCAACTTCTACAGGTTTCAGGTACTAAGATAAGATCAATTTCTACAGGTTTCAGGTATTAAGATAAGATAAGATCAACTTCTACAGGTTTCAGGTACTAAGATAAGATCAACTTCTACAGGTTTCAGGTACTAAGATAAGATCAATTTCTACAGGTTTCAGGTATTAAGATAAGATCAACTTCTACAGGTTTCAGGTATTAAGATAAGATCAACTTCTACAGGTTTCAAGTACTAAGATAAGATAAGATCAACTTCTACAGGTTTCAGGTATTAAGATAAGATCAACTTCTACAGGTTTCAAGTACTAAGATAAGATAAGATCAACTTCTACAGGTTTCAGGTACTAAGATAAGATAAGATCAACTTCTACAGGTTTCAGGTATTAAGATAAGATAAGATCAACTTCTACAGGTTTCAGGTACTAAGATAAGATAAGATCAACTTCTACAGGTTTCAGGTACTAAGATAAGATCAATTTCTACAGGTTTCAGGTATTAAGATAAGATAAGATCAACTTCTACAGGTTTCAGGTACTAAGATAAGATCAACTTCTACAGGTTTCAGGTACTAAGATAAGATCAACTTCTACAGGTTTCAGGTATTAAGATAAGATAAGATCAACTTCTACAGGTTTCAGGTACTAAGATAAGATCAACTTCTACAGGTTTCAGGTTTTTAGGATAAGATCAACTTCTACAGGTTTCAGGTACTAGATAAGGTCAACTTCTACAGGTTTAAGGTTTTTAGGATAAGATCAACTTCTACAGGTTTCAGGTACTAAGATAAGATCAATTTCTACAGGTTTCAGGTATTAAGATAAGATCAACTTCTACAGGTTTCAGGTACTAAGATAAGATCAATTTCTACAGGTTTCAGGTATTAAGATAAGATCAACTTCTACAGGTTTCAGGTATTAAGATAAGATCAACTTCTACAGGTTTCAAGTACTAAGATAAGATAAGATCAACTTCTACAGGTTTCAGGTATTAAGATAAGATCAACTTCTACAGGTTTCAAGTACTAAGATAAGATAAGATCAACTTCTACAGGTTTCAGGTACTAAGATAAGATAAGATCAACTTCTACAGGTTTCAGGTATTAAGATAAGATAAGATCAACTTCTACAGGTTTCAGGTACTAAGATAAGATAAGATCAACTTCTACAGGTTTCAGGTACTAAGATAAGATAAGATCAACTTCTACAGGGTTCAGGTACCAAGATAAGATAAGATCAACTTCTACAGGTTTCAGGTATTAAGATAAGATAAGATCAACTTCTACAGGTTTCAGGTATTAAGATAAGATCAACTTCTACAGGTTTCAGGTACTAAGATAAGATCAACTTCTACAGATTTCAGGTACTAAGATAAGATCAACTTCGACAGGTTTCAGGTACTAAGATAAGATCAACTTCGACAGATTTCAGGTACTAAGATAAGATCAACTTCTACAGGTTTCAGGTTTTTAGGATAAGATCAACTTCTACAGGTTTCAGGTACTAGATAAGGTCAACTTCTACAGGTTTAAGGTTTTTAGGATAAGATCAACTTCTACAGGTTTCAGGTACTAAGATAAGATCAATTTCTACAGGTTTCAGGTATTAAGATAAGATAAGATCAACTTCTACAGGTTTCAGGTACTAAGATAAGATCAACTTCTACAGGTTTCAGGTACTAATATAAGATCAATTTCTACAGGTTTCAGGTATTAAGATAAGATCAACTTCTACAGGTTTCAGGTATTAAGATAAGATCAACTTCTACAGGTTTCAAGTACTAAGATAAGATAAGATCAACTTCTACAGGTTTCAGGTACTAAGATAAGATAAGATCAACTTCTACAGGTTTCAGGTATTAAGATAAGATAAGATCAACTTCTACAGGTTTCAGGTACTAAGATAAGATAAGATCAACTTCTACAGGTTTCAGGTACTAAGATAAGATAAGATCAACTTCTACAGGTTTCAGGTACTAAGATAAGATAAGATCAACTTCTACAGGTTTCAGGTATTAAGATAAGATAAGATCAACTTCTACAGGTTTCAGGTATTAAGATAAGATCAACTTCTACAGGTTTCAGGTACTAAGATAAGATCAACTTCTACAGATTTCAGGTACTAAAATAAGATCAACTTCGACAGGTTTCAGGTACTAAGATAAGATCAACTTCGACAGGTTTCAGGTATTAAGATAAGATCAACTTCTACTGGTTTCAGGTACTAAGATAAGATCAACTTCTACAGGTTTCAGGTTTTTAGGATAAGATCAACTTCTACAGGTTTCAGGTACTAGATAAGGTCAACTTCTACAGGTTTCAGGTACTAAGATAAGATCAACTTCTACAGGTTTAAGGTTTTTAGGATAAGATCAACTTCTACAGGTTTCAGGTACTAAGATAAGATCAACTTCTACAGGTTTCAGGTTTTTAGGATAAGATCAACTTCTACAGGTTTCAGGTACTAAGATAAGATCAACTTCTACAGGTTTCAGGTTTTTAGGATAAGATCAACTTCTACAGGTTTCAGGTACTAGATAAGATCAACTTCTACAGGTTTCAGGTACTAGATAAGATCAACTTCTACAGGTTTCAGGTACTAAGATAAGATAAGATCAACTTCATTGTTCCTGAAAGGAATTTGTTTTGTACAGGACTGTATGTTTCTTATCTCTACGGCCTACTGGGATAGTGGTGTGTTAGTAGATTAGTGTTTGAGTGGTTAAATTACTACAGTATTTTATTCATATTGCCTAATAATGAATTGATAGAGTGATGCAGCCTGTATAAACTATAGGTAATGTTTACAGATCAGGTATAAACTATAGCTAATGTTTACAGATCAGGTATAAACTATAGCTAATGTTTACAGATCAGGTATAAACTATAGGTAATGTTTACAGATCAGGTATAAACTATAGGTAATGTTTACAGATCAGGTATAAACTATAGCTAATGTTTACAGATCAGGTATAAACTATAGGTAATGTTTACAGATCAGGTATAAACTATAGCTAATGTTTACAGATCAGGTATAAACTATAGCTAATGTTTACAGATCAGGTATAAACTATAGGTAATGTTTACAGATCAGGTATAAACTATAGGTAATGTTTACAGATCAGGTATAAACTATAGCTAATGTTTACAGATCAGGTATAAACTATAGCTAATGTTTACAGATCAGGTATAAACTATAGCTAATGTTTACAGATCAGGTATAAACTATAGGTAATGTTTACAGATCAGGTATAAACTATAGGTAATGTTTACAGATCAGGTATAAACTATAGGTAATGTTTACAGATCAGGTATAAACTATAGGTAATGTTTACAGATCAGGTATAAACTATAGCTAATGTTTACAGATCAGGTATAAACTATAGCTAATGTTTACAGATCAGGTATAAACTATAGGTAATGTTTACAGATCAGGTATAAACTATAGGTAATGTTTACAGATCAGGTATAAACTATAGGTAATGTTTACAGATCAGGTATAAACTATAGGTAATGTTTACAGATCAGGTATAAACTATAGATAATGTTTACAGATCAGGTATAAACTATAGCTAATGTTTACAGATCAGGTATAAACTATAGCTAATGTTTACAGATCAGGTATAAACTATAGCTAATGTTTACAGATCAATATTGAAAACATCAAAATGTCCTTAATTCATGAGTGCTCTTGAAAATAACAGAAATGATCTGAAACAACAGTGATCTGGTTAAATATCCTGAAGGGTCTATTAGAATCATTACACAATGCACTCTCTCTCTCGCTCGCTCGCTCACACTTTCTCTCTCTCTCTCTCTCTCTCTCTCTCTCTCTGCTCGCTCACACTTTCGCTCTCTCTCTCTCTCTCTCTCTCTCTCTCTCTCTCTCTCTCTCTCTCTCTCTACCTCTCTGTCTCTCTCTGTCTCTGTCTCTGTCTCTCTCTCTCTCTCTCTCTCTCTGTCTCTCCCTCTCCCTCCTCTCTCTCTTTCAGACTCCCTATTTCTGGCCATCCAACTGTTGGGAACCTGAGAACACAGACTATGGTGAGTACAGCAGACAATGACCTAAATCACCTAATTGTCACACACACACACACACTGAAACACATTAAACCACTGTCCAGTCCAGTAAATCCAGGCTACTTTCCCGTTCTGCTCTGCGGTCGGTCGGCCCAGAGCTCCAGTCATCCCTCCA
The DNA here is from genome assembly GCF_020615455.1 of Coregonus clupeaformis. Classification (NCBI taxonomy): domain Eukaryota; kingdom Metazoa; phylum Chordata; class Actinopteri; order Salmoniformes; family Salmonidae; genus Coregonus; species Coregonus clupeaformis. The sequence goes on from NW_025533628.1 coordinate 297,234, forward strand.
GATGGAAGCTACTTCCTGCAGCCGGATGGATTACTGGTCTGTCAGGAACAAATCATGGAAAACAAAATCAGCTGAACAATATTCATATTCAGCTTACTGGTATACAACCAGGAAACCCATACACCAATACCCTGTCTGTCTGTTTCCTATCTGGTATACAACCAGGAAACCCATACACCAATACCCTGTCTGTCTGTTTCCTATCTGGTATACAACCAGGAAACCCATACACCAATACCCTGTCTGTCTGTTTCCTATCTGGTATACAACCAGGAAACCCATACACCAATACCCTGTCTGTCTGTTTCCTATCTGGTATACAACCAGGAAACCCATACACCAATACCCTGTCTGTCTGTTTCCTATCTGGTATACAACCAGGAAACCCATACACCAATACCCTGTCTGTCTGTTTCCTATCTGGTATACAACCAGGAAACCCATACACCAATACCCTGTCTGTGTCACGTTCGTTGAAGGACGGGTCAGACCAAGGCGCAGCGTGATATGCGTACATGTTTATTGAACTTAATAAACACACGACAAAACAACAAAGGAAACAAACCGTGAAGTCCTAAGGTAGACACACAACTAACCTTACACGGAACAAGATCCCACAACTAGACAGTGCCAATAGGCTGCCTAAGTATGGTCCCCAATCAGAGACAATGAGCGACAGCTGCCTCTGATTGGGAACCACACCGGCCAACATAGAAATACACATACTAGATAATACAACATAGAACATACACAACAAATAATTTTTGGTTCTAGAATGGCTAGCTTTATGGTTCTAGAATGATCAGATCTATCGTTCTAGAATGGCCAGCTATGGTTCTAGAATGGTCAGCTTTATGGTTCTAGAATGGTCAGCTCTATGGTTCTAGAATGGTCAGCTCTATGGTTCTAGAATGGTCAGCTCTATGGTTCTAGAAAGGTCAGCTCTATGATTCTAGAATGGTCAGCTCTATGGTTCTAGAATGGTCAGCTCCATGGTTCTAGAATGGTCAGCTTCATGGTTCTAGAATGGTCAGCTCTATGGTTCTAGAAAGGTCAGCTCTATGGTTCTAGAATGGTCAGCTTCATGGTTCTAGAATGGTCAGCTCTATGGTTCTAGAATGGTCAGCTTCATGGTTCTAGAATGGTCAGCTTCATGGTTCTAGAATGGTCAGCTTCATGGTTCTAGAATGGTCAGCTTCATGGTTCTAGAATGGTCAGCTTCATGGTTCTAGAAAGGTCAGCTCTATGGTTCTAGAATGGTCAGCTCTATGGTTCTAAAAAGGTCAGCTCTATGGTTCTAGAAAGGTCAGCTCTATGGTTCTAGAATGGTCAGCTCTATGGTTCTAGAAAGAACAGCTCTATGGTTCTAGAATGGTCAGCTCTATGGTTCTAGAATGGTCAGCTCTATGGTTCGAGAATGGTCAGCTCTATGGTTCTAGCATGGTCAGCTTTATGGTTCTAGAATGGTCAACTTCATGGTTCTAGAATGGTCAGCTCTATGGTTCTAGCATGGTCAGCTTTATGGTTCTAGAATGGTCAACTCTATTGTTCTGAAATGGTCAGCTCTATGGTTTTAGAATGGCCAGCTCTATGATTCTAGAATGGTCAGCTTCATGGTTCTAGAATGGTCAGCTCTATGGTTCTAGAATGGTCAGCTCTATGGTTCTAGAATGGTCAGCTCTATGGTTCTAGAATGGTCAGCTTCGTGGTTCTAGAATGGTCAGCTCTATGGTTCTAGCATGGTCAGCTTCATGGTTCTAGAATGGTCAACTCTATTGTTCTGAAATGGTCAGCTCTATGGTTCTAGAATGGTCAGCTCTATGTTTCTAGCATGGTCAGCTTTATGGTTCTAGAATGGTCAACTCTATTGTTCTGAAATGGTCAGCTCTATGGTTTTAGAATGGTCATCTATAAGTTTCTAGAATGGCCAGCTCTATGATTCTAGAATGGTCAGCTTCATGGTTCTAGAATGGTCAGCTTCATGGTTCTAGAATGGTCAGCTTCATGGTTCTAGAATGGTCAGCTCTATGGTTCTAGAATGGTCAGCTTCATGGTTCTAGAATGGTCAGCTTCATGGTTCTAGAATGGTCAGCTCTATGGTTCTAGAATGGTCAGCTCTATGGTTCTAGAATGGTCAGCTCTATGGTTCTAGAATGGTCAGCTCTATGATTCTAGAATGGTCAGCTCTATGATTCTAGAATGGTCAGCTTCATGGTTCTAGAATGGTCAGCTCTATGGTTCTAGAATGGTCAGCTTCATGGTTCTAGAATGGTCAGCTCTATGGTTCTAGAATGGTCAGCTTCGTGGTTCTAGAATGGTCAGCTCTATGGTTCTAGCATGGTAAGCTTCATGGTTCTAGAATGGTCAACTCTATTGTTCTGAAATGGTCAGCTCTATGGTTCTAGAATGGTCAGCTCTATGTTTCTAGCATGGTCAGCTTTATGGTTCTAGAATGGTCAACTCTATTGTTCTGAAATGGTCAGCTCTATGGTTTTAGAATGGTCATCTATACGTTTCTAGAATGGCCAGCTCTATGATTCTATAATGGTTAGCTTCATGGTTCTAGAATGGTCAGCTTCATGGTTCTAGAATGGTCAGCTTCATGGTTCTAGAATGGTCAGCTCTATGGTTCTAGAATGGTCAGCTTCATGGTTCTAGAATGGTCAGCTTCATGGTTCTAGAATGGTCAGCTCTATGGTTCTAGAATGGTCAGCTCTATGGTTCTAGAATGGTCAGCTCTATGGTTCTAGAATGGTCAGCTCTATGATTCTAGAATGGTCAGCTCTATGGTTCTAGAATGGTCAGCTTCATGGTTCTAGAATGGTCAGCTCTATGGTTCTAGAATGGTCAGCTCTATGGTTCTAGAATGGTCAGCTCTATGGTTCTAGAATGGTCAGCTTCATGGTTCTAGAATGGTCAGCTTCATGGTTCTAGAATGGTCAGCTCTATGGTTCTAGAATGGTCAGCTCTATGGTTCTAGAATGGTCAGCTATATGGTTCTAGAAAGGTCAGCTCTATGGTTCTAGAATGATCAGCTCTATGGTTCTAGAATGGTCAACTTCATGGTTCTAGAATGGTCAGCTTCATGGTTCTAGAATGGTCAGCTCTATGGTTCTAGAAAGGTCAGCTCTATGGTTCTAGAACGGTCAGCTTCATGGTTCTAGAATGGTCAGCTTCATGGTTCTAGAATGGTCAGCTCTATGGTTCTAGAATGGTCAGCTTCATGGTTCTAGAATGGTCAGCTTCATGTTTCTAGAAAGGTCAGCTCTATGGTTCTAGAATGGTCAGCTCTATGGTTCTCGAATGGCAGCTCTATGGTTCTCGAATGGCAGCTCTATGGTTCTAGAATTGTCAGCTCTATGGTTCTAGAATGGTCAGCTCTATGGTTCTAGAAAGGTCAGCTCTATGGTTCTAGAATGGTCAGCTCTATGGTTCTAGAAAGGTCAGCTCTATGGTTCTAGAATGGTCAGCTCTATGGTTCTAGAATGGTCAGCTTCATGGTTCTAGAATGGTCAGCTTCATGGTTCTAGAATGGTCAGCTCTATGGTTCTAGAATGGTCAGCTCTTTGGTTCTAGAATGGTCAGCTTCATGGTACTAGAAAGGTCAGCTCTATGGTTCTAGAAAGGTCAGCTCTATGGTTCTAGAAAGGTCAGCTCTATGGTTCTAGAATGGTCAGCTCTATGGTTCTAGAATGGTCAGCTCTATGGTTCTAGAAAGGTCAGCTCTATGGTTCTAGAAAGGTCAGCTCTATGGTTCTAGAATGGTCAGCTCTATGGTTCTAGAATGGTCAGTTTCATGGTTCTAGAATGGTCAGCTTCATGGTTCTAGAATGGTCAGCTCTATGGTTCTAGAATGGTCAGCTCTATGGTTGTAGAATGGTCAGCTCTATGGTTGTAGAATGGTCAGCTTCATGGTTCTAGAATGGTCAACTCTATTGTTCTGAAATGGTCAGCTCTATGGTTCTAGAATGGTCAGCTCTATGTTTCTAGCATGGTCAGCTTTATGGTTCTAGAATGGTCAACTCTATTGTTCTGAAATGGTCAGCTCTATGGTTTTAGAATGGTCATCTATACGTTTCTAGAATGGCCAGCTCTATGATTCTATAATGGTTAGCTTCATGGTTCTAGAATGGTCAGCTTCATGGTTCTAGAATGGTCAGCTTCATGGTTCTAGAATGGTCAGCTCTATGGTTCTAGAATGGTCAGCTTCATGGTTCTAGAATGGTCAGCTTCATGGTTCTAGAATGGTCAGCTCTATGGTTCTAGAATGGTCAGCTCTATGGTTCTAGAATGGTCAGCTCTATGGTTCTAGAATGGTCAGCTCTATGATTCTAGAATGGTCAGCTCTATGGTTCTAGAATGGTCAGCTTCATGGTTCTAGAATGGTCAGCTCTATGGTTCTAGAATGGTCAGCTCTATGGTTCTAGAATGGTCAGCTCTATGGTTCTAGAATGGTCAGCTTCATGGTTCTAGAATGGTCAGCTTCATGGTTCTAGAATGGTCAGCTCTATGGTTCTAGAATGGTCAGCTCTATGGTTCTAGAATGGTCAGCTATATGGTTCTAGAAAGGTCAGCTCTATGGTTCTAGAATGATCAGCTCTATGGTTCTAGAATGGTCAACTTCATGGTTCTAGAATGGTCAGCTTCATGGTTCTAGAATGGTCAGCTCTATGGTTCTAGAAAGGTCAGCTCTATGGTTCTAGAATGGTCAGCTTCATGGTTCTAGAATGGTCAGCTTCATGGTTCTAGAATGGTCAGCTCTATGGTTCTAGAATGGTCAGCTTCATGGTTCTAGAATGGTCAGCTTCATGTTTCTAGAAAGGTCAGCTCTATGGTTCTAGAATGGTCAGCTCTATGGTTCTCGAATGGCAGCTCTATGGTTCTCGAATGGCAGCTCTATGGTTCTAGAATTGTCAGCTCTATGGTTCTAGAATGGTCAGCTCTATGGTTCTAGAAAGGTCAGCTCTATGGTTCTAGAATGGTCAGCTCTATGGTTCTAGAAAGGTCAGCTCTATGGTTCTAGAATGGTCAGCTCTATGGTTCTAGAATGGTCAGCTTCATGGTTCTAGAATGGTCAGCTTCATGGTTCTAGAATGGTCAGCTCTATGGTTCTAGAATGGTCAGCTCTTTGGTTCTAGAATGGTCAGCTTCATGGTACTAGAAAGGTCAGCTCTATGGTTCTAGAAAGGTCAGCTCTATGGTTCTAGAATGGTCAGCTCTATGGTTCTAGAATGGTCAGCTCTATGGTTCTAGAAAGGTCAGCTCTATGGTTCTAGAAAGGTCAGCTCTATGGTTCTAGAATGGTCAGCTCTATGGTTCTAGAATGGTCAGTTTCATGGTTCTAGAATGGTCAGCTTCATGGTTCTAGAATGGTCAGCTCTATGGTTCTAGAATGGTCAGCTCTATGGTTGTAGAATGGTCAGCTCTATGGTTGTAGAATGGTCAGCTATATGGTTCTAGAAAGGTCAGCTCTATGGTTCTAGAATGGTCAGCTCTATGGTTCTAGAATGGTCAGCTTCATGGTTCTAGAATGGTCAGCTCTATGGTTCTAGAATGGTCAGCTCTATGGTTCTAGAAAGGTCAGCTCTATGGTTCTAGAATGGTCAGCTCTATGGTTCTAGAATGGTCCGCTCTATGGTTCTAGAAAGGTCAGCTCTATGGTTCTAGAATGGTCAGCTCTATGGTTCTAGAATGGTCCGCTGTATGGTTCTAGAATGGTCCGCTCTATGGTTCTAGAATGGTCAGCTCTATGGTTCTAGAATGGTCAGCTCTATGGTTCTAGAATGGTCAGCTTCATGGTTCTAGAATGGTCAGCTCTATGGTTCTAGAATGGTCAGCTTCATGGTTCTAGAATGGTCAGCTCTATGGTTCTAGAATGGTCAGCTTCGTGGTTCTAGAATGGTCAGCTCTATGGTTCTAGCATGGTCAGCTTCATGGTTCTAGAATGGTCAACTCTATTGTTCTGAAATGGTCAGCTCTATGGTTCTAGAATGGTCAGCTCTATGTTTCTAGCATGGTCAGCTTTATGGTTCTAGAATGGTCAACTCTATTGTTCTGAAATGGTCAGCTCTATGGTTTTAGAATGGTCATCTATACGTTTCTAGAATGGCCAGCTCTATGATTCTATAATGGTTAGCTTCATGGTTCTAGAATGGTCAGCTTCATGGTTCTAGAATGGTCAGCTTCATGGTTCTAGAATGGTCAGCTCTATGGTTCTAGAATGGTCAGCTTCATGGTTCTAGAATGGTCAGCTTCATGGTTCTAGAATGGTCAGCTCTATGGTTCTAGAATGGTCAGCTCTATGGTTCTAGAATGGTCAGCTCTATGGTTCTAGAATGGTCAGCTCTATGATTCTAGAATGGTCAGCTCTATGGTTCTAGAATGGTCAGCTTCATGGTTCTAGAATGGTCAGCTCTATGGTTCTAGAATGGTCAGCTCTATGGTTCTAGAATGGTCAGCTCTATGGTTCTAGAATGGTCAGCTTCATGGTTCTAGAATGGTCAGCTTCATGGTTCTAGAATGGTCAGCTCTATGGTTCTAGAATGGTCAGCTCTATGGTTCTAGAATGGTCAGCTATATGGTTCTAGAAAGGTCAGCTCTATGGTTCTAGAATGATCAGCTCTATGGTTCTAGAATGGTCAACTTCATGGTTCTAGAATGGTCAGCTTCATGGTTCTAGAATGGTCAGCTCTATGGTTCTAGAAAGGTCAGCTCTATGGTTCTAGAATGGTCAGCTTCATGGTTCTAGAATGGTCAGCTTCATGGTTCTAGAATGGTCAGCTCTATGGTTCTAGAATGGTCAGCTTCATGGTTCTAGAATGGTCAGCTTCATGTTTCTAGAAAGGTCAGCTCTATGGTTCTAGAATGGTCAGCTCTATGGTTCTCGAATGGCAGCTCTATGGTTCTCGAATGGCAGCTCTATGGTTCTAGAATTGTCAGCTCTATGGTTCTAGAATGGTCAGCTCTATGGTTCTAGAAAGGTCAGCTCTATGGTTCTAGAATGGTCAGCTCTATGGTTCTAGAAAGGTCAGCTCTATGGTTCTAGAATGGTCAGCTCTATGGTTCTAGAATGGTCAGCTTCATGGTTCTAGAATGGTCAGCTTCATGGTTCTAGAATGGTCAGCTCTATGGTTCTAGAATGGTCAGCTCTTTGGTTCTAGAATGGTCAGCTTCATGGTACTAGAAAGGTCAGCTCTATGGTTCTAGAAAGGTCAGCTCTATGGTTCTAGAATGGTCAGCTCTATGGTTCTAGAATGGTCAGCTCTATGGTTCTAGAAAGGTCAGCTCTATGGTTCTAGAAAGGTCAGCTCTATGGTTCTAGAATGGTCAGCTCTATGGTTCTAGAATGGTCAGTTTCATGGTTCTAGAATGGTCAGCTTCATGGTTCTAGAATGGTCAGCTCTATGGTTCTAGAATGGTCAGCTCTATGGTTGTAGAATGGTCAGCTCTATGGTTGTAGAATGGTCAGCTTCATGGTTCTAGAATGGTCAACTATATTGTTCTGAAATGGTCAGCTCTATGGTTCTAGAATGGTCAGCTCTATGTTTCTAGCATGGTCAGCTTTATGGTTCTAGAATGGTCAACTCTATTGTTCTGAAATGGTCAGCTCTATGGTTTTAGAATGGTCATCTATACGTTTCTAGAATGGCCAGCTCTATGATTCTATAATGGTTAGCTTCATGGTTCTAGAATGGTCAGCTTCATGGTTCTAGAATGGTCAGCTTCATGGTTCTAGAATGGTCAGCTCTATGGTTCTAGAATGGTCAGCTTCATGGTTCTAGAATGGTCAGCTTCATGGTTCTAGAATGGTCAGCTTCATGGTTCTAGAATGGTCAGCTCTATGGTTCTAGAATGGTCAGCTCTATGGTTCTAGAATGGTCAGCTCTATGATTCTAGAATGGTCAGCTCTATGGTTCTAGAATGGTCAGCTTCATGGTTCTAGAATGGTCAGCTCTATGGTTCTAGAATGGTCAGCTCTATGGTTCTAGAATGGTCAGCTCTATGGTTCTAGAATGGTCAGCTTCATGGTTCTAGAATGGTCAGCTTCATGGTTCTAGAATGGTCAGCTCTATGGTTCTAGAATGGTCAGCTCTATGGTTCTAGAATGGTCAGCTATATGGTTCTAGAAAGGTCAGCTCTATGGTTCTAGAATGATCAGCTCTATGGTTCTAGAATGGTCAACTTCATGGTTCTAGAATGGTCAGCTTCATGGTTCTAGAATGGTCAGCTCTATGGTTCTAGAAAGGTCAGCTCTATGGTTCTAGAATGGTCAGCTTCATGGTTCTAGAATGGTCAGCTTCATGGTTCTAGAATGGTCAGCTCTATGGTTCTAGAATGGTCAGCTTCATGGTTCTAGAATGGTCAGCTTCATGTTTCTAGAAAGGTCAGCTCTATGGTTCTAGAATGGTCAGCTCTATGGTTCTCGAATGGCAGCTCTATGGTTCTCGAATGGCAGCTCTATGGTTCTAGAATTGTCAGCTCTATGGTTCTAGAATGGTCAGCTCTATGGTTCTAGAAAGGTCAGCTCTATGGTTCTAGAATGGTCAGCTCTATGGTTCTAGAAAGGTCAGCTCTATGGTTCTAGAATGGTCAGCTCTATGGTTCTAGAATGGTCAGCTTCATGGTTCTAGAATGGTCAGCTTCATGGTTCTAGAATGGTCAGCTCTATGGTTCTAGAATGGTCAGCTCTTTGGTTCTAGAATGGTCAGCTTCATGGTACTAGAAAGGTCAGCTCTATGGTTCTAGAAAGGTCAGCTCTATGGTTCTAGAATGGTCAGCTCTATGGTTCTAGAATGGTCAGCTCTATGGTTCTAGAAAGGTCAGCTCTATGGTTCTAGAAAGGTCAGCTCTATGGTTCTAGAATGGTCAGCTCTATGGTTCTAGAATGGTCAGTTTCATGGTTCTAGAATGGTCAGCTTCATGGTTCTAGAATGGTCAGCTCTATGGTTCTAGAATGGTCAGCTCTATGGTTGTAGAATGGTCAGCTCTATGGTTGTAGAATGGTCAGCTATATGGTTCTAGAAAGGTCAGCTCTATGGTTCTAGAATGGTCAGCTCTATGGTTCTAGAATGGTCAGCTTCATGGTTCTAGAATGGTCAGCTCTATGGTTCTAGAATGGTCAGCTCTATGGTTCTAGAAAGGTCAGCTCTATGGTTCTAGAATGGTCAGCTCTATGGTTCTAGAATGGTCCGCTCTATGGTTCTAGAAAGGTCAGCTCTATGGTTCTAGAATGGTCAGCTCTATGGTTCTAGAATGGTCCGCTGTATGGTTCTAGAATGGTCCGCTCTATGGTTCTAGAATGGTCAGCTCTATGGTTCTAGAATGGTCAGCTCTATGGTTCTAGAATGGTCAGCTCTATGGTTCTAGAATGGTCAGCTCTATGGTTCTAGAATGGTCAGCTCTATGGTTCTAGAATGGTCAGCTCTATGGTTCTAGAATGGTCCGCTCTATGGTTCTAGAATGGTCCGCTCTATGGTTCTAGAATGGTCAGCTCTATGGTTCTAGAATGGTCAGCTCTATGGTTCTAGAATGGTCAGCTTCATGGTTCTAGAATGGTCAGCTTCATGGTTCTAGAATGGTCAGCTCTATGGTTCTAGAATGGTCAGCTCTATGGTTCTAGAATGGTCAGCTATATGGTTCTAGAAAGGTCAGCTCTATGGTTCTAGAATGATCAGCTCTATGGTTCTAGAATGGTTAACTTCATGGTTCTAGAATGGTCAGCTTCATGGTTCTAGAATGGTCAGCTCTATGGTTCTAGAAAGGTCAGCTCTATGGTTCTAGAATGGTCAGCTTCATGGTTCTAGAATGGTCAGCTTCATGGTTCTAGAATGGTCAGTTCTATGGTTCTAGAATGGTCAGCTTCATGGTTCTAGAATGGTCAGCTTCATGTTTCTAGAAAGGTCAGCTCTATGGTTCTAGAATGGTCAGCTCTATGGTTCTCGAATGGCAGCTCTATGGTTCTCGAATGGCAGCTCTATGGTTCTAGAATGGTCAGCTCTATGGTTCTAGAATGGTCAGCTCTATGGTTCTAGAAAGGTCAGCTCTATGGTTCTAGAATGGTCAGCTCTATGGTTCTAGAAAGGTCAGCTCTATGGTTCTAGAATGGTCAGCTCTATGGTTCTAGAATGGTCAGCTTCATGGTTCTAGAATGGTCAGCTTCATGGTTCTAGAATGGTCAGCTCTATGGTTCTAGAATGGTCAGCTCTTTGGTTCTAGAATGGTCAGCTTCATGGTACTAGAAAGGTCAGCTCTATGGTTCTAGAAAGGTCAGCTCTATGGTTCTAGAATGGTCAGCTCTATGGTTCTAGAATGGTCAGCTCTATGGTTCTAGAAAGGTCAGCTCTATGGTTCTAGAATGGTCAGCTTCATGGTTCTAGAATGGTCAGCTCTATGGTTCTAGAAAGGTCAGCTCTATGGTTCTAGAATGGTCAGCTCTATGGTTCTAGAATGGTCAGTTTCATGGTTCTAGAATGGTCAGCTTCATGGTTCTAGAATGGTCAGCTCTATGGTTCTAGAATGGTCAGCTCTATGGTTGTAGAATGGTCAGCTCTATGGTTGTAGAATGGTCAGCTATATGGTTCTAGAAAGGTCAGCTCTATGGTTCTAGAATGGTCAGCTCTATGGTTCTAGAATGGTCAGCTTCATGGTTCTAGAATGGTCAGCTCTATGGTTCTAGAATGGTCAGCTCTATGGTTCTAGAAAGGTCAGCTCTATGGTTCTAGAATGGTCAGCTCTATGGTTCTAGAATGGTCCGCTCTATGGTTCTAGAAAGGTCAGCTCTATGGTTCTAGAATGGTCAGCTCTATGGTTCTAGAATGGTCCGCTGTATGGTTCTAGAATGGTCCGCTCTATGGTTCTAGAAAGGTCAGCTCTATGGTTCTAGAATGGTCAGCTCTATGGTTCTAGAATGGTCAGCTCTATGGTTCTAGAATGGTCAGCTCTATGGTTCTAGAATGGTCTGCTCTATGGTTCTAGAATGGTCAGCTCTATGGTTCTAGAATGGTCAGCTCTATGGTTCTAGAATGGTCCGCTCTATGGTTCTAGAATGGTCCGCTTTATGGTTCTAGAATGGTCAGCTCTATGGTTCTAGAATGGTCCGCTCTATGGTTCTAGAAAGGTCAGCTCTCTGGTTCTAGAATGGTCAGCTTTATGGTTCTAGAATGGTCAGCTCTATGGTTCTAGAATGGTCAGCTCTATGGTTCTAGAATGGTCAGCTCTATGGTTCTAGAATGGTCAGCTCTATGGTTCTAGAATGGTCAGCTCTATAGTTCTAGAATGGTCAGCAGGGAGAGAAGCTGTAGAAGAGGAGCTATACATAGAGATCATAATGGGGGGCGGAGCTATGTCTAACCATCCTCTGTTCTGTCATGATGTCAGAAACCTCTCTCCTGATGTATACAGTGGGGGAAAAAAGTATTTAGTTCTCCCACTTAAAAATATGAGAGAGGCCTGTAATTTTCATCATAGGTACACGTCAACTATGACAGACAAATTGAGAAAAGAAAATCCAGAAAATCACATTGTAGGATTTTTAATGAATTTATTTGCAAATTATGGTGGAAAATAAGTATTTGGTCACCTACAAACAACCAAGATTTCTGGCTCTCACAGACCTGTAACTTCTTCTTTAATAGGCTCCTCTGTCCTCCACTCGTTACCTGTATTAATGGCACCTGTTTGAACTTGTTATCAGTATAAAAGACACCTGTCCACAACCTCAAACAGTCACACTCCAAACTCCACTATGGCCAAGACCAAAGAGCTGTCCAAGGACACCAGAAACAAAATTGTAGACCTGCACCAGGCTGGGAAGACTGAATCTGCAATAGGTAAGCAGCTTGGTTTGAAGAAATCAACTGTGGGAGCAATTATTAGGAAATGGAAGACATACAAGACCACTGATCATCTCCCTCGATCTGGGGCTCCACGCAAGATCTCACCCTGTGGCGTCAAAATGATCACAAGAACGGTGAGCAAAAATCCCAGAACCACACGGGGGGACCTAGTGAATGACCTGCAGAGAGCTGGGACCAAAGTAACAAAGCCTACCATCAGTAACACACTACGCCGCCAGGGACTCAAATCCTGCAGTGCCAGACGTGTCCCCCTGCTTAAGCCAGTACATGTCCAGGCCCGTCTGAAGTTTGCTAGAGTGCATTTGGATGATCCAGAAGAGGATTGGGAGAATGTCATATGGTCAGATGAAACCAAAATATAACTTTTTGGTAAAAACTCAACTCGTCGTGTTTGGAGGACAAAGAATGCTGAGTTGCATCCAAAGAACACCATACCTACTGTGAAGCATGGGGGTGGAAACATCATGCTTTGGGGCTGTTTTCCTGCAAAGGGACCAGGACGACTGATCCGTGTAAAGGAAAGAATGAATGGGGCCTTGTATCGTGAGATTTTGAGTGAAAACCTCCTTCCATCAGCAAGGGCATTGAAGATGAAACGTGGCTGGGTATTTCAGCATGACAATGATCCCAAACACACCGCCCGGGCAACGAAGGAGTGGCTTCGTAAGAAGCATTTCAAGGTCCTGGAGTGGCCTAGCCAGTCTCCAGATCTCAACCCCATAGAAAATGTTTGGAGGGAGTTGAAAGTCCGTGTTGCCCAGCGACAGCCCCAAAACATCACTGCTCTAGACGAGATCTGCATGGAGGAATGGGCCAAAATACCAGCAACAGTGTGTGAAAACCTTGTGAAGACTTACAGAAAACGTTTGACCTGTGTCATTGCCAACAAAGGGTATATAACAAAGTATTGAGAAACTTTTGTTATTGACCAAATACTTATTTTCCACCATAATTTGCAAATAAATTCATTAAAAATCCTACAATGTGATTTTCTGGAATTTTTTTCCTCATTTTGTCTGTCATAGTTGACGTGTACCTATGATAAAAATTACAGGCCTCTCTCATCTTTTTAAGTGGGAGAACTTGCACAATTGGTGGCTGACTAAATACTTTTTTCCCCCACTGTACCTATCTAACCATCCTCTGTTCTGTCATGTCAGAAACCTCTCTCCTGATGTATACCTATCTAACCATCCTCTGTTCTGTCATGATGTCAGAAACCTCTCTCCTGATACCTATCTATCCTACAGTCCACTTCATCCATCATTGTTTGGAGACAGCTCAGTTCAGGGTCTACACTCTTAGAAAGAAAGGTGCTATCTAGAACCTAAAAGGGTTATATGGCTGTCCCCAAAAGAGAACCCTTCAAATAACCCATTTTGGTTCCAGGTAGAACCCTTTTGGGTTCCATGTAGGACCCTATCCACAGAGCTTTTCCCTGAAAACAAAAGGGTTCTCCTATGGGGACAGAACGCTTTTGGAACCTTTTTTCTAAGAGTGTAGAGCTGAAGGTATCTGGTTTGTTTCACCTACAGCTGAGAAAACATCAACCGGCTTTTAGTTTGGTAATAGCAGTCCTGAGACATAACCCTCTCTTAGCTCAAATATCATCAGGTGACAAAATAGGGATTTGATAGGAACTAAACAGTGTTTAGTTTAGAAATCTGAGACAGCTGTATCTGATAACCCCTCTGTTTCCCCTGTATCTGATAACCCCTCTGTTTCCCCTGTATCTGATAACCCCTCTGTTTCCCCACCAGCTGTATCTGATAACCCCTCTGTTTCCCCTGTATCTGATAACCCCTCTGTTTCCCCTGTATCTGATAACCCCTCTGTTTCCCCTGTATCTGATAACCCCTCTGTTTCCCCTGTATCTGATAACCCCTCTGTTTCCCCTGTATCTGATAACCCCTCTGTTTCCCCTGTATCTGATAACCCCTCTGTTTCCCCACCAGCTGTATCTGATAACCCCTCTGTTTCCCCTGTATCTGATAACCCCTCTGTTTCCCCTGTATCTGATAACCCCTCTGTTTCACCACCAGCTGTATCTGATAACCCCTCTGTTTCCCCTGTATCTGATAACCCCTCTGTTTCCCCTGTATCTGATAACCCCTCTGTTTCCCCTGTATCTGATAACCCCTCTGTTTCCCCTGTATCTGATAACCCCTCTGTTTCCCCTGTATCTGATAACCCCTCTGTTTCCCCACCAGCTGTATCTGATAACCCCTCTGTTTCCCCACCAGCTGTATCTGATAACCCCTCTGTTTCCCCTGTATCTGATAACCCCTCTGTTTCCCCTGTATCTGATAACCCCTCTGTTTCCCCACCAGCTGTATCTGATAACCCCTCTGTTTCCCCTGTATCTGATAACCCCTCTGTTTCCCCTGTATCTGATAACCCCTCTGTTTCCCCACCAGTGGGTATCTGATAACCCCTCTGTTTCCCCACCAGCTGTATCTGATAACCCCTCTGTTTCCCCTGTATCTGATAACCCCTCTGTTTCCCCTGTATCTGATAACCCCTCTGTTTCCCCACCAGCTGTATCTGATAACCCCTCTGTTTCCCTGTATCTGATAACCCCTCTGTTTCCCCTGTATCTGATAACCCCTCTGTTTCCCCACCAGCTGTATCTGATAACCCCTCTGTTTCCCCTGTATCTGATAACCCCTCTGTTTCCCCTGTATCTGATAACCCCTCTGTTTCCCCTGTATCTGATAACCCCTCTGTTTCCCCTGTATCTGATAACCCCTCTGTTTCCCCACCAGCTGTATCTGATAACCCCTCTGTTTCCCCACCAGCTGTATCTGATAACCCCTCTGTTTCCCCTGTATCTGATAACCCCTCTGTTTTCCCCTGTATCTGATAACCCCTCTGTTTCCCCACCAGCTGTATCTGATAACCCCTCTGTTTCCCCTGTATCTGATAACCCCTATGTTTCCCCTGTATCTGATAACCCCTCTGTTTCCCCACCAGCTGTATCTGATAACCCCTCTGTTTCCCCACCAGCTGTATCTGATAACCCCTCTGTTTCCCCTGTATCTGATAACCCCTCTGTTTCCCCTGTATCTGATAACCCCTCTGTTTCCCCACCAGCTGTATCTGATAACCCCTCTGTTTCCCCACCAGCTGTATCTGATAACCCCTCTGTTTCCCCACCAGCTGTATCTGATAACCCCTCTGTTTCCCCACCAGCTGTATCTGATAACCCCTCTGTTTCCCCACCAGCTGTATCTGATAACCCCTCTGTTTCCCCTGTATCTGATAACCCCTCTGTTTCTCCTGTATCTAATAACCCCTCTGTTCCCCCTGTATCTGATAACCCCTCTGTTTCCCCACCAGCTGTATCTGATAACCCCTCTGTTTCCCCTGTATCTGATAACCCCTCTGTTTCCCCTGTATCTGATAACCCCTCTGTTTCCCCTGTATCTGATAACCCCTCTGTTTCCCCTGTATCTGATAACCCCTCTGTTTCCCCTCTATCTGATAACCCCTCTGTTTCCCCTGTATCTGATAACCCCTCTGTTTCCCCACCAGCTGTATCTGATAACCCCTCTGTTTCCCCACCAGCTGTATCTGATAACCCCTCTGTTTCCCCACCAGCTGTATCTGATAACCCCTCTGTTTCCCCTGTATCTGATAACCCCTCTGTTTCCCCTGTATCTGATAACCCCTCTTTTTCCCCACCAGCTGTATCTGATAACCCCTCTGTTTCCCCTGTATCTGATAACCCCTCTGTTTCCCCTGTATCTGATAACCCCTCTGTTTCCCCACCAGCTGTATCTGATAACCCCTCTGTTTCCCCTGTATCTGATAACCCCTCTGTTTCCCCACCAGCTGTATCTGATAACCCCTCTGTTTCCCCACCAGCTGTATCTGATAACCCCTCTGTTTCCCCACCAGCTGTATCTGATAACCCCTCTGTTTCCCCACCAGCTGTATCTGATAACCCCTCTGTTTCCCCACCAGCTGTATCTGATAACCCCTCTGTTTCTCCACCAGCTGTATCTGATAACCCCTCTGTTTCCCCTGTATCTGATAACCCCTCTGTTTCCCCACCAGCTGTATCTGATAACCCCTCTGTTTCCCCACCAGCTGTATCTGATAACCCCTCTGTTTCCCCTGTATCTGATAACCCCTCTGTTTCCCCACCAGCTGTATCTGATAACCCCTCTGTTTCCCCTGTATCTGATAACCCCTCTGTTTCCCCTGTATCTGATAACCCCTCTGTTTCCCCACCAGCTGTATCTGATAACCCCTCTGTTTCCCCTGTATCTGATAACCCCTCTGTTTCCCCACCAGCTGTATCTGATAACCCCTCTGTTTCCCCTGTATCTGATAACCCCTCTGTTTCCCCACCAGCTGTATCTGATAACCCCTCTGTTTCCCCTGTATCTGATAACCCCTCTGTTTCCCCACCAGCTGTATCTGATAACCCCTCTGTTTCCCCACCAGCTGTATCTGATAACCCCTCTGTTTCCCCTGTATCTGATAACCCCTCTGTTTCCCCACCAGCTGTATCTAATAACCCCTCTGTTTCCCCTGTATCTGATAACCCCTCTGTTTCCCCTGTATCTGATAACCCCTCTGTTTCCCCTGTATCTGATAACCCCTCTGTTTCCCCACCAGCTGTATCTGATAACCCCTCTGTTTCCCCACCAGCTGTATCTGATAACCCCTCTGTTTCCCCACCAGCTGTATCTGATAACCCCTCTGTTTCCCCTGTATCTGATAACCCCTCTGTTTCCCCTGTATCTGATAACCCCTCTGTTTCCCCTGTATCTGATAACCCCTCTGTTTCCCCTGTATCTGATAACCCCTCTGTTTCCCCACCAGCTGTATCTGATAACCCCTCTGTTTCCCCACCAGCTGTATCTGATAACCCCTCTGTTTCCCCACCAGCTGTATCTGATAACCCCTCTGTTTCCCCCTGTATCTGATAACCCCTCTGTTTCCCCTGTATCTGATAACCCCTCTGTTTCCCACTGTATCTGATAACCCCTCTGTTTCCCCTGTATCTGATAACCCCTCTGTTTCCCCTGTATCTGATAACCCCTCTGTTTCCCCTGTATCTGATAACCCCTCTGTTTCCCCTGTATCTGATAACCCCTCTGTTTCTCCACCAGCTGTATCTGATAACCCCTCTGTTTCCCCTGTATCTGATAACCCCTCTGTTTCCCCACCAGCTGTATCTGATAACCCCTCTGTTTCCCCACCAGCTGTATCTGATAACCCCTCTGTTTCCCCTGTATCTGATAACCCCTCTGTTTCCCCTGTATCTGATAACCCCTCTGTTTCCCCTGTATCTGATAACCCCTCTGTTTCCCCTGTATCTGATAACCCCTCTGTTTCCCCTGTATCTGATAACCCCTCTGTTTCCCCTGTATCTGATAACCCCTCTGTTTCTCCACCAGCTGTATCTGATAACCTCTCTGTTTCCCCACCAGCTGTATCTGATAACCCCTCTGTTTCCCCTGTATCTGATAACCCCTCTGTTTCTCCACCAGCTGTATCTGATAACCCCTCTGTTTCCCCACCAGCTGTATCTGATAACACCTCTGTAGGATAGCTTGGGATAGATGAAGTGGACAGTAGGATAGCTTGTCCCCGTGCCCGAGAACACTAAGGTAACCTGCCTAAATGACTACCGGCCCGTAGCACTCACGTCTGTAGCCATGAAGTGCTTTGAAAGGCTGGTCATGGCTCACATCAACACCATCATCCCAGAAACCCTAGACCCACTCCAATTTGCATACCGCCCCAACAGATCCACAGATGATGCAATCTCTATTGCACTCCACACTGCCCTTTCCCACCTGGACAAAAGGAACACCTACGTGAGAATGCTATTCATTGACTACAGCTCAGCGTTCAACACCATAGTGCCCTCAAAGCTCATCACTAAGCTAAGGACCCTGGGACTAAGCACCTCCCTCTGCAACTGGATCCTGGACTTCCTGACGGGCCGCCCCCAGGTGGTAAGGGTAGGTAACAACACATCTGCCACGCTGATCCTCAACACGGGGGCCCCTCAGGGGTGCGTGCTCAGTCCCCTCCTGTACTCCCTGTTCACCCATGACTGCATGGCCAGGCAAGACTCCAACACCATCATTAAGTTTGCCGACGACACAACAGTGGTAGCCCTGATCACCGACAACGATGAGACAGCCTATAGGGAGGAGGTCAGAGACCTGGCCGTGTGGTGCCAGGATAACAACCTCTCCCTCAACGTGATCAAGACAAAGGAGATGATTGTGGACTACAGGAAAAAAAAAGAGGACTGAGCATGCCCCCATTCTCATCAACGGGGCTGTAGTGGAACAGGTTGAGAGCTTCATGTTCTTTGGTGTCCACATCACCAATAAACTATCATGGTCCAAACTCACCAAGGCAGTTGTGAAGAGGGCACGACAAAGCCTATTCCCCCTCAGGAGACTGAAAAGATTTGGCATTGGTCCTCAGATCCTCAAAAAGTTATACAGCTGCACCATCGGTAGCCTTGTGAATGTTGACCTGCTTAAAAGTCTTACTCACATCAGCTACGGAGAGCGTGATCACGTAGTCATCCGGAACAGCTGATGCTCTCATGCATGCTTCAGTGTTGCTTGCCTCGAAGCGAGCATAGAGTTGATTTAGCTTGTCTGGTAGGCTTGTGTCGCTGGGCAGCTCGCAGCTGTGCTTCCCTTTGTAGTCTGTAATAGTTTTCAAGCCCTGCCACATCCGACGAGCTGACTCTTTGCCTGTTTGATGGTTCGTCGGAGGGCATAGAGGGATTTCTTATAAGCGTCCGGGTTAGAGTCCCGCTCCTTGAAAGCGGCAGCTCTGCCCTTTAGCTCAGTGCTGTTGCCTGTAATCCATGGCATCTGGTTGGGATATGTACGTACGGTCACTGTGGGGACGACGTCATCAATGCATTTATTGATGAAGCCAGTGACTGTATTCCTCAATGCTATCGGAAGAATCCCGGAACATATTCCAGTCTGTGCTAGCAAAACAGTCCTGTAGCTTAGCATCTGCTTCATCTGACCACTTCTTTATTAACCGAGTCACTGGTGCTTCCTGCTTTAGTTTTTGCTTGTAAGCAGGAATCAGGAGGATAGAGTTATGGTCAGATTTGCCAAATGGAGGGCGAGGGAGAGCTTTGTACGCATCTCTGTGTATGGAGTAAAGGTGGTCTAGAGTTTTTTTTCCTCTGGATGCACATTTAACATGCTGGTAGAAATTAGGTAGAACAGATTTAAGTTTCCCTGCATTAAAGTCCCCGGCCACTAGGAGCGCCGCCTCTGGATGAGCGTTTTCCTGTTTACTTATGGCCTTATACAGCTCATTCAGTGCGGTCTTAGTGCCAGGATCGGTTTGTGGTGGTAAATAGACAGCTACGAAGAATATAGATGAAAACTCTCTTGGTAAATAGTGTGGTCTACAGCTTTCATGAGATACTCTACTTCAGGCGAGACTTCCTTAATATTAGATTTGGTGCACCAGCTGTTGTTTACAAATATACACAGACCGCCACCCTTTGTCTTACCGGAGTCAGCCGTTCTACCCTGCCGATGTAGCGTTTATCCCGCCAGCTGTATGTTATCCATGTCGTCGTTCAGCCACGACTCAGTGAAATATAAGATATTACAGTTTTTAATGTCCCGTTGGTAGGATAACCTTAATCTTAGGTTGTCTAATTTATTTTCCAATGATTGAACATTGGCTAATAGGATTGATGGAAGAGGCAGTTTACTCGCTCGCCGTCGGATCCTTACAAGGCAGTTGTCACAAAGTGCTTATACATAAACCCAGCCTAAAACCCCAAACAACAAGCAATGCAGATGTAGAAGCACGGTGGCTAGGAAAAACTCCCTAGAAAAGGCAGCAACCTAGGAAGAAACCTAGAGAGGAACCAGGCTCTGAGGGGTGGCCAGTCCTCTTCTGGCTGTGCCGGGTGGAGATTATAAGAGTACATGGCCATTAAGGCCAGATCGTTCTTCAAGATGTTCAAATGTTCATAGATGACCAGCAGGGTCAAATAATAATCACAGTGGTTGTAGAGGGTGCAACAGGTCAATACCTCAGGAGTAAATGTCAGTTGGCTTTTCATAGCCGAGCATTCAGAGGTCGAGACAGCAGGTGCGGTAGAGAGAGAGAGAGAGAGAGAGAGGGTCGAAACAGCAGGTCCGGGACAAGGTAGCACGTCTGTAGCAAGATATTTCTCCTGACTGACTGTTTCTGACCGACTGTTTCTATGACTGACTGACTTTCTGCTGACTGTTCTTTGATGGACTGTTTCTGCTGACTGTTCTCTGACCGACTGTTTCTGCTGACTGTTCTCTGACCGACTGTTTCTGCTGACTGTTCTCTGACAGACTGTTTCACCTCTGTCTCTTTCAGCTGTTTACCTCTGCAAAAGAACAATGCAAAACAAAGCCCGCCTGGAGCTGGCTGACTACGAAGCTGTAAGCTCCTCCCTCCTCCTCCTCCTCTTCCTCATCTTCCTCTTCCTCTACCTCCCTCCACTCCCCTCCTCTTCCTCCACCTCTTCCTCCACCTCTTCCTCCACCTCCTCCTCCTCTTCCCTCCTCCTCTTCCTCCACCCCCTCCTCTTCCTCCACCTCCTCCTCCTCTTCCCTCCTCCTCTTCCTCCACCTCCACCCCCCTCCTCTTCCTCCACCTCCTCCTCCTCTTCCCTCCTCCTCTTCCTCCACCCCCTCCTCTTCCTCCACCTCCTCCTCCTCCTCCTCTTCTCCACCTCCTCCTCTTCCTCCACCCCCTCCTCTTCCTCCACTCCACCCTCCTCCTCTTCCTCTACCCCCCACCCCCTCCTCTTCCCTCCTCCTCTTCCTCCACCTCCTCCTCCTCTTCCTCCTCCCCTCCTCTTCCTCCACCTCTCTCCTCCTCCTCCTCCTCCTCCTCTATTCTACTGTATCAGTTCTCTCTACCCTAGTGTAAAGAACAATCAACCAGTCTAATATCCTCCATTTGATGGAGACAAGCCTGCTTAGTTTGGAAAGCAGTTAACTGCTGTCCCCTCAGAGGTATGTTTTATGTAAGAGGTAGTCTAACTATAAGACACTAACCTTTAGTTTGTTTCTGTGTTCTTAAGGAGACCTTAGCCAGACTACAGAGAGCCTTCGCCAGGAAATGGGAGTTTATATTTATGCAAGCTGAAGCACAAGCAAAGTAAGTAGTTCATCCAATGCTGTGTCTCAAATAATAGCACCCTATTCCCTACGTTGATGCAGACTGACTGGTAAAACAGCCCTTTTTCCCAACAACACAGCCTCACGGTCTCTGCCTCCATTTACTCACAGATGTGGAACGAGAGGAGAGGCGAGGAGAGGAGGGGAGGGGGGAGAGGAGGAAAGGAGAGGAGTGGAGGGGAGATGAGAGGAGGGGGGGGGGGAGAGGAGAGGAGGAAAGGAGAGGAGTGGAGGGGAAATGAGAGGAGGGGAGATGAGGGGAGGAGTGGAGAGGAGGGGAGGGGAGATGAGAGGAGGGGAGGGGAGATGAGAGGAGAGGGGAGGAGTGGAGGAGAGTGGGGAGAGGAGATGAGGGAAGGGGGAGAGGAGAGGAGAGGGGAGGAGTGGAGTGGAGAGGGGGGAGAGGAGATGAGGGGAGGGGGAGAGGAGAGGAGAGGGGAGGAGTGGAGTGGAGAGGGGGGAGAGGAGATGAGGGGAGGGGAGGGGAAATGAGAGGAGAGGAGAGGAGAGGAGAGGAGAGGAGAGGAGAGGAGAGGAGAGGAGAGGAGAGATGTAGGATCTTAATTTGAGTCAGTTTGCTACAGCAGGAAAATAATCCTCCAGCAACAGGAAATAATTAATGAACATGTTTGCATGGGGTTGATACATTTTTTGTTAGGGAAAATAAAGTCTGACATTTCTAAGTGAAAATTACAAACTTCAGAAGCCTTTTAAACCTCAAATACACTACACATTTTACATTTCCTGCATTTCAAGAAAGTTCATCTGCAACAGAGTGATCAAAAGAAGAAACTACACCTGTCACTAAATAAATGATGGGATGTCTGTTTTACAGTGTTTCCACCTCTATCCTTTAACACAGAGTTGACAAGAAAAGAGACAAAATTGAGAGGAAGATTCTGGACAGTCAAGAGAGAGCTTTCTGGGACGTGCACAGACCAGTGGTGAGAATACGACCTCTCTCTGTTTCCCTGTCACCACAGACCAGTGGTGAGAATACGACCTCTCTCTGTTTCCCTGTCACCACAGACCAGTGGTGAGAATACGACCTCTCTCTGTTTCCCTGTCACCACAGACCAGTGGTGAGAATACAACCTCTCTCTGTTTCCCTGTCACCACAGACCAGTGGTGAGAATACGACCTCTCTCTGTTTCCCTGTCACCACAGACCAGTGGTGAGAATACGACCTCTCTCTGTTTCCCTGTCACCACAGACCAGTGGTGAGAATTGTAATGTATCATTAGTGTTAATACTATTGTAATTATTCTGCACTATAGCCCATTTATTGCCTTACCTCCATAACTTGCTACATTTGCACACACTGTATATATATTTTCTGTTGTATTTTCTGACTTTATGTTTTTTTTCTTTACCCCATATGTAACTCTGTGTTGTTTTTATTGCACTACTTTGCTTTATCTTGGCCAGGTCGCAGTTGTAAATGAGAACCTGTTCTCAACTGGCTTACCTGGTTAAATAAAGGTGAAATAAAAATAAAATAAAATCATTTGAGATGGTTTTACCAACCAGGCGCCAGACTGAAGTAAGTTGATATCAGCGTTCGAAATGGATAGGTTCACTCCTTATTGATCTACACAGGGAAAAGGCAACAATTGGTAATATTTCAACATTTTGAATGTTATCAAACAGATCTTTAGATAGCTAGGCAGTACCATATAGCGGCTAATAGCACTGGGCTAATAAGCAGAGCATGGCACACAATATAAACCCACTATGTACAGAGGCTAGGCTAACCTAGCACACAGTAAGAACAGGGCCAACTAGCATGGTAAGCTAGCACGCTAGTCTAGTAGGCCACAGGCTGTGGATTGTAGCACTTGGTGCTGAGTTCTTGTCCTTGTAGGAAGGGTCCAGTGTTGAGGTGTGTTGAGGTGGTGCTGAGTTCTCGTCCTTGTAGGAAGGGTCCAGTGGTGAGGTGGTGCTGAGTTCTCGTCCTTATAGGAAGGGTCCAGTGGTGAGGTGGTGCTGAGTTCTCGTCCTTGTAGGAAGGGTCCAGTGTTGAGGTGTGTTGAGGTGGTGCTGAGTTCTTGTCCTTGTAGGAAGGGTCCAGTGGTGAGGTGGTGCTGAGTTCTCGTCCTTGTAGGAAGGGTCCAGTGGTGAGGTGGTGCTGAGTTCTCGTCCTTGTAGGAAGGGTCCAGTGTTGAGGTGGTGCTGAGTTCTCGTCCTTGTAGGAAGGGTCCAGTGTTGAGGTGTGTTGAGGTGGTGCTGAGTTCTTGTCCTTGTAGGAAGGGTCCAGTGTTGAGGTGGTGCTGAGTTCTCGTCCTTGTTGGAAGGGTCCAGTGGTGAGTTGTGTTGAGGTGGTGCTGAGTTCTTGTCCTTGTAGGAAGGGTCCAGTAGTGAGTTGTGTTGAGGTGGTGCTGAGTTCTCGTCCTTGTAGGAAGGGTCCAGTGGTGAGTTGTGTTGAGGTGGTGCTGAGTTCTTGTCCTTGTAGGAAGGGTCCAGTGGTGAGTTGTGTTGAGGTGGTGCTGAGTTCTTGTCCTTGTAGGAAGGGTCCAGTGGTGAGGTGGTGCTGAGTTCTTGTCCTTGTAGGAAGGGTCCAGTGGTGAGTTGTGTTGAGGTGGTGCTGAGTTGTTCTGACCTGCTGTCTCTCTGCACCCAACTAAAGAACAGGCAGTAATAGGAATCTGTTACCCTGTAGGGCCTGGGATTGACTGAGCAGGTCAGCTGACTGAGTTCCCTGGCAACCTGGTCCCTAACACAGAGTTATAATGAGCAGGTCAGCTGACTGAGTTCCCTGGCAACCTGGTCCCTAACACAGAGTTATAATGAGCAGGTCAGCTGACTGAGTTCCCTGGCAACCTGGTCCCTAACACAGAGTTATAATGAGCAGGTCAGCTGACTGAGTTCCCTGGCAACCTGGTCCCTAACACAGAGTTATAATGAGCAGGTCAGCTGACTGAGTTCCCTGGCAACCTGGTCCCTAACACAGAGTTATAATGAGCAGGTCAGCTGACTGAGTTCCCTGGCAACCTGGTCCCTAACACAGAGTTATAATGAGCAGGTCAGCTGACTGAGTTCCCTGGCAACCTGGTCCCTAACACAGAGTTATAATGAGCAGGTCAGCTGACTGAGTTCCCTGGCAACCTGGTCCCTAACACAGATTCATAATGAGCAGGTCAGCTGACTGAGTTCCCTGGCAACCTGGTCCCTAACACAGAGTTATAATGAGCAGGTCAGCTGACTGAGTTCCCTGGCAACCTGGTCCCTAACGCAGAGTTATAAAGTGGCCTCTGCCACTGGACAATGGGGTCAGGCTGAACCAGGGGATGGTAACCTACCTTAAACAAATGCAAAATGCAGCTACTGTTATTATTCTGTCTGCACTGTTTGACGTGACTGTTAGTTAGCCGTAGTTGGCTAGCTAGCGAGCAGGGGATAGGAACGTTGCCAGCCAGTATGGCAATGGAACATTTAGAACGCGTCCATAAATACAGCACAAAAAGACTGAATGACTGGGTCGCGATAGAACGAACGACCAGCCGGCTTGGGTATTAACCCTAGATTTGTGTCGGGACTATATCTTGTGGAAGGATGAAATAGTTTAATAAATTAATCAAAATAAAGTTTTTAATGAAAATAAATCAATCATTATTTGAATATGTTGGTAACCCGTTGTATAAAAGTGATAATGCCCTCGAAGCCGGTGTTTGGAGAATATATTGGCACGGTTTGCCGGCCCTCGACTTCTTCCCTGGCCTAACAACACCCGTGCCAATATATCATCCAAACACCGGCTTCTCGGGCATTACCACTTAAATGTTCACCAATCAAAGGACAGTCTGATTGAGGAGTAGAGGTCTTTAGGGGTCAAATAACCTTCCAAGCATTTAACCACCTCTGGGTGGGTTTAATGTCCTGTTAATCAAATCAGACAACACTGCAGACAGAAATAAATTAATTTCCCCCATCACATCAAGTAAGGCTGCGTCCCAAACTGCACCCTATTCCCTATAGGGCGCTGGTTAAAAGTAGTGCACTATGTAGGGAATAGGGTGTCATTTGGGATGCAAGGAGGAATGATCCTCCTCCAGTATCTCCCATGGCACAAACAACTCCCTGGACTGTTGGAGATGAGGACTGTCTAACTCCCTGGTGTTCAGTCATTAGTGTTATTGGCCTAATGGGACATACTGTTGGAGATGAGGACTGTCTTACTCCCTGGTGTTCAGTCATTAGTGTTATTGGCCTAATGGGACATACTGTTGGAGATGAGGACTGTCTAACTCCCCGGTGTTCAGTCATTAGTGTTATTGGCCTAATGGGACATACTGTTGGAGATGAGGACTGTCTAACTCCCTGGTGTTCAGTCAGTAGTGTTATTGGCCTAATGGGACATACTGTTCAGATGGAGTATCATGTCATGTGTGCTGGAGATACAGTGGGGGAAAAAAGTATTTAGTCAGCCACCAATTGTGCAAGTTCTCCCACTTAAAAAGATGAGAGAGGCCTGTAATTTGCATCATAGGTACACGTCAACTATGACAGACAAATTAAGATTTGTTTTCCAGAAAATCACATTGTAGGATTTTTAATGAATTTATTTGCAAATTATGGTGGAAAATAAGTATTTGGTCACCTACAAACAAGCAAGATTTCTGGCTCTCACAGACCTGTAACTTCTTCTTTAAAGAGGCTCCTCTGTCCTCCACTCGTTACCTGTATTAATGGCACCTGTTTGAACTTGTTATCAGTATAAAAGACACCTGTCCACAACCTCAAACAGTCACACTCCAAACTCCACTATGGCCAAGACCAAAGAGCTGTCAAAGGACACCAGAAACAAAATTGTAGACCTGCACCAGGCTGGGAAGACTGAATCTGCAATAGGTAAGCAGCTTGGTTTGAAGAAATCAACTGTGGGAGCAATTATTAGGAAATGGAAGACATACAAGACCACTGATCATCTCCCTCGATCTGGGGCTCCACGCAAGATCTCACCCCGTGGGGTCAAAATGATCACAAGAACGGTGAGCAAAAATCCCAGAACCACACGGGTGGACCTAGTGAATGACCTGCAGAGAGCTGGGACCAAAGTAACAAAGCCTACCATCAGTAACACACTATGCCGCTAGGGACTCAAATCCTGCAGTGCGAGACGTGTCCCCCTGCTTAAGCCAGTACATGTCCAGGCCCGTCTGAAGTTTGCTAGAGTGCATTTGGATGATCCAGAAGAGGATTGGGAGAATGTCATATGGTCAGATGAAACTAAAATAGAACTTTTTGGTAAAAACTCAACTCGTCGTGTTTGGAGGACAAAGAATGCTGAGTTGCATCCAAAGAACACCATACCTACTGTGAAGCATGGGGGTGGAAACATCATGCTTTGGGGCTGTTTTTCTGCAAAGGGACCAGGACGACTGATCCATGTAAAGGAAAGAATGAATGGGGCCATGTATCGTGAGAATTTGAGTGAAAACCTCCTTCCATCAGCAAGGGCATTGAAGATGAAACGTGGCTGGGTCTTTCAGCATGACAATGATCCCAAACACACCGCCCGGGCAACGAAGGAGTGGCTTCGTAAGAAGCATTTCAAGGTCCTGGAGTGGCCTAGCCAGTCTCCAGATCTCAACCCCATAGAAAATCTTTGGAGGGAGTTGAAAGTCCGCGTTGCCCAGCGACAGCCCCAAAACATCACTGCTCTAGAGGAGATCTGCATGGAGGAATGGGCCAAAATACCAGCAACAGTGTGTGAAAACCTTGTGAAGACTTACAGAAAACATTTGACCTGTGTCATTGCCAACAAAGGGTATATAACAAAGTATTGAGAAACTTTTGTTATTGACCAAATACTTATTTTCCACCATAATTTGCAAATAAATTCATTAAAAATCCTACAATGTGATTTTCTGGATTTTTTTCTCTCCATTTTGTCTGTCATAGTTGACATGTACCTATGATGAAAATGACAGGCCTCTCTCATCTTTTTAAGTGGGAGAACTTGCACAATTGGTAGCTGACTAAATACAGAAATGTGTACTCTGCTCTGCTTGAGAGGAGCACAGCATAGTTGGAGTGTTTGTTTGCTCCACGGGGGGACCAGAACGAAAATGTAACTCACTACTGTAAGTCGCTCTGGATAAGAGCGTCTGAAGAATGTAGATGTGGAAGTTGGTCGTTCCACCGATTCGGTGCCTTTTGAGAAGTGTAACTTGGTAAAAACAAAACGTTTGATTTCACCTCATTTTAACATTCTGTTATTAAAAAGCACATGTTCAACTTCATAAACTTCACGTTTTCCCATCTCAAGGGGTTAAATAAATAATAAAACATTATAGTAGGTGACTATTAAGCGGCAAATATAGTAACAGGGTTGACCGTAACGGGGTTGACCGCAACGGGGTTGACTGTAACGGGGTTGACCGTAACGGGGTTGACCGTAACATGGTTGACCGTAACATGGTTGACCGTAACCAGGGTTGACCGTAATGGGGTTGACCGCAACGGGGTTGACCGTAACATGGTTTACCGTAACATGGTTGACCGTAACAGGGTTGACCATAACAGGGTTGACCGTAACAGGGTTGAGGATTTCACCTTAAATCAGCCATAAATCAGATTGCGACAGGGGCAATGGAGGCTTGTTGGATGCAACAGGGAGTGGCAATTGAATGCAAGCTTCACAAAAAAGTTGAAATCATTAAAACATTTCTAGCCTTTCTATCAATGAGTAATAGGGTTGAGTATTATGCTCGACCCGTTCAGCTTTCCACCATAAAACACCAGGAAATTGCCAAAAATATTAGAACCAGCTCAACCGCTTTTACAATATGATATGATGATTAGATGTTCAGTGTTTCTTTAGAATAAAATGAAAAAAATGAATAGTATCACGATATTAAAACGAGAGTTCAGTTCATGTAAAATGACTCACTTAGTCACATGAAATAGATCATCTTCAGAAATGACTAAGGGCTTTACAATGGTGGTGAAAACCTGGAGAAATGTTGGGATTAAGTGGGTTAAAATCTTCCTAGAAGTCACAGAGGGTGCACAGAGGGACTTGTCAAAATGTTGAATTTTGGCACTTTAGCAAGTCAGATTTATTGAATTATCCATGTGGTCTATATTAAAGGGCACTTCATTTATTATAACAGGCTTTAAAAATTCAATATTGGTGCACAATTTCTACATAAAATATCGAAGGGCGGCCTCCCGAGTGGTGTAGCGGTCTAAGGCACTGTAGCGCAGTGCTTGAGGCGTCACTACAGATCCGGGTTTGATCCCGGGCTGTGTCGCAGCCGGCCGCGACCGGGAGACCCATGAGGCGACGCACAATTGGCCCAGCGTCGTCCGGGTTAGGGGAGGGTTTGGCCGGCCGGGATGTCCTTGTCCCATCACGCTCTAGCGACTCCTGTGGCGGGCCGGGCGCCGTGCACGCTGACACGGTCGGCAGGTGTACGGTGTTTCCTCCGACACATTGGTGCGGCTGGCTTCCGGGTTAAGCGAGCAGTGTGTCAAGAAGCAGTGCGGCTTGGCAGGGTCGTGTTTCGGAGGACGCACGGCTCTCGACTTTTGCCTCTCCTGAGTCCATCCCGAGTCCAGACTGTAACTACCACTTTTCATGGAATGACCCCAAATGTATCATTGATTTTTGTCCTTGTTCCTCTCCACAGCCTGGATGCGTGAACACAACAGAAGCTGACATCAAGAAGTCATCAAGGATGAAGCAGCCTCATAAAACAAAAAAGGTATAGACTGTCATATGTACTGTAATAAGAGAGAGGATGTGGAGACAGAGACAGAGGATGTGGTGACAGCAGAGAGAGAGGATGTGGTGACAGCAGTGACAGAAAGAGAGGATGTGGTGACAGCAGTGACAGAGAGAGAGGATGTGGTGACAGCAGTGACAGAGAGAGAGGATATGGTGACAGCAGTGACAGAAAGAGAGGATGTGGTGACAGCAGTGACAGAAAGAGAGGATGTGGTGACAGCAGTGACAGAGAGAGAGGATGTGGTGACAGCAGTGACAGAGAGAGAGGATATGGTGACAGCAGTGACAGAGAGAGAGGATGTGGAGACAGCAATGACAGAGAGAGAGGATGTGGTGACAGCAGTGACAGAGAGAGAGGATGTGGTGACAGCAGTGACAGAGAGAGAGGATGTGGTGACAGCAGTGACAGAGAGAGAGGATGTGGTGACAGCAGTGACAGAGAGAGAGGATGTGGTGACAGCAGAGACAGAGAGAGATGATGTGGAGACAGCAGTGACAGAGAGAGAGGATATGGTGACAGCAGTGACAGAGAGAGAGGATGTGGAGACAGCAGTGACAGAGAGAGAGGATGTGGAGACAGCAGTTACAGAGAGAGAGGATGTGGTGACAGCAGTGACAGAGAGAGAGGATGTGGAGACAGCAGTGACAGAGAGAGAGGATGTGGAGACAGCAGTTACAGAGAGAGAGGATGTGGTGACAGCAGTTACAGAGAGAGAGGATGTGGTGACAGCAGAGACAGAGAGAGATGATGTGGAGACAGCAGTGACAGAGAGAGAGGATATGGTGACAGCAGTGACAGAGAGAGAGGATGTGGAGACAGCAGTTACAGAGAGAGAGGATGTGGTGACAGCAGTGACAGAGAGATGATGTGGAGACAGCAATGACAGAGAGAGGATGTGGCGACAGAAGTGACAGAGAGAGAGGGTGTGGAGACAGCAGTGACAGAGAGAGAGGGTGTGGAGACAGCAGTGACAGAGAGAGAGGGTGTGGAGACAGCGGTGACAGAGAGAGAGGGTGTGGAGACAGCGGTGACAGAGAGAGAGGGTGTGGAGACAGCAGTGACAGAGAGAGAGGGTGTGGAGACAGCGGTGACAGAGAGAGAATTGAAGTGAGTGAGAGAGTGAAAGAGAGAGGGATGGAGAGAGAGAGCCATCACAGCAGCAAGATGTGACCTGTTGCCACAAGAAAAGGGCAACCAGTGAAGAACAAACACCATTGTAAATACAACCCATATTTATGTTGATTTATTTTCCCATTTGTACTTTAACTATTTGCACATTGTTACAACACTGTATATATACATAATTTGACATTTGAAATGTCTTTATTCTTTTGGAAACTTCTGAGTGTAATGTTTACTGTTAATATTTATTGTTTATTTCACTTTTGTTTACTATCTACTTCACTTGCTTTGGCAATGTTAACACACGTTTTCCATGCCAATAAAGCCCTTAAATTGAATTGAATTGAGAGGGAGAGAGGGAGAGAGGGAGAGAGAGAGAGAGAGAAAGAATACAGCAACATTCTCCTCTCCCTCCTCTTTCTCTGTGTGTGTGAATGTGCTGTCCTTGTCTTGCTCCTCTGTACGTCAGTTTGAATGGGCTCTTCTCTCTCTCTGTGCATCTGAATGGTGGTCCTCTCCAGTCTGTGTACGGCCCCCAGAATGACATTCGGAGCCACAGCCCCACCCACACCCCCGCTCCAGAGGTCAAAGATCCCACAGAGGAGGAGATACGTGACCAGGTAATGTCGTCAATTCAAGGACACATTACAAAAGAGGGTTATTCTAGGGCGGATGTCAACAGATATCCATCAAAATGCAATGACATGTCACACAGAGTGTTTACTGGGAGATTGAGACATCTAAAATCATGTTATCTGACAGAATGATTGTTAGCTTGACTGGTTATCTGACAGAATGATTGTTAGCTTGACTCTATCATGTTATCTGACAGAATGATTGTTAGCTTGACTGGTTATATGACAGAATGATTGTTAGCTTGACTGGTTATATGATAGAATGATTGTTAGCTTGACTGGTTATCTGACAGAGCAGCATGCCATCACATTGGCACCTTCTCCTTTCAGATTCAATACTGGCAAGCCCAACTAGACAGGCATCGGTTAAAAATGTCCAAGGTGGCAGAAAGGTAGGCTGTTTTCTTCTAATGCAACACACACCTCTATGCATATTTACAGATTGTTCATGCAACTTTTTTCCTAACTAAATTGGAAGTGAAACTGACCCTCCTGTGATGGCCTCTGACAATACCTCATAGAGTTCCTATCTTGTTATTGGAGTAGTCTCTGAAAACAGACTGGTAATCAAGGCTGTTATTGGAGGATTGGTCTCTGAAAACAGACTGGTAATCAAGGCTGTTATTGGAGGATTGGTCTCTGAAAACAGACTGGTAATCAAGGCTGTTATTGGAGGATTAGTCTCTGAAAACAGACTGGTAATCAAGGCTGTTATTGGAGGATTAGTCTCTGAAAACAGACTGGTAATCAAGGCTGTTATTGGAGGATTAGTCTCTGAAAACAGACTGGTAATCAAGGCTGTTATTGGAGGATTGGTCTCTGAAAACAGACTGGTAATCAAGGCTGTTATTGGAGGATTAGTCTCTGAAAACAGACTGGTAATCAAGGCTGTTATTGGAGGATTGGTCTCTGAAAACAGACTGGTAATCAAGGCTGTTATTGGAGGATTAGTCTCTGAAAACAGACTGGTAATCAAGGCTGTTATTGGAGGATTAGTCTCTGAAAACAGACTGGTAATCAAGGCTGTTATTGGAGTAGTCTCTGAAAACAGACTGGTAATCAAGGCTGTTATTGGAGGATTAGTCTCTGAAAACAGACTGGTAATCAAGGCTGTTATTGGAGGATTAGTCTCTGAAAACAGACTGGTAATCAAGGCTGTTATTGGAGGATTAGTCTCTGAAAACAGACTGGTAATCAAGGCTGTTATTGGAGGATTAGTCTCTGAAAACAGACTGGTAATCAAGGCTGTTATTGGAGGATTAGTCTCTGAAAACAGACTGGTAATCAAGGCTGTTATTGGAGGATTAGTCTCTGAAAACAGACTGGTAATCAAGGCTGTTATTGGAGGATTAGTCTCTGAAAACAGACTGGTAATCAAGGCTGTTATTGGAGGATTAGTCTCTGAAAACAGACTGGTAATCAAGGCTGTTATTGGAGGATTAGTCTCTGAAAACAGACTGGTAATCAAGGCTGTTATTGGAGGATTAGTCTCTGAAAACAGACTGGTAATCAAGGCTGTTATTGGAGGATTAGTCTCTGAAAACAGACTGGTAATCAAGGCTGTTATTGGAGGATTAGTCTCTGAAAACAGACTGGTAATCAAGGCTGTTATTGGAGGATTAGTCTCTGAAAACAGACTGGTAATCAAGGCTGTTATTGGAGGATTAGTCTCTGAAAACAGACTGGTAATCAAGGCTGTTATTGGAGGATTAGTCTCTGAAAACAGACTGGTAATCAAGGCTGTTATTGGAGGATTAGTCTCTGAAAACAGACTGGTAATCAAGGCTGTTATTGGAGGATTAGTCTCTGAAAACAGACTGGTAATCAAGGCTGTTATTGGAGGATTAGTCTCTGAAAACAGACTGGTAATCAAGGCTGTTATTGGAGGATTAGTCTCTGAAAACAGACTGGTAATCAAGGCTGTTATTGGAGGATTGGTCTCTGAAAACAGACTGGTAATCAAGGCTGTTATTGGAGGATTAGTCTCTGAAAACAGACTGGTAATCAAGGCTGTTATTGGAGGATTAGTCTCTGAAAACAGACTGGTAATCAAGGCTGTTATTGGAGGATTAGTCTCTGAAAACAGACTGGTAATCAAGGCTGTTATTGGAGGATAGTCTCTGAAAACAGACTGGTAATCAAGGCTGTTATTGGAGGATTGGTCTCTGAAAACAGACTGGTAATCAAGGCTGTTATTGGAGGTGGTCTCTGAAAACAGACTGGTAATCAAGGCTGTTATTGGAGGATTAGTCTCTGAAAACAGACTGGTAATCAAGGCTGTTATTGGAGGTAGTCTCTGAAAACAGACTGGTAATCAAGGCTGTTATTGGAGGATTAGTCTCTGAAAACAGACTGGTAATCAAGGCTGTTATTGGAGGATTAGTCTCTGAAAACAGACTGGTAATCAAGGCTGTTATTGGAGGATTAGTCTCTGAAAACAGACTGGTAATCAAGGCTGTTATTGGAGGATTAGTCTCTGAAAACAGACTGGTAATCAAGGCTGTTATTGGAGGATTAGTCTCTGAAAACAGACTGGTAATCAAGGCTGTTATTGGAGGATTAGTCTCTGAAAACAGACTGGTAAT
This sequence comes from Coregonus clupeaformis, assembly GCF_020615455.1. NCBI lineage: Eukaryota > Metazoa > Chordata > Actinopteri > Salmoniformes > Salmonidae > Coregonus > Coregonus clupeaformis. Next base: position 330,352 of record NW_025533628.1, read on the forward strand.
CAAGGCTGTTATTGGAGGATTAGTCTCTGAAAACAGACTGGTAATCAAGGCTGTTATTGGAGGATTAGTCTCTGAAAACAGACTGGTAATCAAGGCTGTTATTGGAGGATTGGTCTCTGAAAACAGACTGGTAATCAAGGCTGTTATTGGAGGATTAGTCTCTGAAAACAGACTGGTAATCAAGGCTGTTATTGGAGGATTAGTCTCTGAAAACAGACTGGTAATCAAGGCTGTTATTGGAGGATTGGTCTCTGAAAACAGACTGGTAATCAAGGCTGTTATTGGAGGAAGTCTCTGAAAACAGACTGGTAATCAAGGCTGTTATTGGAGGATTAGTCTCTGAAAACAGACTGGTAATCAAGGCTGTTATTGGAGGATTGGTCTCTGAAAACAGACTGGTAATCAAGGCTGTTATTGGAGGATTGGTCTCTGAAAACAGACTGGTAATCAAGGCTGTTATTGGAGGATTAGTCTCTGAAAACAGACTGGTAATCAAGGCTGTTATTGGAGGATTAGTCTCTGAAAACAGACTGGTAATCAAGGCTGTTATTGGAGGATTAGTCTCTGAAAACAGACTGGTAATCAAGGCTGTTATTGGAGGATTAGTCTCTGAAAACAGACTGGTAATCAAGGCTGTTATTGGAGGATTAGTCTCTGAAAACAGACTGGTAATCAAGGCTGTTATTGGAGGATTAGTCTCTGAAAACAGACTGGTAATCAAGGCTGTTATTGGAGGATTAGTCTCTGAAAACAGACTGGTAATCAAGGCTGTTATTGGAGGATTAGTCTCTGAAAACAGACTGGTAATCAAGGCTGTTATTGGAGCGGTCTCTGAAAACAGACTGGTAATCAAGGCTGTTATTGGAGCGGTCTCTGAAAACAGACTGGTAATCAAGGCTGTTATTGGAGGATTAGTCTCTGAAAACAGACTGGTAATCAAGGCTGTTATTGGAGGATTAGTCTCTGAAAACAGACTGGTAATCAAGGCTGTTATTGGAGGATTAGTCTCTGAAAACAGACTGGTAATCAAGGCTGTTATTGGAGGATTGGTCTCTGAAAACAGACTGGTAATCAAGGCTGTTATTGGAGGATTAGTCTCTGAAAACAGACTGGTAATCAAGGCTGTTATTGGAGGATTGGTCTCTGAAAACAGACTGGTAATCAAGGCTGTTATTGGAGGATTAGTCTCTGAAAACAGACTGGTAATCAAGGCTGTTATTGGAGGATTAGTCTCTGAAAACAGACTGGTAATCAAGGCTGTTATTGGAGGATTAGTCTCTGAAAACAGACTGGTAATCAAGGCTGTTATTGGAGGATTAGTCTCTGAAAACAGACTGGTAATCAAGGCTGTTATTGGAGGATTAGTCTCTGAAAACAGACTGGTAATCAAGGCTGTTATTGGAGGATTAGTCTCTGAAAACAGACTGGTAATCAAGGCTGTTATTGGAGGATTAGTCTCTGAAAACAGACTGGTAATCAAGGCTGTTATTGGAGGATAGTCTCTGAAAACAGACTGGTAATCAAGGCTGTTATTGGAGGATTAGTCTCTGAAAACAGACTGGTAATCAAGGCTGTTATTGGAGGATTAGTCTCTGAAAACAGACTGGTAATCAAGGCTGTTATTGGAGGATTAGTCTCTGAAAACAGACTGGTAATCAAGGCTGTTATTGGAGGATTAGTCTCTGAAAACAGACTGGTAATCAAGGCTGTTATTGGAGGATTAGTCTCTGAAAACAGACTGGTAATCAAGGCTGTTATTGGAGGATTAGTCTCTGAAAACAGACTGGTAATCAAGGCTGTTATTGGAGGATTAGTCTCTGAAAACAGACTGGTAATCAAGGCTGTTATTGGAGGATTAGTCTCTGAAAACAGACTGGTAATCAAGGCTGTTATTGGAGGATTAGTCTCTGAAAACAGACTGGTAATCAAGGCTGTTATTGGAGGATTAGTCTCTGAAAACAGACTGGTAATCAAGGCTGTTATTGGAGGATTAGTCTCTGAAAACAGACTGGTAATCAAGGCTGTTATTGGAGGATTAGTCTCTGAAAACAGACTGGTAATCAAGGCTGTTATTGGAGGATTAGTCTCTGAAAACAGACTGGTAATCAAGGCTGTTATTGGAGGATTAGTCTCTGAAAACAGACTGGTAATCAAGGCTGTTATTGGAGGATTAGTCTCTGAAAACAGACTGGTAATCAAGGCTGTTATTGGAGGATTAGTCTCTGAAAACAGACTGGTAATCAAGGCTGTTATTGGAGGATTAGTCTCTGAAAACAGACTGGTAATCAAGGCTGTTATTGGAGGATTAGTCTCTGAAAACAGACTGGTAATCAAGGCTGTTATTGGAGGATTAGTCTCTGAAAACAGACTGGTAATCAAGGCTGTTATTGGAGGATTAGTCTCTGAAAACAGACTGGTAATCAAGGCTGTTATTGGAGGATTGGTCTCTGAAAACAGACTGGTAATCAAGGCTGTTATTGGAGGATTAGTCTCTGAAAACAGACTGGTAATCAAGGCTGTTATTGGAGGATTAGTCTCTGAAAACAGACTGGTAATCAAGGCTGTTATTGGAGGATTAGTCTCTGAAAACAGACTGGTAATCAAGGCTGTTATTGGAGGATAGTCTCTGAAAACAGACTGGTAATCAAGGCTGTTATTGGAGGATTAGTCTCTGAAAACAGACTGGTAATCAAGGCTGTTATTGGAGGATTAGTCTCTGAAAACAGACTGGTAATCAAGGCTGTTATTGGAGGATTAGTCTCTGAAAACAGACTGGTAATCAAGGCTGTTATTGGAGGATTAGTCTCTGAAAACAGACTGGTAATCAAGGCTGTTATTGGAGGATTAGTCTCTGAAAACAGACTGGTAATCAAGGCTGTTATTGGAGGATTAGTCTCTGAAAACAGACTGGTAATCAAGGCTGTTATTGGAGGATTAGTCTCTGAAAACAGACTGGTAATCAAGGCTGTTATTGGAGGATTAGTCTCTGAAAACAGACTGGTAATCAAGGCTGTTATTGGAGGATTAGTCTCTGAAAACAGACTGGTAATCAAGGCTGTTATTGGAGGATTAGTCTCTGAAAACAGACTGGTAATCAAGGCTGTTATTGGAGGATTAGTCTCTGAAAACAGACTGGTAATCAAGGCTGTTATTGGAGGATTAGTCTCTGAAAACAGACTGGTAATCAAGGCTGTTATTGGAGGATTAGTCTCTGAAAACAGACTGGTAATCAAGGCTGTTATTGGAGGGATAGTCTCTGAAAACAGACTGGTAATCAAGGCTGTTATTGGAGGATTAGTCTCTGAAAACAGACTGGTAATCAAGGCTGTTATTGGAGGCGGTCTCTGAAAACAGACTGGTAATCAAGGCTGTTATTGGAGGATTAGTCTCTGAAAACAGACTGGTAATCAAGGCTGTTATTGGAGGATTAGTCTCTGAAAACAGACTGGTAATCAAGGCTGTTATTGGAGGATTAGTCTCTGAAAACAGACTGGTAATCAAGGCTGTTATTGGAGGATTAGTCTCTGAAAACAGACTGGTAATCAAGGCTGTTATTGGAGGATAGTCTCTGAAAACAGACTGGTAATCAAGGCTGTTATTGGAGGATTAGTCTCTGAAAACAGACTGGTAATCAAGGCTGTTATTGGAGGATTAGTCTCTGAAAACAGACTGGTAATCAAGGCTGTTATTGGAGATTAGTCTCTGAAAACAGACTGGTAATCAAGGCTGTTATTGGAGGATTAGTCTCTGAAAACAGACTGGTAATCAAGGCTGTTATTGGAGGATTAGTCTCTGAAAACAGACTGGTAATCAAGGCTGTTATTGGAGGATTAGTCTCTGAAAACAGACTGGTAATCAAGGCTGTTATTGGAGGATTAGTCTCTGAAAACAGACTGGTAATCAAGGCTGTTATTGGAGTGGTCTCTGAAAACAGACTGGTAATCAAGGCTGTTATTGGAGGATTAGTCTCTGAAAACAGACTGGTAATCAAGGCTGTTATTGGAGGATTGGTCTCTGAAAACAGACTGGTAATCAAGGCTGTTATTGGAGGATTAGTCTCTGAAAACAGACTGGTAATCAAGGCTGTTATTGGAGGATTAGTCTCTGAAAACAGACTGGTAATCAAGGCTGTTATTGGAGGATTAGTCTCTGAAAACAGACTGGTAATCAAGGCTGTTATTGGAGGATTAGTCTCTGAAAACAGACTGGTAATCAAGGCTGTTATTGGAGGATTAGTCTCTGAAAACAGACTGGTAATCAAGGCTGTTATTGGAGGATTAGTCTCTGAAAACAGACTGGTAATCAAGGCTGTTATTGGAGGATTGGTCTCTGAAAACAGACTGGTAATCAAGGCTGTTATTGGAGGATTAGTCTCTGAAAACAGACTGGTAATCAAGGCTGTTATTGGAGGATTAGTCTCTGAAAACAGACTGGTAATCAAGGCTGTTATTGGAGGATTAGTCTCTGAAAACAGACTGGTAATCAAGGCTGTTATTGGAGGATTAGTCTCTGAAAACAGACTGGTAATCAAGGCTGTTATTGGAGTGATGTCTCTGAAAACAGACTGGTAATCAAGGCTGTTATTGGAGGATTAGTCTCTGAAAACAGACTGGTAATCAAGGCTGTTATTGGAGGATTAGTCTCTGAAAACAGACTGGTAATCAAGGCTGTTATTGGAGGATTAGTCTCTGAAAACAGACTGGTAATCAAGGCTGTTATTGGAGGATTAGTCTCTGAAAACAGACTGGTAATCAAGGCTGTTATTGGAGGATTAGTCTCTGAAAACAGACTGGTAATCAAGGCTGTTATTGGAGGATTAGTCTCTGAAAACAGACTGGTAATCAAGGCTGTTATTGGAGGATTAGTCTCTGAAAACAGACTGGTAATCAAGGCTGTTATTGGAGGATTGGTCTCTGAAAACAGACTGGTAATCAAGGCTGTTATTGGAGGATTAGTCTCTGAAAACAGACTGGTAATCAAGGCTGTTATTGGAGGATTAGTCTCTGAAAACAGACTGGTAATCAAGGCTGTTATTGGAGGATTAGTCTCTGAAAACAGACTGGTAATCAAGGCTGTTATTGGAGGATTGGTCTCTGAAAACAGACTGGTAATCAAGGCTGTTATTGGAGGATTAGTCTCTGAAAACAGACTGGTAATCAAGGCTGTTATTGGAGGGTTAGTCTCTGAAAACAGACTGGTAATCAAGGCTGTTATTGGAGGATTAGTCTCTGAAAACAGACTGGTAATCAAGGCTGTTATTGGAGGATTAGTCTCTGAAAACAGACTGGTAATCAAGGCTGTTATTGGAGGATTAGTCTCTGAAAACAGACTGGTAATCAAGGCTGTTATTGGAGGATTAGTCTCTGAAAACAGACTGGTAATCAAGGCTGTTATTGGAGGATTAGTCTCTGAAAACAGACTGGTAATCAAGGCTGTTATTGGAGGATTAGTCTCTGAAAACAGACTGGTAATCAAGGCTGTTATTGGAGGATTAGTCTCTGAAAACAGACTGGTAATCAAGGCTGTTATTGGAGGATTAGTCTCTGAAAACAGACTGGTAATCAAGGCTGTTATTGGAGGATTAGTCTCTGAAAACAGACTGGTAATCAAGGCTGTTATTGGAGGATTAGTCTCTGAAAACAGACTGGTAATCAAGGCTGTTATTGGAGGATTGGTCTCTGAAAACAGACTGGTAATCAAGGCTGTTATTGGAGTGGTCTCTGAAAACAGACTGGTAATCAAGGCTGTTATTGGAGGATTAGTCTCTGAAAACAGACTGGTAATCAAGGCTGTTATTGGAGGATTAGTCTCTGAAAACAGACTGGTAATCAAGGCTGTTATTGGAGGATTAGTCTCTGAAAACAGACTGGTAATCAAGGCTGTTATTGGAGGATTAGTCTCTGAAAACAGACTGGTAATCAAGGCTGTTATTGGAGGATTAGTCTCTGAAAACAGACTGGTAATCAAGGCTGTTATTGGAGGATTGGTCTCTGAAAACAGACTGGTAATCAAGGCTGTTATTGGAGGATTAGTCTCTGAAAACAGACTGGTAATCAAGGCTGTTATTGGAGGATTAGTCTCTGAAAACAGACTGGTAATCAAGGCTGTTATTGGAGGATTAGTCTCTGAAAACAGACTGGTAATCAAGGCTGTTATTGGAGGGATTAGTCTCTGAAAACAGACTGGTAATCAAGGCTGTTATTGGAGGATTAGTCTCTGAAAACAGACTGGTAATCAAGGCTGTTATTGGAGGATTAGTCTCTGAAAACAGACTGGTAATCAAGGCTGTTATTGGAGGATTAGTCTCTGAAAACAGACTGGTAATCAAGGCTGTTATTGGAGGATTAGTCTCTGAAAACAGACTGGTAATCAAGGCTGTTATTGGAGGATTAGTCTCTGAAAACAGACTGGTAATCAAGGCTGTTATTGGAGGATTAGTCTCTGAAAACAGACTGGTAATCAAGGCTGTTATTGGAGGATTGGTCTCTGAAAACAGACTGGTAATCAAGGCTGTTATTGGAGGATTAGTCTCTGAAAACAGACTGGTAATCAAGGCTGTTATTGGAGGATTAGTCTCTGAAAACAGACTGGTAATCAAGGCTGTTATTGGAGGATTAGTCTCTGAAAACAGACTGGTAATCAAGGCTGTTATTGGAGGATTAGTCTCTGAAAACAGACTGGTAATCAAGGCTGTTATTGGAGGATTAGTCTCTGAAAACAGACTGGTAATCAAGGCTGTTATTGGAGGATTGGTCTCTGAAAACAGACTGGTAATCAAGGCTGTTATTGGAGTGGTCTCTGAAAACAGACTGGTAATCAAGGCTGTTATTGGAGTGGTCTCTGAAAACAGACTGGTAATCAAGGCTGTTATTGGAGGATTAGTCTCTGAAAACAGACTGGTAATCAAGGCTGTTATTGGAGGATTAGTCTCTGAAAACAGACTGGTAATCAAGGCTGTTATTGGAGGATTAGTCTCTGAAAACAGACTGGTAATCAAGGCTGTTATTGGAGGATTAGTCTCTGAAAACAGACTGGTAATCAAGGCTGTTATTGGAGGATTAGTCTCTGAAAACAGACTGGTAATCAAGGCTGTTATTGGAGGATTAGTCTCTGAAAACAGACTGGTAATCAAGGCTGTTATTGGAGGATTAGTCTCTGAAAACAGACTGGTAATCAAGGCTGTTATTGGAGGATTAGTCTCTGAAAACAGACTGGTAATCAAGGCTGTTATTGGAGGATTGGTCTCTGAAAACAGACTGGTAATCAAGGCTGTTATTGGAGGATTAGTCTCTGAAAACAGACTGGTAATCAAGGCTGTTATTGGAGGATTAGTCTCTGAAAACAGACTGGTAATCAAGGCTGTTATTGGAGGATTAGTCTCTGAAAACAGACTGGTAATCAAGGCTGTTATTGGAGGATTAGTCTCTGAAAACAGACTGGTAATCAAGGCTGTTATTGGAGGATTAGTCTCTGAAAACAGACTGGTAATCAAGGCTGTTATTGGAGGATTAGTCTCTGAAAACAGACTGGTAATCAAGGCTGTTATTGGAGGATTGGTCTCTGAAAACAGACTGGTAATCAAGGCTGTTATTGGAGGATTAGTCTCTGAAAACAGACTGGTAATCAAGGCTGTTATTGGAGGATTAGTCTCTGAAAACAGACTGGTAATCAAGGCTGTTATTGGAGGATTAGTCTCTGAAAACAGACTGGTAATCAAGGCTGTTATTGGAGGATTAGTCTCTGAAAACAGACTGGTAATCAAGGCTGTTATTGGAGGATTAGTCTCTGAAAACAGACTGGTAATCAAGGCTGTTATTGGAGGATTAGTCTCTGAAAACAGACTGGTAATCAAGGCTGTTATTGGAGGATTAGTCTCTGAAAACAGACTGGTAATCAAGGCTGTTATTGGAGGATTAGTCTCTGAAAACAGACTGGTAATCAAGGCTGTTATTGGAGGATTGGTCTCTGAAAACAGACTGGTAATCAAGGCTGTTATTGGAGGATTAGTCTCTGAAAACAGACTGGTAATCAAGGCTGTTATTGGAGTGGTCTCTGAAAACAGACTGGTAATCAAGGCTGTTATTGGAGGATTAGTCTCTGAAAACAGACTGGTAATCAAGGCTGTTATTGGAGGATTAGTCTCTGAAAACAGACTGGTAATCAAGGCTGTTATTGGAGGATTAGTCTCTGAAAACAGACTGGTAATCAAGGCTGTTATTGGAGGATTAGTCTCTGAAAACAGACTGGTAATCAAGGCTGTTATTGGAGGATTAGTCTCTGAAAACAGACTGGTAATCAAGGCTGTTATTGGAGGTTGGTCTCTGAAAACAGACTGGTAATCAAGGCTGTTATTGGAGGATTAGTCTCTGAAAACAGACTGGTAATCAAGGCTGTTATTGGAGCGGTCTCTGAAAACAGACTGGTAATCAAGGCTGTTATTGGAGGATTAGTCTCTGAAAACAGACTGGTAATCAAGGCTGTTATTGGAGGATTGGTCTCTGAAAACAGACTGGTAATCAAGGCTGTTATTGGAGGATTAGTCTCTGAAAACAGACTGGTAATCAAGGCTGTTATTGGAGGATTAGTCTCTGAAAACAGACTGGTAATCAAGGCTGTTATTGGAGGATTAGTCTCTGAAAACAGACTGGTAATCAAGGCTGTTATTGGATTGGTCTCTGAAAACAGACTGGTAATCAAGGCTGTTATTGGAGGATTAGTCTCTGAAAACAGACTGGTAATCAAGGCTGTTATTGGAGGATTAGTCTCTGAAAACAGACTGGTAATCAAGGCTGTTATTGGAGGTGGTCTCTGAAAACAGACTGGTAATCAAGGCTGTTATTGGAGGATTAGTCTCTGAAAACAGACTGGTAATCAAGGCTGTTATTGGAGGATTAGTCTCTGAAAACAGACTGGTAATCAAGGCTGTTATTGGAGGAGTGGTCTCTGAAAACAGACTGGTAATCAAGGCTGTTATTGGAGGATTGGTCTCTGAAAACAGACTGGTAATCAAGGCTGTTATTGGAGGATTAGTCTCTGAAAACAGACTGGTAATCAAGGCTGTTATTGGAGGATTAGTCTCTGAAAACAGACTGGTAATCAAGGCTGTTATTGGAGGATTAGTCTCTGAAAACAGACTGGTAATCAAGGCTGTTATTGGAGTGGTCTCTGAAAACAGACTGGTAATCAAGGCTGTTATTGGAGGATTGGTCTCTGAAAACAGACTGGTAATCAAGGCTGTTATTGGAGGATTGGTCTCTGAAAACAGACTGGTAATCAAGGCTGTTATTGGAGGATTAGTCTCTGAAAACAGACTGGTAATCAAGGCTGTTATTGGAGGTGGTCTCTGAAAACAGACTGGTAATCAAGGCTGTTATTGGAGGATTAGTCTCTGAAAACAGACTGGTAATCAAGGCTGTTATTGGAGGATTAGTCTCTGAAAACAGACTGGTAATCAAGGCTGTTATTGGAGGATGGTCTCTGAAAACAGACTGGTAATCAAGGCTGTTATTGGAGGAGTGGTCTCTGAAAACAGACTGGTAATCAAGGCTGTTATTGGAGGATTAGTCTCTGAAAACAGACTGGTAATCAAGGCTGTTATTGGAGCTGGTCTCTGAAAACAGACTGGTAATCAAGGCTGTTATTGGGGATTAGTCTCTGAAAACAGACTGGTAATCAAGGCTGTTATTGGAGGATTAGTCTCTGAAAACAGACTGGTAATCAAGGCTGTTATTGGAGGATTAGTCTCTGAAAACAGACTGGTAATCAAGGCTGTTATTGGAGGATTAGTCTCTGAAAACAGACTGGTAATCAAGGCTGTTATTGGAGGATTGGTCTCTGAAAACAGACTGGTAATCAAGGCTGTTATTGGAGGATTGGTCTCTGAAAACAGACTGGTAATCAAGGCTGTTATTGGAGGATTAGTCTCTGAAAACAGACTGGTAATCAAGGCTGTTATTGGAGGATTAGTCTCTGAAAACAGACTGGTAATCAAGGCTGTTATTGGAGGTGGTCTCTGAAAACAGACTGGTAATCAAGGCTGTTATTGGAGGATTAGTCTCTGAAAACAGACTGGTAATCAAGGCTGTTATTGGAGGATTAGTCTCTGAAAACAGACTGGTAATCAAGGCTGTTATTGGAGGATTAGTCTCTGAAAACAGACTGGTAATCAAGGCTGTTATTGGAGGATTAGTCTCTGAAAACAGACTGGTAATCAAGGCTGTTATTGGAGGTGGTCTCTGAAAACAGACTGGTAATCAAGGCTGTTATTGGAGGATTGGTCTCTGAAAACAGACTGGTAATCAAGGCTGTTATTGGAGGATTGGTCTCTGAAAACAGACTGGTAATCAAGGCTGTTATTGGAGGATTAGTCTCTGAAAACAGACTGGTAATCAAGGCTGTTATTGGAGGATTAGTCTCTGAAAACAGACTGGTAATCAAGGCTGTTATTGGAGGATTAGTCTCTGAAAACAGACTGGTAATCAAGGCTGTTATTGGAGGATTAGTCTCTGAAAACAGACTGGTAATCAAGGCTGTTATTGGAGGATTAGTCTCTGAAAACAGACTGGTAATCAAGGCTGTTATTGGAGCGGTCTCTGAAAACAGACTGGTAATCAAGGCTGTTATTGGAGTGGTCTCTGAAAACAGACTGGTAATCAAGGCTGTTATTGGAGGATTGGTCTCTGAAAACAGACTGGTAATCAAGGCTGTTATTGGAGGAGTGGTCTCTGAAAACAGACTGGTAATCAAGGCTGTTATTGGAGGATTAGTCTCTGAAAACAGACTGGTAATCAAGGCTGTTATTGGAGGATTAGTCTCTGAAAACAGACTGGTAATCAAGGCTGTTATTGGAGGATTAGTCTCTGAAAACAGACTGGTAATCAAGGCTGTTATTGGAGGATTGGTCTCTGAAAACAGACTGGTAATCAAGGCTGTTATTGGAGGATTAGTCTCTGAAAACAGACTGGTAATCAAGGCTGTTATTGGAGATGGTCTCTGAAAACAGACTGGTAATCAAGGCTGTTATTGGAGGATTGGTCTCTGAAAACAGACTGGTAATCAAGGCTGTTATTGGAGGATTAGTCTCTGAAAACAGACTGGTAATCAAGGCTGTTATTGGAGGATTAGTCTCTGAAAACAGACTGGTAATCAAGGCTGTTATTGGAGGATTAGTCTCTGAAAACAGACTGGTAATCAAGGCTGTTATTGGAGGATTAGTCTCTGAAAACAGACTGGTAATCAAGGCTGTTATTGGAGGATTGGTCTCTGAAAACAGACTGGTAATCAAGGCTGTTATTGGAGGATTAGTCTCTGAAAACAGACTGGTAATCAAGGCTGTTATTGGAGGATTGGTCTCTGAAAACAGACTGGTAATCAAGGCTGTTATTGGAGGATGGTCTCTGAAAACAGACTGGTAATCAAGGCTGTTATTGGAGGATTAGTCTCTGAAAACAGACTGGTAATCAAGGCTGTTATTGGAGATGGTCTCTGAAAACAGACTGGTAATCAAGGCTGTTATTGGAGGATTGGTCTCTGAAAACAGACTGGTAATCAAGGCTGTTATTGGAGGATTGGTCTCTGAAAACAGACTGGTAATCAAGGCTGTTATTGGAGATTGGTCTCTGAAAACAGACTGGTAATCAAGGCTGTTATTGGAGGATTAGTCTCTGAAAACAGACTGGTAATCAAGGCTGTTATTGGAGGATTAGTCTCTGAAAACAGACTGGTAATCAAGGCTGTTATTGGAGGATTAGTCTCTGAAAACAGACTGGTAATCAAGGCTGTTATTGGAGGGTTAGTCTCTGAAAACAGACTGGTAATCAAGGCTGTTATTGGAGGATTAGTCTCTGAAAACAGACTGGTAATCAAGGCTGTTATTGGAGGATTAGTCTCTGAAAACAGACTGGTAATCAAGGCTGTTATTGGAGTGGTCTCTGAAAACAGACTGGTAATCAAGGCTGTTATTGGATTGGTCTCTGAAAACAGACTGGTAATCAAGGCTGTTATTGGAGGATTGGTCTCTGAAAACAGACTGGTAATCAAGGCTGTTATTGGAGGATTAGTCTCTGAAAACAGACTGGTAATCAAGGCTGTTATTGGAGGATTAGTCTCTGAAAACAGACTGGTAATCAAGGCTGTTATTGGAGGATTAGTCTCTGAAAACAGACTGGTAATCAAGGCTGTTATTGGAGGATTAGTCTCTGAAAACAGACTGGTAATCAAGGCTGTTATTGGAGGATTAGTCTCTGAAAACAGACTGGTAATCAAGGCTGTTATTGGAGGATTAGTCTCTGAAAACAGACTGGTAATCAAGGCTGTTATTGGAGGATTGGTCTCTGAAAACAGACTGGTAATCAAGGCTGTTATTGGAGGATTGGTCTCTGAAAACAGACTGGTAATCAAGGCTGTTATTGGAGGATTGGTCTCTGAAAACAGACTGGTAATCAAGGCTGTTATTGGAGGATTGGTCTCTGAAAACAGACTGGTAATCAAGGCTGTTATTGGAGGATTAGTCTCTGAAAACAGACTGGTAATCAAGGCTGTTATTGGAGCGGTCTCTGAAAACAGACTGGTAATCAAGGCTGTTATTGGAGGATTAGTCTCTGAAAACAGACTGGTAATCAAGGCTGTTATTGGAGGATTAGTCTCTGAAAACAGACTGGTAATCAAGGCTGTTATTGGAGTGGTCTCTGAAAACAGACTGGTAATCAAGGCTGTTATTGGAGGATTGGTCTCTGAAAACAGACTGGTAATCAAGGCTGTTATTGGAGGATTAGTCTCTGAAAACAGACTGGTAATCAAGGCTGTTATTGGAGGATTGGTCTCTGAAAACAGACTGGTAATCAAGGCTGTTATTGGAGGATTAGTCTCTGAAAACAGACTGGTAATCAAGGCTGTTATTGGAGCGGTCTCTGAAAACAGACTGGTAATCAAGGCTGTTATTGGAGGATTAGTCTCTGAAAACAGACTGGTAATCAAGGCTGTTATTGGAGGATTAGTCTCTGAAAACAGACTGGTAATCAAGGCTGTTATTGGAGGATTGGTCTCTGAAAACAGACTGGTAATCAAGGCTGTTATTGGAGGATTAGTCTCTGAAAACAGACTGGTAATCAAGGCTGTTATTGGAGGATTAGTCTCTGAAAACAGACTGGTAATCAAGGCTGTTATTGGAGGATTAGTCTCTGAAAACAGACTGGTAATCAAGGCTGTTATTGGAGGATTGGTCTCTGAAAACAGACTGGTAATCAAGGCTGTTATTGGAGGATTAGTCTCTGAAAACAGACTGGTAATCAAGGCTGTTATTGGAGGATTGGTCTCTGAAAACAGACTGGTAATCAAGGCTGTTATTGGAGGATTAGTCTCTGAAAACAGACTGGTAATCAAGGCTGTTATTGGAGGATTAGTCTCTGAAAACAGACTGGTAATCAAGGCTGTTATTGGAGGTAGTCTCTGAAAACAGACTGGTAATCAAGGCTGTTATTGGAGGATTAGTCTCTGAAAACAGACTGGTAATCAAGGCTGTTATTGGAGGATTAGTCTCTGAAAACAGACTGGTAATCAAGGCTGTTATTGGAGATTGGTCTCTGAAAACAGACTGGTAATCAAGGCTGTTATTGGAGGATAGTCTCTGAAAACAGACTGGTAATCAAGGCTGTTATTGGAGGATTAGTCTCTGAAAACAGACTGGTAATCAAGGCTGTTATTGGAGGATTAGTCTCTGAAAACAGACTGGTAATCAAGGCTGTTATTGGAGGATGGTCTCTGAAAACAGACTGGTAATCAAGGCTGTTATTGGAGGATTAGTCTCTGAAAACAGACTGGTAATCAAGGCTGTTATTGGAGGATTAGTCTCTGAAAACAGACTGGTAATCAAGGCTGTTATTGGAGGATTAGTCTCTGAAAACAGACTGGTAATCAAGGCTGTTATTGGAGGTTAGTCTCTGAAAACAGACTGGTAATCAAGGCTGTTATTGGAGGATTAGTCTCTGAAAACAGACTGGTAATCAAGGCTGTTATTGGAGGATTAGTCTCTGAAAACAGACTGGTAATCAAGGCTGTTATTGGAGGATTAGTCTCTGAAAACAGACTGGTAATCAAGGCTGTTATTGGAGGATTGGTCTCTGAAAACAGACTGGTAATCAAGGCTGTTATTGGAGGATTAGTCTCTGAAAACAGACTGGTAATCAAGGCTGTTATTGGAGGATTAGTCTCTGAAAACAGACTGGTAATCAAGGCTGTTATTGGAGTGGTCTCTGAAAACAGACTGGTAATCAAGGCTGTTATTGGAGGATTGGTCTCTGAAAACAGACTGGTAATCAAGGCTGTTATTGGAGGATTGGTCTCTGAAAACAGACTGGTAATCAAGGCTGTTATTGGAGGATTAGTCTCTGAAAACAGACTGGTAATCAAGGCTGTTATTGGATTGGTCTCTGAAAACAGACTGGTAATCAAGGCTGTTATTGGAGGATTGGTCTCTGAAAACAGACTGGTAATCAAGGCTGTTATTGGAGGATTGGTCTCTGAAAACAGACTGGTAATCAAGGCTGTTATTGGAGGATTAGTCTCTGAAAACAGACTGGTAATCAAGGCTGTTATTGGAGGATTGGTCTCTGAAAACAGACTGGTAATCAAGGCTGTTATTGGAGGATTAGTCTCTGAAAACAGACTGGTAATCAAGGCTGTTATTGGAGGATTAGTCTCTGAAAACAGACTGGTAATCAAGGCTGTTATTGGAGGATGGTCTCTGAAAACAGACTGGTAATCAAGGCTGTTATTGGAGGATTAGTCTCTGAAAACAGACTGGTAATCAAGGCTGTTATTGGAGGTTGGTCTCTGAAAACAGACTGGTAATCAAGGCTGTTATTGGAGGATTAGTCTCTGAAAACAGACTGGTAATCAAGGCTGTTATTGGAGGATTAGTCTCTGAAAACAGACTGGTAATCAAGGCTGTTATTGGAGGATTAGTCTCTGAAAACAGACTGGTAATCAAGGCTGTTATTGGAGGATTAGTCTCTGAAAACAGACTGGTAATCAAGGCTGTTATTGGAGGATTAGTCTCTGAAAACAGACTGGTAATCAAGGCTGTTATTGGATTGGTCTCTGAAAACAGACTGGTAATCAAGGCTGTTATTGGAGGATTGGTCTCTGAAAACAGACTGGTAATCAAGGCTGTTATTGGAGGATTGGTCTCTGAAAACAGACTGGTAATCAAGGCTGTTATTGGAGCGGTCTCTGAAAACAGACTGGTAATCAAGGCTGTTATTGGAGGGTTAGTCTCTGAAAACAGACTGGTAATCAAGGCTGTTATTGGAGGATTAGTCTCTGAAAACAGACTGGTAATCAAGGCTGTTATTGGAGGATTAGTCTCTGAAAACAGACTGGTAATCAAGGCTGTTATTGGAGTGGTCTCTGAAAACAGACTGGTAATCAAGGCTGTTATTGGAGGATTGGTCTCTGAAAACAGACTGGTAATCAAGGCTGTTATTGGAGGATTAGTCTCTGAAAACAGACTGGTAATCAAGGCTGTTATTGGATTGGTCTCTGAAAACAGACTGGTAATCAAGGCTGTTATTGGAGTGGTCTCTGAAAACAGACTGGTAATCAAGGCTGTTATTGGAGGATTAGTCTCTGAAAACAGACTGGTAATCAAGGCTGTTATTGGAGGATTAGTCTCTGAAAACAGACTGGTAATCAAGGCTGTTATTGGAGGATTAGTCTCTGAAAACAGACTGGTAATCAAGGCTGTTATTGGAGGATTGGTCTCTGAAAACAGACTGGTAATCAAGGCTGTTATTGGAGGATTGGTCTCTGAAAACAGACTGGTAATCAAGGCTGTTATTGGAGGATTAGTCTCTGAAAACAGACTGGTAATCAAGGCTGTTATTGGAGGATTAGTCTCTGAAAACAGACTGGTAATCAAGGCTGTTATTGGATTGGTCTCTGAAAACAGACTGGTAATCAAGGCTGTTATTGGAGGATTGGTCTCTGAAAACAGACTGGTAATCAAGGCTGTTATTGGAGGATTGGTCTCTGAAAACAGACTGGTAATCAAGGCTGTTATTGGAGGATTAGTCTCTGAAAACAGACTGGTAATCAAGGCTGTTATTGGAGGATTAGTCTCTGAAAACAGACTGGTAATCAAGGCTGTTATTGGAGGATTGGTCTCTGAAAACAGACTGGTAATCAAGGCTGTTATTGGAGGATTAGTCTCTGAAAACAGACTGGTAATCAAGGCTGTTATTGGAGGATTGGTCTCTGAAAACAGACTGGTAATCAAGGCTGTTATTGGAGGATTGGTCTCTGAAAACAGACTGGTAATCAAGGCTGTTATTGGAGGATTAGTCTCTGAAAACAGACTGGTAATCAAGGCTGTTATTGGAGGGTTGGTCTCTGAAAACAGACTGGTAATCAAGGCTGTTATTGGAGGATTAGTCTCTGAAAACAGACTGGTAATCAAGGCTGTTATTGGAGGATTAGTCTCTGAAAACAGACTGGTAATCAAGGCTGTTATTGGAGGATTAGTCTCTGAAAACAGACTGGTAATCAAGGCTGTTATTGGAGGATTAGTCTCTGAAAACAGACTGGTAATCAAGGCTGTTATTGGAGGATTAGTCTCTGAAAACAGACTGGTAATCAAGGCTGTTATTAGTCTCTGAAAACAGACTGGTAATCAAGGCTGTTATTTGGTCTCTGAAAACAGACTGGTAATCAAGGCTGTTATTGGAGGATTGGTCTCTGAAAACAGACTGGTAATCAAGGCTGTTATTGGAGGATTAGTCTCTGAAAACAGACTGGTAATCAAGGCTGTTATTGGAGGATTAGTCTCTGAAAACAGACTGGTAATCAAGGCTGTTATTGGAGGATTAGTCTCTGAAAACAGACTGGTAATCAAGGCTGTTATTGGAGGTGAGTCTCTGAAAACAGACTGGTAATCAAGGCTGTTATTGGAGGATTAGTCTCTGAAAACAGACTGGTAATCAAGGCTGTTATTGGAGTTAGTCTCTGAAAACAGACTGGTAATCAAGGCTGTTATTGGAGGATTGGTCTCTGAAAACAGACTGGTAATCAAGGCTGTTATTGGAGGATTGGTCTCTGAAAACAGACTGGTAATCAAGGCTGTTATTGGAGGTTAGTCTCTGAAAACAGACTGGTAATCAAGGCTGTTATTGGAGGATGGTCTCTGAAAACAGACTGGTAATCAAGGCTGTTATTGGAGGATTAGTCTCTGAAAACAGACTGGTAATCAAGGCTGTTATTGGAGGATTGGTCTCTGAAAACAGACTGGTAATCAAGGCTGTTATTGGAGGATTGGTCTCTGAAAACAGACTGGTAATCAAGGCTGTTATTGGAGGATAGTCTCTGAAAACAGACTGGTAATCAAGGCTGTTATTGGAGGATTGGTCTCTGAAAACAGACTGGTAATCAAGGCTGTTATTGGAGGATTGGTCTCTGAAAACAGACTGGTAATCAAGGCTGTTATTGGAGGATTGGTCTCTGAAAACAGACTGGTAATCAAGGCTGTTATTGGAGGATTAGTCTCTGAAAACAGACTGGTAATCAAGGCTGTTATTGGAGAGTGGTCTCTGAAAACAGACTGGTAATCAAGGCTGTTATTGGAGGATTAGTCTCTGAAAACAGACTGGTAATCAAGGCTGTTATTGGAGTGGTCTCTGAAAACAGACTGGTAATCAAGGCTGTTATTGGAGGATTGGTCTCTGAAAACAGACTGGTAATCAAGGCTGTTATTGGAGGATTGGTCTCTGAAAACAGACTGGTAATCAAGGCTGTTATTGGAGGATTGGTCTCTGAAAACAGACTGGTAATCAAGGCTGTTATTGGATTGGTCTCTGAAAACAGACTGGTAATCAAGGCTGTTATTGGAGGATTAGTCTCTGAAAACAGACTGGTAATCAAGGCTGTTATTGGAGGATTGGTCTCTGAAAACAGACTGGTAATCAAGGCTGTTATTGGAGGATTAGTCTCTGAAAACAGACTGGTAATCAAGGCTGTTATTGGAGGATTAGTCTCTGAAAACAGACTGGTAATCAAGGCTGTTATTGGAGGATTGGTCTCTGAAAACAGACTGGTAATCAAGGCTGTTATTGGAGGATTAGTCTCTGAAAACAGACTGGTAATCAAGGCTGTTATTGGAGTGGTCTCTGAAAACAGACTGGTAATCAAGGCTGTTATTGGAGTGGTCTCTGAAAACAGACTGGTAATCAAGGCTGTTATTGGAGGATTAGTCTCTGAAAACAGACTGGTAATCAAGGCTGTTATTGGAGGTTAGTCTCTGAAAACAGACTGGTAATCAAGGCTGTTATTGGAGGATTAGTCTCTGAAAACAGACTGGTAATCAAGGCTGTTATTGGAGGATTGGTCTCTGAAAACAGACTGGTAATCAAGGCTGTTATTGGAGGATTGGTCTCTGAAAACAGACTGGTAATCAAGGCTGTTATTGGAGGATTAGTCTCTGAAAACAGACTGGTAATCAAGGCTGTTATTGGAGGATTAGTCTCTGAAAACAGACTGGTAATCAAGGCTGTTATTGGAGGATTAGTCTCTGAAAACAGACTGGTAATCAAGGCTGTTATTGGAGGATTGGTCTCTGAAAACAGACTGGTAATCAAGGCTGTTATTGGAGGATTAGTCTCTGAAAACAGACTGGTAATCAAGGCTGTTATTGGAGGATTAGTCTCTGAAAACAGACTGGTAATCAAGGCTGTTATTGGAGGATTAGTCTCTGAAAACAGACTGGTAATCAAGGCTGTTATTGGAGGATTGGTCTCTGAAAACAGACTGGTAATCAAGGCTGTTATTGGAGGATTAGTCTCTGAAAACAGACTGGTAATCAAGGCTGTTATTGGAGGATTAGTCTCTGAAAACAGACTGGTAATCAAGGCTGTTATTGGAGGATTAGTCTCTGAAAACAGACTGGTAATCAAGGCTGTTATTGGAGGATTAGTCTCTGAAAACAGACTGGTAATCAAGGCTGTTATTGGAGGATTAGTCTCTGAAAACAGACTGGTAATCAAGGCTGTTATTGGAGGATTGGTCTCTGAAAACAGACTGGTAATCAAGGCTGTTATTGGATTGGTCTCTGAAAACAGACTGGTAATCAAGGCTGTTATTGGAGGATTAGTCTCTGAAAACAGACTGGTAATCAAGGCTGTTATTGGAGGATTAGTCTCTGAAAACAGACTGGTAATCAAGGCTGTTATTGGAGGATTAGTCTCTGAAAACAGACTGGTAATCAAGGCTGTTATTGGAGCGGTCTCTGAAAACAGACTGGTAATCAAGGCTGTTATTGGAGTGGTCTCTGAAAACAGACTGGTAATCAAGGCTGTTATTGGAGTGGTCTCTGAAAACAGACTGGTAATCAAGGCTGTTATTGGAGTGGTCTCTGAAAACAGACTGGTAATCAAGGCTGTTATTGGAGGATTAGTCTCTGAAAACAGACTGGTAATCAAGGCTGTTATTGGAGGATTAGTCTCTGAAAACAGACTGGTAATCAAGGCTGTTATTGGAGTGGTCTCTGAAAACAGACTGGTAATCAAGGCTGTTATTGGAGTGGTCTCTGAAAACAGACTGGTAATCAAGGCTGTTATTGGAGGATTGGTCTCTGAAAACAGACTGGTAATCAAGGCTGTTATTGGAGGATTAGTCTCTGAAAACAGACTGGTAATCAAGGCTGTTATTGGAGATTGGTCTCTGAAAACAGACTGGTAATCAAGGCTGTTATTGGAGGTTAGTCTCTGAAAACAGACTGGTAATCAAGGCTGTTATTGGAGGATTAGTCTCTGAAAACAGACTGGTAATCAAGGCTGTTATTGGAGGATTGGTCTCTGAAAACAGACTGGTAATCAAGGCTGTTATTGGAGGATTGGTCTCTGAAAACAGACTGGTAATCAAGGCTGTTATTGGAGGATTAGTCTCTGAAAACAGACTGGTAATCAAGGCTGTTATTGGAGGATTGGTCTCTGAAAACAGACTGGTAATCAAGGCTGTTATTGGAGGTGGTCTCTGAAAACAGACTGGTAATCAAGGCTGTTATTGGAGGATTGGTCTCTGAAAACAGACTGGTAATCAAGGCTGTTATTGGAGTGGTCTCTGAAAACAGACTGGTAATCAAGGCTGTTATTGGAGTGGTCTCTGAAAACAGACTGGTAATCAAGGCTGTTATTGGAGGATTGGTCTCTGAAAACAGACTGGTAATCAAGGCTGTTATTGGAGGATTGGTCTCTGAAAACAGACTGGTAATCAAGGCTGTTATTGGAGGATTGGTCTCTGAAAACAGACTGGTAATCAAGGCTGTTATTGGAGGATTAGTCTCTGAAAACAGACTGGTAATCAAGGCTGTTATTGGAGGATTAGTCTCTGAAAACAGACTGGTAATCAAGGCTGTTATTGGAGGATTGGTCTCTGAAAACAGACTGGTAATCAAGGCTGTTATTGGATTGGTCTCTGAAAACAGACTGGTAATCAAGGCTGTTATTGGAGGATTGGTCTCTGAAAACAGACTGGTAATCAAGGCTGTTATTGGAGGATTGGTCTCTGAAAACAGACTGGTAATCAAGGCTGTTATTGGAGTATGTCTCTGAAAACAGACTGGTAATCAAGGCTGTTATTGGAGGATTAGTCTCTGAAAACAGACTGGTAATCAAGGCTGTTATTGGAGGATTAGTCTCTGAAAACAGACTGGTAATCAAGGCTGTTATTGGAGGATTAGTCTCTGAAAACAGACTGGTAATCAAGGCTGTTATTGGAGGATTGGTCTCTGAAAACAGACTGGTAATCAAGGCTGTTATTGGAGGATTGGTCTCTGAAAACAGACTGGTAATCAAGGCTGTTATTGGAGGGTAGTCTCTGAAAACAGACTGGTAATCAAGGCTGTTATTGGAGGATTAGTCTCTGAAAACAGACTGGTAATCAAGGCTGTTATTGGAGGATTAGTCTCTGAAAACAGACTGGTAATCAAGGCTGTTATTGGAGGATTAGTCTCTGAAAACAGACTGGTAATCAAGGCTGTTATTGGAGCGGTCTCTGAAAACAGACTGGTAATCAAGGCTGTTATTGGAGGATTAGTCTCTGAAAACAGACTGGTAATCAAGGCTGTTATTGGAGGATTAGTCTCTGAAAACAGACTGGTAATCAAGGCTGTTATTGGAGGATTAGTCTCTGAAAACAGACTGGTAATCAAGGCTGTTATTGGAGGATTAGTCTCTGAAAACAGACTGGTAATCAAGGCTGTTATTGGAGTGGTCTCTGAAAACAGACTGGTAATCAAGGCTGTTATTGGAGGATTAGTCTCTGAAAACAGACTGGTAATCAAGGCTGTTATTGGAGCGGTCTCTGAAAACAGACTGGTAATCAAGGCTGTTATTGGAGGATTAGTCTCTGAAAACAGACTGGTAATCAAGGCTGTTATTGGAGGATTAGTCTCTGAAAACAGACTGGTAATCAAGGCTGTTATTGGAGGATTAGTCTCTGAAAACAGACTGGTAATCAAGGCTGTTATTGGAGCGGTCTCTGAAAACAGACTGGTAATCAAGGCTGTTATTGGATTGGTCTCTGAAAACAGACTGGTAATCAAGGCTGTTATTGGAGGATTGGTCTCTGAAAACAGACTGGTAATCAAGGCTGTTATTGGAGGATTAGTCTCTGAAAACAGACTGGTAATCAAGGCTGTTATTGGAGGATTAGTCTCTGAAAACAGACTGGTAATCAAGGCTGTTATTGGAGGATTAGTCTCTGAAAACAGACTGGTAATCAAGGCTGTTATTGGAGGATTAGTCTCTGAAAACAGACTGGTAATCAAGGCTGTTATTGGAGGATTAGTCTCTGAAAACAGACTGGTAATCAAGGCTGTTATTGGAGGATTAGTCTCTGAAAACAGACTGGTAATCAAGGCTGTTATTGGAGGATTAGTCTCTGAAAACAGACTGGTAATCAAGGCTGTTATTGGAGGATTAGTCTCTGAAAACAGACTGGTAATCAAGGCTGTTATTGGAGATTGGTCTCTGAAAACAGACTGGTAATCAAGGCTGTTATTGGAGTGGTCTCTGAAAACAGACTGGTAATCAAGGCTGTTATTGGAGGTGGTCTCTGAAAACAGACTGGTAATCAAGGCTGTTATTGGAGGATTGGTCTCTGAAAACAGACTGGTAATCAAGGCTGTTATTGGAGGATTGGTCTCTGAAAACAGACTGGTAATCAAGGCTGTTATTGGAGGATTAGTCTCTGAAAACAGACTGGTAATCAAGGCTGTTATTGGAGGATTAGTCTCTGAAAACAGACTGGTAATCAAGGCTGTTATTGGAGTGGTCTCTGAAAACAGACTGGTAATCAAGGCTGTTATTGGAGTGGTCTCTGAAAACAGACTGGTAATCAAGGCTGTTATTGGAGCGGTCTCTGAAAACAGACTGGTAATCAAGGCTGTTATTGGATTGGTCTCTGAAAACAGACTGGTAATCAAGGCTGTTATTGGAGTGGTCTCTGAAAACAGACTGGTAATCAAGGCTGTTATTGGAGGATTAGTCTCTGAAAACAGACTGGTAATCAAGGCTGTTATTGGAGGATTAGTCTCTGAAAACAGACTGGTAATCAAGGCTGTTATTGGAGGATTAGTCTCTGAAAACAGACTGGTAATCAAGGCTGTTATTGGAGGATTAGTCTCTGAAAACAGACTGGTAATCAAGGCTGTTATTGGAGGATTAGTCTCTGAAAACAGACTGGTAATCAAGGCTGTTATTGGAGGTGGTCTCTGAAAACAGACTGGTAATCAAGGCTGTTATTGGAGATTGGTCTCTGAAAACAGACTGGTAATCAAGGCTGTTATTGGAGGATTGGTCTCTGAAAACAGACTGGTAATCAAGGCTGTTATTGGAGGTAGTCTCTGAAAACAGACTGGTAATCAAGGCTGTTATTGGAGGATTGGTCTCTGAAAACAGACTGGTAATCAAGGCTGTTATTGGAGGATTGGTCTCTGAAAACAGACTGGTAATCAAGGCTGTTATTGGAGGATTAGTCTCTGAAAACAGACTGGTAATCAAGGCTGTTATTGGAGGATTGGTCTCTGAAAACAGACTGGTAATCAAGGCTGTTATTGGAGGCTGGTCTCTGAAAACAGACTGGTAATCAAGGCTGTTATTGGAGTGGTCTCTGAAAACAGACTGGTAATCAAGGCTGTTATTGGAGGATTAGTCTCTGAAAACAGACTGGTAATCAAGGCTGTTATTGGAGTGGTCTCTGAAAACAGACTGGTAATCAAGGCTGTTATTGGAGGATTAGTCTCTGAAAACAGACTGGTAATCAAGGCTGTTATTGGAGGATTGGTCTCTGAAAACAGACTGGTAATCAAGGCTGTTATTGGAGGATTGGTCTCTGAAAACAGACTGGTAATCAAGGCTGTTATTGGATTGGTCTCTGAAAACAGACTGGTAATCAAGGCTGTTATTGGAGGATTAGTCTCTGAAAACAGACTGGTAATCAAGGCTGTTATTGGAGGATAGTCTCTGAAAACAGACTGGTAATCAAGGCTGTTATTGGAGGATTAGTCTCTGAAAACAGACTGGTAATCAAGGCTGTTATTGGAGGATTGGTCTCTGAAAACAGACTGGTAATCAAGGCTGTTATTGGAGTCGGTCTCTGAAAACAGACTGGTAATCAAGGCTGTTATTGGAGGATAGTCTCTGAAAACAGACTGGTAATCAAGGCTGTTATTGGAGGATTAGTCTCTGAAAACAGACTGGTAATCAAGGCTGTTATTGGAGGATTAGTCTCTGAAAACAGACTGGTAATCAAGGCTGTTATTGGAGGATTAGTCTCTGAAAACAGACTGGTAATCAAGGCTGTTATTGGAGGATTAGTCTCTGAAAACAGACTGGTAATCAAGGCTGTTATTGGAGGATTAGTCTCTGAAAACAGACTGGTAATCAAGGCTGTTATTGGAGGATTAGTCTCTGAAAACAGACTGGTAATCAAGGCTGTTATTGGAGGATTGGTCTCTGAAAACAGACTGGTAATCAAGGCTGTTATTGGAGGATTAGTCTCTGAAAACAGACTGGTAATCAAGGCTGTTATTGGAGGATTAGTCTCTGAAAACAGACTGGTAATCAAGGCTGTTATTGGAGCGGTCTCTGAAAACAGACTGGTAATCAAGGCTGTTATTGGAGTGGTCTCTGAAAACAGACTGGTAATCAAGGCTGTTATTGGAGGATTAGTCTCTGAAAACAGACTGGTAATCAAGGCTGTTATTGGAGGATTAGTCTCTGAAAACAGACTGGTAATCAAGGCTGTTATTGGAGGATTGGTCTCTGAAAACAGACTGGTAATCAAGGCTGTTATTGGAGGATTGGTCTCTGAAAACAGACTGGTAATCAAGGCTGTTATTGGAGGATTGGTCTCTGAAAACAGACTGGTAATCAAGGCTGTTATTGGAGGACTGGTCTCTGAAAACAGACTGGTAATCAAGGCTGTTATTGGAGGATTAGTCTCTGAAAACAGACTGGTAATCAAGGCTGTTATTGGAGGATTAGTCTCTGAAAACAGACTGGTAATCAAGGCTGTTATTGGAGGATTAGTCTCTGAAAACAGACTGGTAATCAAGGCTGTTATTGGAGAGTAGTCTCTGAAAACAGACTGGTAATCAAGGCTGTTATTGGAGGATTGGTCTCTGAAAACAGACTGGTAATCAAGGCTGTTATTGGAGGATTAGTCTCTGAAAACAGACTGGTAATCAAGGCTGTTATTGGAGGATTAGTCTCTGAAAACAGACTGGTAATCAAGGCTGTTATTGGAGGAAGTCTCTGAAAACAGACTGGTAATCAAGGCTGTTATTGGAGCAATCTCTGAAAACAGACTGGTAATCAAGGCTGTTATTGGAGGATTGGTCTCTGAAAACAGACTGGTAATCAAGGCTGTTATTGGAGGATTAGTCTCTGAAAACAGACTGGTAATCAAGGCTGTTATTGGAGGATTAGTCTCTGAAAACAGACTGGTAATCAAGGCTGTTATTGGAGTTGGTCTCTGAAAACAGACTGGTAATCAAGGCTGTTATTGGAGGATTAGTCTCTGAAAACAGACTGGTAATCAAGGCTGTTATTGGAGGATTAGTCTCTGAAAACAGACTGGTAATCAAGGCTGTTATTGGAGGATTAGTCTCTGAAAACAGACTGGTAATCAAGGCTGTTAGTGGATTAGTCTCTGAAAACAGACTGGTAATCAAGGCTGTTATTGGAGGTGGTCTCTGAAAACAGACTGGTAATCAAGGCTGTTATTGGAGGATTGGTCTCTGAAAACAGACTGGTAATCAAGGCTGTTATTGGAGGATTGGTCTCTGAAAACAGACTGGTAATCAAGGCTGTTATTGGAGGATTAGTCTCTGAAAACAGACTGGTAATCAAGGCTGTTATTGGAGGATTAGTCTCTGAAAACAGACTGGTAATCAAGGCTGTTATTGGAGGATTAGTCTCTGAAAACAGACTGGTAATCAAGGCTGTTATTGGAGGATTAGTCTCTGAAAACAGACTGGTAATCAAGGCTGTTATTGGAGGATTGGTCTCTGAAAACAGACTGGTAATCAAGGCTGTTATTGGAGGATTAGTCTCTGAAAACAGACTGGTAATCAAGGCTGTTATTGGAGGATTAGTCTCTGAAAACAGACTGGTAATCAAGGCTGTTATTGGAGGATTAGTCTCTGAAAACAGACTGGTAATCAAGGCTGTTATTGGAGGATGAGTCTCTGAAAACAGACTGGTAATCAAGGCTGTTATTGGAGTGGTCTCTGAAAACAGACTGGTAATCAAGGCTGTTATTGGAGGATTAGTCTCTGAAAACAGACTGGTAATCAAGGCTGTTATTGGAGGATTAGTCTCTGAAAACAGACTGGTAATCAAGGCTGTTATTGGAGGATTAGTCTCTGAAAACAGACTGGTAATCAAGGCTGTTATTGGAGGATTGGTCTCTGAAAACAGACTGGTAATCAAGGCTGTTATTGGAGCGGTCTCTGAAAACAGACTGGTAATCAAGGCTGTTATTGGAGGATTAGTCTCTGAAAACAGACTGGTAATCAAGGCTGTTATTGGAGCGGTCTCTGAAAACAGACTGGTAATCAAGGCTGTTATTGGAGGATTAGTCTCTGAAAACAGACTGGTAATCAAGGCTGTTATTGGAGTGGTCTCTGAAAACAGACTGGTAATCAAGGCTGTTATTGGATTGGTCTCTGAAAACAGACTGGTAATCAAGGCTGTTATTGGAGGATTAGTCTCTGAAAACAGACTGGTAATCAAGGCTGTTATTGGAGGATTAGTCTCTGAAAACAGACTGGTAATCAAGGCTGTTATTGGAGGATTAGTCTCTGAAAACAGACTGGTAATCAAGGCTGTTATTGGAGGATTAGTCTCTGAAAACAGACTGGTAATCAAGGCTGTTATTGGAGGATTAGTCTCTGAAAACAGACTGGTAATCAAGGCTGTTATTGGAGGATTGGTCTCTGAAAACAGACTGGTAATCAAGGCTGTTATTGGAGGTGGTCTCTGAAAACAGACTGGTAATCAAGGCTGTTATTGGAGTTGAGTGTTATGAGCGTCTCTGAAAACAGACTGGTAATCAAGGCTGTTATTGGAGGATGGTCTCTGAAAACAGACTGGTAATCAAGGCTGTTATTGGAGGATTAGTCTCTGAAAACAGACTGGTAATCAAGGCTGTTATTGGAGCGGTCTCTGAAAACAGACTGGTAATCAAGGCTGTTATTGGAGGATTAGTCTCTGAAAACAGACTGGTAATCAAGGCTGTTATTGGAGCGGTCTCTGAAAACAGACTGGTAATCAAGGCTGTTATTGGAGGATTGGTCTCTGAAAACAGACTGGTAATCAAGGCTGTTATTGGAGGATTAGTCTCTGAAAACAGACTGGTAATCAAGGCTGTTATTGGAGGATTAGTCTCTGAAAACAGACTGGTAATCAAGGCTGTTATTGGAGGATTGGTCTCTGAAAACAGACTGGTAATCAAGGCTGTTATTGGAGGGTGGTCTCTGAAAACAGACTGGTAATCAAGGCTGTTATTGGAGGATTAGTCTCTGAAAACAGACTGGTAATCAAGGCTGTTATTGGAGGATTGGTCTCTGAAAACAGACTGGTAATCAAGGCTGTTATTGGAGGATTAGTCTCTGAAAACAGACTGGTAATCAAGGCTGTTATTGGAGGATTAGTCTCTGAAAACAGACTGGTAATCAAGGCTGTTATTGGAGGATTAGTCTCTGAAAACAGACTGGTAATCAAGGCTGTTATTGGAGGATTAGTCTCTGAAAACAGACTGGTAATCAAGGCTGTTATTGGAGGATTAGTCTCTGAAAACAGACTGGTAATCAAGGCTGTTATTGGAGGATTAGTCTCTGAAAACAGACTGGTAATCAAGGCTGTTATTGAGCCTGAAAACAGACTGGTAATCAAGGCTGTTATTGGAGCGGTCTCTGAAAACAGACTGGTAATCAAGGCTGTTATTGGAGGATTAGTCTCTGAAAACAGACTGGTAATCAAGGCTGTTATTGGAGGATTGGTCTCTGAAAACAGACTGGTAATCAAGGCTGTTATTGGAGGTTGGTCTCTGAAAACAGACTGGTAATCAAGGCTGTTATTGGAGGATTGGTCTCTGAAAACAGACTGGTAATCAAGGCTGTTATTGGAGGATTGGTCTCTGAAAACAGACTGGTAATCAAGGCTGTTATTGGAGGATTAGTCTCTGAAAACAGACTGGTAATCAAGGCTGTTATTGGAGGATTGGTCTCTGAAAACAGACTGGTAATCAAGGCTGTTATTGGAGGATTGGTCTCTGAAAACAGACTGGTAATCAAGGCTGTTATTGGAGTAGTCTCTGAAAACAGACTGGTAATCAAGGCTGTTATTGGAGTGGTCTCTGAAAACAGACTGGTAATCAAGGCTGTTATTGGAGGATTAGTCTCTGAAAACAGACTGGTAATCAAGGCTGTTATTGGAGGATTAGTCTCTGAAAACAGACTGGTAATCAAGGCTGTTATTGGAGGATTAGTCTCTGAAAACAGACTGGTAATCAAGGCTGTTATTGGAGGATTAGTCTCTGAAAACAGACTGGTAATCAAGGCTGTTATTGGAGGATTAGTCTCTGAAAACAGACTGGTAATCAAGGCTGTTATTGGAGTAGTCTCTGAAAACAGACTGGTAATCAAGGCTGTTATTGGAGGATTGGTCTCTGAAAACAGACTGGTAATCAAGGCTGTTATTGGAGGATTAGTCTCTGAAAACAGACTGGTAATCAAGGCTGTTATTGGAGGATAGTCTCTGAAAACAGACTGGTAATCAAGGCTGTTATTGGAGGATTAGTCTCTGAAAACAGACTGGTAATCAAGGCTGTTATTGGAGGATTAGTCTCTGAAAACAGACTGGTAATCAAGGCTGTTATTGGAGGATTAGTCTCTGAAAACAGACTGGTAATCAAGGCTGTTATTGGAGGATTAGTCTCTGAAAACAGACTGGTAATCAAGGCTGTTATTGGAGGATTAGTCTCTGAAAACAGACTGGTAATCAAGGCTGTTATTGGAGGATTAGTCTCTGAAAACAGACTGGTAATCAAGGCTGTTATTGGAGGATTAGTCTCTGAAAACAGACTGGTAATCAAGGCTGTTATTGGAGGATTAGTCTCTGAAAACAGACTGGTAATCAAGGCTGTTATTGGAGGATTAGTCTCTGAAAACAGACTGGTAATCAAGGCTGTTATTGGAGGATTGGTCTCTGAAAACAGACTGGTAATCAAGGCTGTTATTGGAGGATTAGTCTCTGAAAACAGACTGGTAATCAAGGCTGTTATTGGAGGATTAGTCTCTGAAAACAGACTGGTAATCAAGGCTGTTATTGGAGGATTAGTCTCTGAAAACAGACTGGTAATCAAGGCTGTTATTGGAGGATTAGTCTCTGAAAACAGACTGGTAATCAAGGCTGTTATTGGAGGATTAGTCTCTGAAAACAGACTGGTAATCAAGGCTGTTATTGGAGGATTAGTCTCTGAAAACAGACTGGTAATCAAGGCTGTTATTGGAGGATTAGTCTCTGAAAACAGACTGGTAATCAAGGCTGTTATTGGAGGATTAGTCTCTGAAAACAGACTGGTAATCAAGGCTGTTATTGGAGGATTAGTCTCTGAAAACAGACTGGTAATCAAGGCTGTTATTGGAGGATTAGTCTCTGAAAACAGACTGGTAATCAAGGCTGTTATTGGAGGATTAGTCTCTGAAAACAGACTGGTAATCAAGGCTGTTATTGGAGGATTAGTCTCTGAAAACAGACTGGTAATCAAGGCTGTTATTGGAGGATTAGTCTCTGAAAACAGACTGGTAATCAAGGCTGTTATTGGAGGATTGGTCTCTGAAAACAGACTGGTAATCAAGGCTGTTATTGGAGGATTAGTCTCTGAAAACAGACTGGTAATCAAGGCTGTTATTGGAGGATTGGTCTCTGAAAACAGACTGGTAATCAAGGCTGTTATTGGAGGATTAGTCTCTGAAAACAGACTGGTAATCAAGGCTGTTATTGGAGGATTGGTCTCTGAAAACAGACTGGTAATCAAGGCTGTTATTGGAGATGGTCTCTGAAAACAGACTGGTAATCAAGGCTGTTATTGGAGGATTGGTCTCTGAAAACAGACTGGTAATCAAGGCTGTTATTGGAGGATTGGTCTCTGAAAACAGACTGGTAATCAAGGCTGTTATTGGAGGATTAGTCTCTGAAAACAGACTGGTAATCAAGGCTGTTATTGGAGGATTAGTCTCTGAAAACAGACTGGTAATCAAGGCTGTTATTGGAGGATTGGTCTCTGAAAACAGACTGGTAATCAAGGCTGTTATTGGAGGATTAGTCTCTGAAAACAGACTGGTAATCAAGGCTGTTATTGGAGGATTGGTCTCTGAAAACAGACTGGTAATCAAGGCTGTTATTGGAGGATTAGTCTCTGAAAACAGACTGGTAATCAAGGCTGTTATTGGAGGATTGGTCTCTGAAAACAGACTGGTAATCAAGGCTGTTATTGGAGGTTGGTCTCTGAAAACAGACTGGTAATCAAGGCTGTTATTGGAGGTGGTCTCTGAAAACAGACTGGTAATCAAGGCTGTTATTGGAGGATTGGTCTCTGAAAACAGACTGGTAATCAAGGCTGTTATTGGAGGATTGGTCTCTGAAAACAGACTGGTAATCAAGGCTGTTATTGGAGGATTAGTCTCTGAAAACAGACTGGTAATCAAGGCTGTTATTGGAGGATTAGTCTCTGAAAACAGACTGGTAATCAAGGCTGTTATTGGAGGATTGGTCTCTGAAAACAGACTGGTAATCAAGGCTGTTATTGGAGGATTAGTCTCTGAAAACAGACTGGTAATCAAGGCTGTTATTGGAGATGGTCTCTGAAAACAGACTGGTAATCAAGGCTGTTATTGGAGTGGTCTCTGAAAACAGACTGGTAATCAAGGCTGTTATTGGAGGATTGGTCTCTGAAAACAGACTGGTAATCAAGGCTGTTATTGGAGTGGTCTCTGAAAACAGACTGGTAATCAAGGCTGTTATTGGAGGATTGGTCTCTGAAAACAGACTGGTAATCAAGGCTGTTATTGGAGGATTAGTCTCTGAAAACAGACTGGTAATCAAGGCTGTTATTGGAGGATTGGTCTCTGAAAACAGACTGGTAATCAAGGCTGTTATTGGAGGATTAGTCTCTGAAAACAGACTGGTAATCAAGGCTGTTATTGGAGGATTAGTCTCTGAAAACAGACTGGTAATCAAGGCTGTTATTGGAGTGGTCTCTGAAAACAGACTGGTAATCAAGGCTGTTATTGGAGGATTAGTCTCTGAAAACAGACTGGTAATCAAGGCTGTTATTGGAGGATTGGTCTCTGAAAACAGACTGGTAATCAAGGCTGTTATTGGAGGATTGGTCTCTGAAAACAGACTGGTAATCAAGGCTGTTATTGGAGGATTAGTCTCTGAAAACAGACTGGTAATCAAGGCTGTTATTGGAGGATTAGTCTCTGAAAACAGACTGGTAATCAAGGCTGTTATTGGAGGATTAGTCTCTGAAAACAGACTGGTAATCAAGGCTGTTATTGGAGGATTGGTCTCTGAAAACAGACTGGTAATCAAGGCTGTTATTGGAGTTGGTCTCTGAAAACAGACTGGTAATCAAGGCTGTTATTGGAGTTGGTCTCTGAAAACAGACTGGTAATCAAGGCTGTTATTGGAGGATTAGTCTCTGAAAACAGACTGGTAATCAAGGCTGTTATTGGAGGATGGTCTCTGAAAACAGACTGGTAATCAAGGCTGTTATTGGAGGATTGGTCTCTGAAAACAGACTGGTAATCAAGGCTGTTATTGGAGGATAGTCTCTGAAAACAGACTGGTAATCAAGGCTGTTATTGGAGGTGGTCTCTGAAAACAGACTGGTAATCAAGGCTGTTATTGGAGGATTAGTCTCTGAAAACAGACTGGTAATCAAGGCTGTTATTGGAGGATTGGTCTCTGAAAACAGACTGGTAATCAAGGCTGTTATTGGAGGATTAGTCTCTGAAAACAGACTGGTAATCAAGGCTGTTATTGGAGGATTAGTCTCTGAAAACAGACTGGTAATCAAGGCTGTTATTGGAGTGGTCTCTGAAAACAGACTGGTAATCAAGGCTGTTATTGTGGCATCATGGTTTCACTATCTTTTTCACTATAGCTATATTGTAAGTATTGCAGTGAGCAGTGTGATTGCTGTATTCCCTCTGCAGCTTGCTGAGCTACACAGAGCAGTATATGGAGTATGACCCCTTCTTCACCTCCTCGGAGCCGTCTAACCCCTGGGTCTCTGACGACACCACCGTCTGGGAACTGGAGGCCAGGTGGGTTTACCCTCATCCTTAAGTGCCTTGCTCAAGGGCACATCGACAGATGTTTCACCTAGTCGGCTCGGGGATTAGAACCAGCGACCTTTCCGGTTACTGGCACAACGCTCTTAACCACTAAGCTACCTGCCCTCAGTCTGTCGCTCTTTCTCTCTGTCAGAGTTACAATAAAAATTGTTTTTATTGTAACTGGCTTCTTAAACCAACGCGGGACATTCTGGTTGTAACCGAATCTTTGTTAAAGAAGTCTGTACTGGACTC